>NC_067478.1:5727333-6046083 GCF_947179515.1 Apodemus sylvaticus | reverse complement strand
TCAGAGATTTCCTAAGGGTTCAAGCTGGAGTACAAAACTGCCACACAGAAGGAAAAATGCAAAGTTCTAGCACAAAGGACATTGGTGGAAAAAGCATCAGGGACATCAGGATTCAGAATAGTCACTGTCTCCCCTTTCCAGGTTCCCTGTGGGTCTGGGTGGCTGGGAAGCAGTGAACTACCACACTTAGCTGAGTGTGCTGCAGACAGCCAAAGGTATGCCTCTCTTGCAAAACTGAGGCACTTAGCATAGAGCAGTTACTGTGCTGGCTGGTGTTATATTAACTTGATACACGCTACAGTTATTAGAAAGGATGGGAAGGAGCCTCAGTTGTGGAAATGCTTCCATAAGATCCATTTGTAAGGCATTGTCTCAATTAATGATTGATGCTGGAAGAGGAGGCAGCCTGTGGTGGGTGGTACCGTGCCTGGGCTAGTGGTCCTAGCTTCTGTAAGAAAGCAGACTGGGGAAGCCTTGGGAAGCTGCCAGTAAGCAGCGCCCCTGTGTGGCTTCGGCATCAGCTCCTGCCTCCAGGTTCCTGCCCTGTTTTGAGTTTTTGTCTTGACTTGCTTCAATGATGAAGAGTAATAAAGTAATGTAGGTCAAATATACCCTTTCCTCCCAGGATAACTTGCTTTTTGGATCATGGTGTTTCATCACAGCAATAGAAACTCTAACACACTTCCTTTCCATGTGCCCAGAAAATGTGGGTTTGTGTACTCATGAAGGCTGTGCAGTGCCAGCCTCCTTCAATGGTCTGTAGACCTCTGGGCAGGTAGCTCTGTATTCTCTCAATGTAGCACATGTTGTTCTTAGAGGAACAAGGCAGCAGTCTCAGACCAACTGGTCTGCTCAGCTGACACTTTTTCTGTGAGGCTTCCTGTATCCTCCTGTTTTCGGGCTCGGTACTCTAGCCAGAGCAGACCTTACTTATTCAAGGAGTCTCACTAAACCTCATTAACACTGTTGTCAGGTCCCAGAGGAACCTGGGACAAGTCACTCCCTACCTGTAGCTCCTCCCAGCACTTCCCACAGGCCTCACCCCATCCTAAACCTCTCCTTGCTGGGGGCTTCGCTTACCCTGCCCCAGTACTCAGCCATGTTGATCATTTCTAGGCTTCTGGATGGTTCTCTCCTGGTCCACTCTCTCCAACAACCCTCCTCTCATGGCCCTGTCCCATCTAGACCCTCCTGCTGTGCTCTCCCTCATATCTACAGTAAACCTTCTCAACTGTACTTACCAAGGGGCAATCAGCCTCCTTCTTCATCCACCTTTCACTACAAAGCCTGGAACCAGGACACCTGTGGGTTCTCCTGAGCTACACTCATTTCTATTTCTTTGTGTTTGTTGCTTTAGTTCATCACACTTCTGTAAAATATCTGCGTTCCTACAAAAGCACATTTAAGAGGAAGAGAAGCTTATGTAAGACACACTAGGAACATGAACAGAGGGAACCTCTCCTCTACAGTAAAGGGCTCTTGTAAGGGGAGGTTCTGATACTAAGGTCTGGTTCCCTGACTGGTTTGGGATTTGTCAATAGAGAAGGCTGGGAGCCAATTGCTGGGCAGAGGAAACAGATGGGACTTCTGCCCCAGGAGGAAAAGGCAGACACAAGGAAGGAGAGAGGCCTTTTCTGCCATGCTTTGGAGGAAGGGGGATGCAGCAACCATGCAAGACCATGCAAGACCAGGGGCAGCTGGGGCCTGCAGCCTTCTCTGGGCTGGTGGGCAAAGATGTTTGGCAGGGACTAGGTGAACCAAGCCACTGAGGTTAGGGCAGGAGGAGAAACAGATATAATAAATTGTTAAGGGCACACCTTTCCAGGTGGTAGTTATCTGTGCCCAGCAATTGTGCCTAGCAGGCAAGTTTTAAAGTAAAAAAAAGCTGTCGAGGGCCCTTATCCACAGATTCAAAGGAAGCAGGGTTCAGGCTGGTTGCAAACCCAGAGCTAAGCCAGAGGAACAAAAGGGAGCGGGGAGTAGTAAGGTTCTTAAAACTACACGACATCCTTGTTCTTCCCATGGGGCTACAAAACCCTTCCACTCCTCCAGTCTGCCCTCCAACTCCTCCATTGGGGACCCTGCGCTTGCCCAGTCCAATGGTCGGCTGCTAGCATCTGCCTCTACATCTGTAAGGCTCTGGCAGGGCCTCTCCAGAGACAACCATAACAGGCTCCTACCAAATGCCCCAGGGCTCCCAGGGTCATCAACCAAGGGGTACACATGGTTCCAGCCAAAAGTGTGGCAGAGGAATGCCTTGTTGGCATCTGTGGGAGGAGAGGTCCTTGGTCCTATGAAGGCTCAACAGATGCCCCAGGTGGGAGTGGGTTGGATGGAGGGGCATATTCTTGGAGGCAGGGTGTGGGAGGATGGGGAGGGGGAAACCGGGAAAGGGTATAACATTTGACATGTAAATGAAGAATATATCAATTAAAAAAAAAAAAAAAAACTACGCACAGCAGGCTCTTGTAGTTCCTGCCCAGCAACCATTGGCAGCTGAGACTGCCTCAGAGAAAAACAAAGTCTTGATTTCCTCATCTCTAGCTGCAGAGATGGAAGATGGGTTTGGGTAATCTTGTCCCTTCCAATGGTGGTATTCTAAACCCTATAAGTTTATATATACACAATCCATCCTTAAAAATACACAAGGGATTCATAAGTGTTATTTTTTAATTTACTCTCCTAAGAAATCTCACACTACGCTCACATTTATGTTTCACTAGCTGCATTTGGAAAAACGAAAGAGGGAACAACAGCTTGCCAAAATTAAAATCTCACAACTACCAATTAACAGCTTAGTAAAATATTGTGATATTATTTGTCAATAATGTATATAATAATGTATACAGTAAACACATATGGAAGTGGAGACAAATGCATTCAGTGAAATCTGCTTACTTCTTCTTTGCTTGTTTTTTTAGACAGGGTTTCACTATGTAGCACCTGGAACTCAGAGGTCTCCTGCCCCAACCTCCCAAGTGTTAGGATCAAAGTCATATGACACTACATCTGCATACTGTCATTTAAAGACTTAGAAAAAGTAAGCTGGGATAAGTGGCTCCTAAATGTAATTCCAGTCCTTGGGAGGCAAAGGCCAAGAGGATGAAGCCAAACTCAAGGTCATTCTGAGCTACATAGTAAATTCCAGGATAGCTACAGCTACATATCCAGACCCTATCTCAATACTAGTAACAAAAAGTGTTGAGGAACTACAATTAAGTACTCATTGAAATGGTTCTAAAATGCTAATTTAAAAAGAATTGGTTAGGTACAGTCACTTTGGAAATCAATATGATGGTTTCTTAGAAAATTGGGAATGGATCTAGTTCAAGACCCAGTCATACCACTCCTGGGCATATACCCAAAGGATGCTCCAACATAACACAAGGACACCTACTCAATAGCAGCTTCTATTTGCTATAGCCAGAAACAGAAAACAACCTAAACATCCCTCGACTGAAGAATGAATAGAGATAATGTGGTTCATTTACACAATGGAATATTACTCAATGTTAAAAAAATAAAAACAATGATATCATCAAATTTACAGGCAAATGGATGAAACTAGAAAAAGACAATCATCCTGCGTGAGGTAACCCGGACCCAGTGTGTCCTCATTTACATGGCATACGCTCACTGTAAAGTGAAAGGCAATCAAACTGAGGTCACAGACCTTAAGAGAGTATGGGAGGCTACGTCACGGGTCACAGGGAGAGCTTACAGGAGGGCCTGGGAAGGGGAACTAGAACTGACTTCATATCATGGTGGAGGGGTAGGAGGGGAGGAGGAGGGAGGGAGAGCACTGAGACACACAACTGGAAGTGGGTCTCTCGGGGATGAGCTGCAAACCATGTGCAATGGAAGCCCCCAGAGATCTACCACACTAGCTAAGGGTCCTAGAAGTGAGGGAGACAGAGCTTGAAATGGCCATCTCCTGTAACCAGCCAATACTTCTAGGGGAGGGACTGGGACACCAACCTGGCCACATAACCATCAACCTACAGTGTGCCCTGCCCACAAGATGTGGCACCAAAATTGTGGCAGCAGCTAGCCAATGACTGGTACAGTTGAGACCCATGCCCTGAGAGCAAGCCCACTCCTGACGCTGCCTGATAGGCCAGGACCTAAAGGCTGGATAGCCCAGAGACCTGGGATAGAACCAATCATGACTGAGAAAAGGAAAAAAAGTCAATGAAATGATTCCTAAAATTCTGCTCTCCTCATATTGGTGCCCAACCCAACTGTCATCAGAGAAGCTTCCCAGCAACTGACAGAGAGATGCAAAGACTCGAAGCTAAGCATGGGGCAGAATCAACAGAGACTGAAATGACAACCAGGGTCTGCATGGGACTGCCCTGAATATAGGCCCTCTGCACATAGGTGACAGCTGTTGTGGATAGCCCTGGGCTTGTATTTTGATGCTAATTCCACTCCTCAGAGGGGCAGCAGATGAGGAGTTTCCTTGTGAACCTTCTCCCCACCTTAACTTTTCAAATAAAGGTTTGAGCCAAAGATTGGGCAGGAGGAAGTGGGAGGAGGAGAGAGGTAAGGGGAGGAGCAACAGGAATAAACAGGAGGGGAAGGAGCTACCAGGGAAAAATGGAGACGCATCAGAGGGAGAGAAGCTTGTGGCCTGGAGAAACCGCAAGTTCTATGGGATAATATAGATGGAAATAGAATAATGCAGTGGGAGGTCGCCCAATCTAGGCCTGTAGCTGGTTTTGTTACTGATTGAGTTGAACTTTCTTTTACCGGGGAACTGGGTTGGAAACAAAGTAGCAACAGACAGCTGGGTAGCTTGGTCTTCTTGGTGGACAGTGGAGCAGACGCTGTCTCTGGCACCTGTGCCTGCTTCTTCTGCGGCCCTTCCCTACTGTTGGTGCCTCCTCCAGCCTAAATACAGGGGGAGGTGCCAAGTCTTACTACAACGAAAGATGCCATATCTGGCTGATAGCCGTGGGAAGCCTGCCCTTGCCCTTCTCCGATTTGATAAAGCTTCAAAAATTGAAATTTACTTTTAGAGCTTCCATTTCAACTTTTCCAGGAGTTGAAAAAACAATTCAACAAATTGCCAGGCTGGAAAGTTCCTAGGGATCGTCTACTTCAGTTGCTTTTCCATGGAAAAACTAAAAAGCAGGCTACATTCATTCTATGAACCAACCTGTTGTTAAAAAAAAAGCATTTGTTAAGCCATGTGGAAAATCATACAGACAATTCTGCCAAATATTTTTTTAAATCCCTTCCTAAATGTCTTTCTTTTAGAATAACCTATAACATATTGATGTCTTAGCCAGCAACATGAAGAATTTGGTGGGCACAGGTACAGAACATATTACAGGTAATAAGCTAATAACATTCTCCTACTACATACTTGTGCAATCACAGACCCACAAGCATTAAGGTCTTACTTACTAAGCAGTTAGACAGTCTTTCAAGGCAGAATTCTCTTTCCGGCATTTTAATACCATAAGGATCCCAGAGTCTTTGCAACATTTGGTAAAATCTGAAATTAAAAAAAAAAATTAAGAAAAAAAACATTAAAACATTTCACATGTTATCCCCTTTCCTGGTTCCTAGGGAATTGCAAATCAAAACAACCCTGAGATTCTACCTCATACCAGACAAAATGGCTAAAATCAAAAACTCAGGTGACAGCAGATGTCCATCTGTTTCTTCTCCACAGACGAGAGAGAGCTGCAGACTTCCCTCTGGTGGCAGCATGGCCTCCCCTTTCTGAAGATCCCTGCAATGCGCCTTAAATTCTAGGACCGGGGCTCGCATTCTCTTCAAGTCCTAAAGTCCTCTGTTACATCTCCTTCTGCGACCACACAGGTGGCACTGCACTTTCCGTCTCTGGTGCCACCATCTCCCCACAGCCACTGGACACTGCCTTACACTTGCATTGGGTCAGACCCAATCCCCCCAATCCTCCCCACAGGCCAATGTGCTCTGCCCTGTATCTCAGCAGTTCATCCCTAACTGTCCAGCTACTCTGTGGCAGTTTTAGGCTCTGCTGTCAAGTGACCAGCAATTATCCACTCAGGTGTTAAACACAATACCAGCCTCACCATGAAGCTATCATGGTGCTTTCAGAGTTTGTGTAATATAAATTATCAAGGTTCCAACTTCCCTTGAGCTGTGTGCTGCAGTCTAATCACTAAAGAATATAATTCACTCATAATTAGTTTAAATTAGCTTAAAGCAAGCAGGCCATTTCAGGAGTTTCTATGGAGCTATATACCTATATGACAAAATAGTTTTACATCATAGCAATCAGAAATGACTGAAATAAATGTGTACAAAACTTACTAGGAGGGATTTGGCCAAAACTAGAGTCCCACAGCAGAGACCCCTGAATCTAGCAGAGCAAGATAGCTAGCCTCTGGCAGAACAGCAGCAAGGGCCAGGGATAAGATAAACTTAAGTAGTGTACAGGATGTGACCCCATCACAGCCAGAGTGAGTGGTCTTTAGATCTCAGCCTTCATCCCAACTCCACCTGTTTAGTTAGGCTGAACATTATCCATTATTCCCTTCATCCCAACTACACACATTTCTGTTCACTATAAAGATGAGCTGGGCATGAAGGTTAAGGCAAACCCAGTGAGCTTTTGTTGTGTACTTTGGCAAAGGACTTCCATCTCAAAACGCAAAGCAGACAAGGCTAGCTCATTATCAGCAGACACATCAGGGGCATGAACATGGATATCAAAACACCCTTTACTTCTGATTTCAGAAGACCTACTTTTCTTATATATCTTTTCTTTTGTACTTGGAGAATTGTGTTAAGATATGATCAAAAATAAAACATAGCAGTCCTCAAAGGGAATGTGTCCATAAAGTTAATGCAGAATTGACCACTTGACTACAGGGTTCTTTAAGAGAACTGCCATGTTCAAGAGTGGTAATAAAAAGCAAGCTAGACACCCCTTCCCTGTGACCTCATCACACCTGCGCCCCTTCCCTGTGCCCTACTGTGACCTCATCACACCTGCGCCCCTTCCCTGTGCCCTTCTGTGACCTCACCACACCTGTGCCCCTTCCCTGTGCCCTTCTGTGACCTCATCACACCTGCGCCCCTTCCCTGTGCCCTTCTGTGACCTCATCACACATGCGCCCCTTCCCTGTGCCCTTCTGTGACCTCATCACACCTGCGCCCCTTCCCTGTGCCCTTCTGTGACCTCATCACACACGCGCCCCTTCCCTGTGCCCTTCTGTGACCTCATCACACATGCGCCCCTTCCCTGTGCCCTGCTGTGACCTCATCACACCTGCGCCCCTTCCCTGTGCCCTTCTGTGACCTCATCACACCTGCGCCCCTTCCCTGTGCCCTTCTGTGACCTCATCACACCTGTGCCCCTTCCCTGTGCCCTTCTGTGACCTCATCACACATGCGCCCCTTCCCTGTGCCCTGCTGTGACCTCATCACACCTGCGTCCCTTCCCTGTGCCCTACTGTGACTTCATCACACCTGCGCCCCTTCCCTGTGCCCTTCTGTGACCTCATCACACCTGCGTCCCTTCCCTGTGCCCTTCTGTGACCTCATCACACCTGCGCCCCTTCCCTGTGCCCTTCTGTGACCTCATCATACCTGCGCCCCTTCCCTGGGCCCTTCTGTGACCTCATCACACCTGCATCCCTTCCCTGTGCCCTTCTGTGACCTCATCACACCTGCGCCCCTTCCCTGTGCCCTTCTGTGACCTCATCACACCTGCGCCCCTTCCCTGTGCCCTTCTGTGACCTCATCACACCTGCGCCCCTTCCCTGTGCCCTTCTGTGACCTCATCACACCTGCGTCCCTTCCCTGTGCCCTTCTGTGACCTCATCACACCTGCGCCCCTTCCCTGTGCACTACTGTGACCTCATCACACCTGCACCTCTTCCCTGTGCCCTACTGTGACCTCATCACACCTGTGCCAAACTGGTCTATTCAGATAACGGATGGAAGAAGCATCACTGCCAAATTGAGTTCTGCCTAAAGAAAGCATACTAGTCAGCAAGCATCAAGGCCTTTTTGGAAAGCACAGTGGTCACTATCAAAAGTCTAACTCATTATTTTAACAAAACCAATACTCTACTGCCTTAGTTCAGCACAGAACACAGGGCACTGCAGTGTTTTAATATCCATTTCCCCAAAATAATGGAAGCGCATTAAGCTGGACAGTGGCGGGAGCAGTGTTTCTGTGTTCCCTCACATTAGGGGTGCTGTCCAGGGTCCTCTTCTCCATGCCCAATCTCTTCTGGAGGAACTGTAACTGACCTGAAACCTCAAGTTTTAAACTGCTTCCATCACATTTAGCAACACGGTTTTAATGACAGTCTTTCTTTCTTCCTGCATTAGCATATAATCATGTAAAATTAATGTTGCTAATACTGCCAACCAACTGTAAAATGATACTCTGAAATTCAGTCTTAAAAGTAAAGAGCTTCCACCTATCAGTTTTATGTGAAATGTTAAAGAGCTTGCATGCACAATTCTATCAATCTTTGAATATTAATGAAACCATAAAAACTACACAAATAGAACCAAGAAGAACTAAAAATTAGTAACTATTAAAGTAAAAATATGGAGGCGTTAGAGAAAGGACTGAAGGAGCTGAAGGAGTTTGCAGCCTCATAGAAGGAACAACAATATGAACCAACCAGACCCCCCAGAGTTCCCAGGGACAAAACCAGTAACCAAAGGGGACACATGGAAGGACCCATGGCTCCAGCCGCATGTGTAGCAGAGGATGGCTCTGTGGAACATCAATGGGAGGAGAGGCCCTTGGTCCTGGGAAGGCTCGATGCCCCAGTGTAGAGGAATGCCAGGGCGAGGAGGCAGGACTGGGTGGGTAGGTGGGTGAGCACCCTCATAGAAGCGGAGGGGGGGGGGAGGAGGATGAGATAGGGGGGTTCCAGAGGGGAAACCAGGAAAGGGGATAACATTTGAAATGTGAATAAAATAAAATATCCAAAAAAAGGAACTACAAAAATTAAATTTCATTTAATTAAACTTATGTTAAGGTAATTCAAATTCACATGAACAATGAGAGACTGAAAAGCCTAAGTTGTCCTGAAGGTTATAAGGTATGAATTCAAGACTTTTACTTGCTTTCAGTAAAATACCAAGAAAATGAAAATCTTTTCATCTCGGTACTCAACGCAGAGGCACACAGATCTCTGTAAGTCTAAAGTCAGCCTGTTATATAAAGCAAGTTCTAGGACAGTCAGGGCTACATAGAGTCTATCTCTAAAAACAAAACACTGAAATCCATGTATTTGGACAGCCTTCATTTCTCTCAAATAAACTACCTAGTATCAAACTATACCATATTACTGATGAAACAGTGTAGCAGCCATGAAAAATAAAATAGCATCAGATGTTTCAACTCCTGAATCTATATCCTATTCTGAAAATTTCTCATAAATGTTTTAAGTAAGAATTTTACACATTAAAAAATGGCTTCTCCTGTGTAGCGTGGTCTTCACCAAGGTCTTGAACTGGAGCAGGGACTGTCCCAAAAGTTGCTGCCTGTCTGTGGGATATGTTCTACCAGCTGGGCTGCCCTGTCTGGCCTCAATGCAAGAGGATGCGCCTAGCCTCACAGAGACTTGAAGTGCCAGGGTAGGGGGAGACACGGGAGGGGGGGGCGACCTACTCAGGGGAGAAGGGGAGGGGATATACGGAGGGTATTGTGGGAGGGGCTAACTGAAAGAGGGCAGTGAGCAAGATGTAAAGTGAATAAGTAAATAATAATGATGATGATTGTTATTATTAAAATGGCTTCTCCAAAGTGACTACAATGATCTATTTTTTTCCATTTGATTTACTTTTCCTGTGACCCAATGAGTTTAATTAGAGTCCCTGCCGTTAGCCTGGGTGAAGGGTTATCGATGGCAGATACTTTTATTGTCTATTTGAAGAGGCCACTGAGTAAATTCACACATGCATTAATGAAATCTCTCTTTTCCTTTCATAAGCTTCTCACAGTAACCACACAAAAGGATAAATTCTGCATTTTAGATTTGAAGTGCATCATGAGCATATTATACTAGAAACATAAATGCATTTGTCTTCCCACAATGTCAAACCATTATTTTAAAAAGTAATGACATACTCACAAGCTACATAATTAGTATATTGACTACACTTGCCAAGTGGTCCCAATTCCCCTTGATAGCTAGCTGATGAGAGATTAATTTCTATCTTAATTACTAATATTAACTCTCAGATCACACATCATATAGTAATTATATCTCTCTGGATGTGTGTATGTGGGGGTTTGCAAAAGGGTTAAAGAAGACAGAGTTCGAAGAGGTGGAGGCAGATGCAGATACCAACAACTAAGGGTCACTGCAGGTCATCAGATTATTAACCAAATCAGCTGGAAAGCTAGTTCAGGGCCTCAGGATGGAGTGAGGCTGCGGAGGGGAGGTGTATAGGCCTGGAGACCAGCCCTGGACACATGAACACACAGACAATCACAGGACCCTGTGCGACCTGTCGTCTCCATCCTGTGTTAAGAGTCCTCTCTGTGGAATGCAAGTGAGGTGCTGTGTCTTTCCACGTCCCACATGCTCAGGAAGTTCTTGGTCTGGTGTATTTTTTCAATGTCTGTGTGCCCACATAGTCTTCGGGAGTAAGTTATCAATCTGCACTTCACAGATGGTGCTGGTACCAGCATTCACAATGACATGCAGAATCCTCCTTTCTCTGTGTTTGCGCTTCAAATGGAGCCAAACGCTGCTTTGTGAGATGGAGTCACCGGAGCAAGACAGGGCCTGAAGCCAATGTTCCACACCATGTGAAGAACTTAGCTCAGTGCAGGGGAGCCAGATCTCGACAAAGAGCTAAGAGAACTTAAAAGGAAGGCATAGGAGAGTCCAATGTGGCCAGCAAACAAAACACCTGTGCACCTGCCGTGTTTTTAAAGGACCACAGGTGGAGATGCTCAGATGCAGTGGCCATGACCAGCACTAATGATGAGGGGTGGTGAACTGAGAAAGTCCAGGCAGAAAGCTAGGGCGTCTGTCTTTTCCATTTTCCTTACATATGCCATTTTGGGGCCTAACAGTCTACTCACAAAGCAGGATGGTCACAGGCTGCTTTTAAACAGGTCAGTGTCTGAAACGAGAGAGGGCCTGAGGCTGACCACCTATTATCATCATCATTATCGCCTGCTATTAAAATAGCTATTACATGCATCTTTTGTAAAATGCATTATTTTGTGGATAACCATAAAAGGAGTATTATATAGGCAGTCATTAAAGGAATAGCATGTTCATAGTCATTTCCTAGATTCTTGAAACAAAAGATTTATCTTTTGTCAACATCAGATCTAACTCTTATACCACCTGTCAAAACAAAAATACACCACAAAATACCACACCATGACAAAAAGGACACTGAGAGGCGCTGGTCTTCGCGTTTTTTTTCATGTTTGAAGGGTGTTAACCATCCTCAGCTGGATGGGCTCAGACTGCCTCCTGCCTCTACCCGGCCCAGGACCTGAGAGTACAGAGGGGTGGGTGGAAGCACTAGCTGTCCCCAGGATCTAAGGAATGTCAGTAAAGTGCCACTAGCATTTGCCAGCCTGTTACTGCTCAAAACACAGGACAAAGCAGCTGCGGGAGACCACGCAGGGAGCATGCTCCCTTGCAGGAGGGAATCTGACAGGCTGGGGAACAGGAAATGAAGAACTGTTGATCTGGGGATTGGTACTCTATAAGCATGGAACAACGTGTTACCTTAGAAAAAGAGAGAGAGAAGAAAAGTAACTATAGGCTCGGAGAAAAGGAAATGGACACTGGGCTGGGGGGCTGGCAGGAAAAAGCCAGATATCTCTCCGCATTCTTCCTCTCCACTGGGCTCCTCTGTTTAGCAACAACTGGAGGGAACCCCACAACTCACCAAGAACTCCCCAGTCATCACCTTCCAAGGCTGTTTCTGATGTATAGCTTAATTTCCTTAAATACTAATTGTTCTCAACTACAAATTTAGAAAATTCCTTTCGTGAAGTGTATGTCTACATAGTCACGTCAAGTGAAAAGCAACATTTCAGGGTAAAAAGACACTCTCAAAAGTCACACTGTAGCTTTCCTCTAATCTCACACGGTCACACCAACTGCCAGAATGAAAGAACTCTGACAACAACATGTGCTGCCTTCCTGGTGAAGAGATCTAAATTCTCAATTCTGAAGGGAAAAAAGGGGGGAAGGGGCTAAAAGACATGGTGCCATAAACTTAATTAGACATTAATAAGCGCACTGCCCTGGTTAACAAGGCAAATTGATCCTTTCCGTTCTGGCTGCAGTTTATTTAAAGACTCTCCGATGTTACTACTTAAGATCAGGTCCTATGGAGGTGTTATCTCACCATTTATATTTTCACAACACTTATGATATTGCTATCACACCCTTAAAATAAATGAAAAGCCCATGCCACATTTCAGACCCACAGAATGCTGCTGACTCTATTTTTATTCCAGGAAATAAACATTAAAATGATTCTGTATTGCTCACTTCTTTCAGTGTTGCACAGGTAAATGAAACGAAGTAGGGTTTTCTCATCCTATGTTACAAGTTACTTCAGAAGCAGGTATTTAATCACTTGGCTTTAAAATTCAGCTCTAGATAACATATTACAAAAACCATGACAACAAAAGCATTTTGACAAAATTGTTATGCTTTTAATTTTCTATTAAATTATGACTTATTAACATTCTACACTTTAAAGATTAGTCTGTGTATAGAATGAATTTAGTGGTGCATTTAATGAGACAAGAAGCTAGAAGGATGAACACAAAAAGATTATTCTATACTGTAGTGCATGAGCTGTTTGACAATTCTAGCACAGTCCAACAGAAAGCTTCTCTCTAGATTGATCACGGCTCAGTTAACAGCACTGAATATCTAATACCTCCAACTCAATTAATTCTCACCTGATTAACATCAGACTGATATTCAAACTAAATCATCTCTCCAGTCAAGTAGAAATCAATATTTCTGATTTTACTTTTAAATTACAATACGAAATAAAATGCATGCATCTTCAATATGCCAAGAGTAGCTTTCCTAGTCTACCATGGCATGGGTAACACAGTTGATTAAAGTATTATTCTAATTTGAGCACCACTATGTAGCAGGATCTGATTAATCTGAACACAGAGATGGAGTAAAGTAATTAAATATATCTTATACAGGGCAAATAGAAAATTGACATAAAATAAGCTTGACTTCTTTAAAACAAACCTTGCTGTTTATCAGCTCAAGTAGTTAAGAATATAGTTTTATTAGAGATTGATTACTCTCAGGAAAAAAAGACATGTCAGGCATATTTAACAATGGGCTAAGAAACAGCAACTCTTCTCTAGGTTGTATTCTTTCTATGACTATCCTTCTGGAAGGCAGGCACATACTTAAAGCAAGCCCATTATTTCTAAGTGACCTTTCCAGACAGAAGAAAACACCATAGACCAACCTTGTTGAGTAGAGAAATCACTAAACCCCCATAGAAAATCCTCACGCATCTGTAACTATTACTATAAAGAGAAGGTGGAATTGACTTTGCCCCTTATTTCCTTTAAATTTAACATGAAGACAAACTGCAAAGCCTAATTATTCGCTGTGTTAATTGACCAGAAGTGACAATTGTGTTTGTTAACAAACTCAAAAATTTAGAAGAAAATTAGAAAAACTTAAAATTTTTAGAATAAATATTGTACTTAAATGTAGTTTTCAAGAGTTGAAAATAATACAGTTTCAAGTAATGCGAACCTAAATTGTGCTGTACATACAACACATATATAATGTAACTTCATGTTACAATGTAACAGTGGTATACATTTTATATATACAAATCTTATCTATAATGTAAAAACATCTATTTTTTGTTTCTACACTTCACAGACTTATATTTGTAGATGGGGGAGTTCAAAGAACCACAAAACAATGAACTTTACCTTTTTATTCTACTAAATAGTCTGTCAAACAATATGAATATAAACGACGAAATAACTAGTTAAACTTCTGCGGCGGCACTCACATCGTCAGACTTCAGTCTGACTCTGAGGTACGCGTATCCAGTGTACATCGTCACGCCACGGCCTCACCAGTCAAGAGCCAATGTCAAGGAAAGTGTTGAAGACTTAAAGACACTATAGAGAAATATTTTGCTTTCATTCTGTTTTATTAAGAACTTTATTAGAAGACTAAAAGGGAACCATAAGGTATAATTAATCTCTCCAAATATATAACTGTTTTGCCACAGAACAGAGTTGAAAAGTAGCTATCACAAAGTCTGGTTTGTTAGACTCCACAAAGAATATTTTTTAATTTTAAACCAGAATGTCAACAGGGTCGATTGAAATAAAGAGAAATAAATTAATGCTAAATACCTACTAAGGAAGTTTTGTTTATAGAAATGAATAATTCAGCATTTCACAACTAAATCAAGCAGCAGCTGCTTTGCTGGCATTAACCTAAAAATGTACAAACTCAAACACCACAGACTCATCATATTGTTCAGGGCAAACAGAGGATGTTACTTCCTTCCCAGTCTTCTGGGTTTGGTGTAAAATATTCCAGTTTTACAATAGTAACCAGCCAACCAGTTAAGGAGTCTCACTCAGCCTATCATCTTCCTGGGAAGGCTCCTTCGCATCCTACTGAACTGAATAGATGCATAATCTCTGGCCTGTTATACTTTATACCAGCTGGGAAGAGAGACTAATCTGTATTTCTAACAATCTGTTCCTGATCTACTTGGTCCTGGATTTTATTGTAATTCCAAAACGAGCCCTAGACAAGGAACCTTCAGTATGTGTCTTGTTCATCAAAGAGCAAAGAAGTGGGCCCAAGTGAGCCTAGTGGAGAGGCCCTGCACCATTCCTCCCTTACGTAACACTCCTAGACCTGCAGCTCTTACATGTGCGCCTCACTGGGTATAAAAACGTACAACTGTTCACAGTCACAATGAGTACCCAAAATCAATCCAAAGTCATAACAATCCAAAGTACCAGCAGTCACATGGAAACTGGACCCTGTGCTTGTGTGGTTGTTGTTTTAGGTTCATCTGTTGTCTATGGCAACTAAAGCCTGCTACTCTTTACTGATCATAAAAACACGGTAGACTGGCCTGGCAGTGGTGGGACACACTTTCAATCCCAGTACTTGTGATGCAGAGGCAAGTGGATTTCTGTGAGTTCAAGGCCAGGCTGGTCTACAAAGTGAGTCCAGGATAGCCAGGACTACACAAACATCTTATCTAGCATCTGTCTTATTTTTGAAATGAAAATATTTTCTCTATCTCTCCCACATGGTTTTATGATACAGTCTGACTACATCACCCATGTTGGTCTGAACCTTGTTGTGGGGTCAAACCCAAGATGCCACTCCCTGGTCTAGTGCATCCTTATCCTTCTTATCCTCTTCAAATTCTACATTCTTAACTCACTCTTTTGTCAACTATGTTCTTCATCAACAAGTTTGGAATGTATGTGTAAAACAAATCAGCTCTCCATCATTTGAAGCTTATTCTCAAAGGCAGACAAGAAGCAACCCTGTGGACTGTTAGTGTTGTAAGAGGGACAGTGGGAGACGGGTTATGGGGGCAATATGATGTGTTTTCAGTAGGACTGTCAAGGTAGGACCCTCTGAGGAACTGTCAGAGGAAAACCTTAGAAGGAAGGAAACCAACGAGTTAATTTCATAGCCCATAATACCAAAATGTCTAATTCTGCGTATGACAATCCAGAAAAACAAATATATTTACAAAGAAAATAGGCATCAAGAAAGTACGAGTAGATATGAGTTTTGCTAAGCATAGACCAGGCCACTCTACTGACCATTCCAAAGGCCCTGCTGCTAATGCTAGTGACACCTGGGCCACTCCCTGGGAACCAGTCAGGATCTGAGTGCTAGAACAAAAGTGAAAGATGAAGACACAAGACTTACATTAAAAATACCACACAGCCAGCCCTGTACTTGGAGAAGTGGGGGTGGGGTGGGGTGGTTATACATACATACATACATACATACATACATACAGGTATATACACGTATATGTGTAACAAAGAAAAAGAGGCTATGGGTATGAAAGAAAACAAATGGGGTACATGGGAAATGTTGGAGAGAGAAAAGGGAACTGAGGAATGATGTAATTATAACTTCAAAAATAAAATTATTATTAAAAATAGAAATAAAAGGGTTGTAATAGTTCTCTTCTCACTGTGCCTGGCCCCCTTCTCTTTTCTCTCTCCCTCCTCTACACTGCCTTTCCCCACGGCGACTTCCCTGGCCTTGGTACTTGGGGCTAGTGAACTCGCCCACCCAAAGCAGCTTCCCAATAAACCTGTCTTTAATATATATATATACATATTAATATACATATATTTAAAGGTTTGTAATAAAAACAATCAGTTGAGAAAACATTACTCACTAAGGATCTTTCTGGAGTAGTAGAATGTAGAAACTCAACCTTCTTCTGCTTTATTTTTCTAAACAAAACCTAATCATCAATGCAACTTCTCCAAGGTTAACAGAGGAACTGAGAGCTTGGTCCAGAGCAACAGCAGCAGCTGCGTCTCCAACAAGCCTTAGAGTAAGGATGGCAAGGCCGGCACAGCCTGTCCCAGGAAGTTCTAAGGACGGCCACAGCCTGTCCCGGGAAGCTCTAAGGACGGCACAGCCTGTCCCAGGAAGCTCTAAGGACGGCACAGCCTGTCCCAGGAAGCTCTAAGGACGGCCACAGCCTGTCCCAGGAAGTTCTAAGGACGGCCACAGCCTGTCCCAGGAAGTTCTAAGGATGGCCACAGCCTGTCCCAGGAAGTTCTAAGGACAGCACAGCCTGTCCCAGGAAGTTCTAAGGACGGCCACAGCCTGTCCCAGGAAGTTCTAAGGATGGCCACAGCCTGTCCCAGGAAGTTCTAAGGACGGCCACAGCCTGTCCCAGGAAGTTCTAAGGATGGCCACAGTCTGTCCCAGGAAGTTCTAAGGACGGCACAGCCTGTCCCAGGAAGTTCTAAGGACGGCCACAGCCTGTCCCAGGAAGTTCTAAGGACGGCACAGCCTGTCCCAGGAAGTTCTAAGGACGGCACAGCCTGTCCCAGGAAGTTCTAAGGACGGCACAGCCTGTCCCAGGAAGTTCTAAGGACGGCCACAGCCTGTCCCAGGAAGTTCTAAGGACGGCCACTGCCTGTCCCAGGAAGTTCTAAGGACGGCCACAGCCTGTCCCAGGAAGTTCTAAGGACGGCCACAGCCTGTCCCAGGAAGTTCTAAGGACGGCCACAGCCTGTCCCAGGAAGTTCTAAGGACGGCACGGCCTGTCCCAGGAAGTTCTAAGGACGGCACGGCCTGTCCCAGGAAGTTCTATCCCATGCACATCAATGAACACAAATGTCTCCTCTGGGGCAGGAAGCTGCTTAGTAACAGACCAGGAACCTAGCAAGCGTGCGGTCAAGGCTGACACTTCCCAGCACTGCAAAGCAGAGGTGGGTAGCAGCTGATAGACTTATGACCAGCAGGACAGGGGGCAGATGAAAATTCTGACTCAAAGATGTAAGGCTAAAGTGATTTATTTTGTTTCTAAATGTCGCTACAATGCTCTTAACAAATGTGGGTCCCCTGGAATCCTGTTGTAGCACGTTGACTTTAACTTGTACACATTCATTTCCATTCATTTCTTAGCTTACAAGTAAGAATTTTCCTTGTACTTATGAAATAAAAGCACATTAAGTCCTAATTTCCAGTCCTAATTTCCAGCATTCGATGTCTACATACAGTCCTTCTGTTACACTTTTAACCTGTTTCTGTTTAAAAACCTCCTCCAGGAACCACCCTATCTGTTGACACACCACACATCCATAGACTGTGTAGAAGACAAAGTTATTGGAGCTATAATGAGGGACACTTGAGCAGGAACACTGTGACAGAGCACAGGGCCTCCAAAAACAGAATGTGGCCGTGAGGTAAGCCCACTCGGCAGTTCCTATAGTCATTCTGCACCACTTATAAAGCCACAGTTCACAGTCCTATAAAAGGAAAAGCTTTCAGAGCTGGAGAGATGGCTCAGCGGTTAAGAGCACTGACTGCTCCTCCAGAGGTCCTAAGTTCAGTTCCCAGCAACCACATGGTGGCTCACAACCATCTGTAATGCAATCCATGTCTGAAGACAGTTACAGTCTACAGTGTAAATAAATAAATCTTCAAAGGAAGGAAGGAAGGAAGGAAGGAAGGAAGGAAGGAAAGAAGGAAGGAAAGGAGGGAGGGAGGAAAGGAAGGAAGGAAGGAGGGAGGGAGGAAAGGAAGGAAGGAAGGAAGGAAGGAGGGAGGGAGGGAGGGAGGGAAAGAAGGAGGGAGGGATGGAGGAAAGGAAGGAAGAAAGGAAGGAAGGAAAGAAGGAAGGAGGGAGGGAGGGAGGGAGGAAAGGAAGGAAGGAAGGAAGGAGGGAGGGAGGGAGGGAGGGAGGGAAAGAAGGAGGGAGGGATGGAGGAAAGGAAGGAAGGAAGGAAGGAAGGAAGGAAGGAAGGAAGGAAGGAAGGAAGGAAGGAAGGAATTGATTGATTTTTCGGTTCCACTGTAGGTACTGGTTCCACTGTAGGTAGTGGTTCCGCTGTAGATAGTGGTTCCGCTGTAGGTAGTGGTTCCGCTGTAGGTAGTGGTTCCACTGTAGGTAGTGGTTCCGCTGTAGGTAGTGGTTCCGCTGTAGGTAGTGGTTCCGCTGTAGGTAGTGGTTCCGCTGTAGGTAGTGGTTCCGCTGTAGGTAGTGGTTCCTATAGTCATTCTGCACCACTTATAAAGCCACAGTTCACATTCCTATAAAAGGAAAAGCTTTCAGAGCTGGAGAGATGGCTCAGCGGTTAAGAGCACTGACTGCTCCTCCAGAGGTCCTAAGTTCAGTTCCCAGCAACCACATGGTGGCTCACAACCATCTGTAATGCAATCCATGTCTGAAGACAGTTACAGTCTACAGTGTAAATAAATAAATCTTCAAAGGAAGGAAGGAAGGAAGGAAGGAAGGAAGGAAGGAAGGAAGGAAGGAAGGAAAGAAGGAAGGAGGGAGGGAGGGAGGGAGGAAAGGAAGGAAGGAAGGAAGGAGGGAGGGAGGGAGGGAAAGAAGGAGGGAGGGAGGGATGGAGGAAAGGAAGGAAGGAAGGAAGGAAGGAAGGAAGGAAGGAAGGAGGGAGGGAGGGAGGGAGGGAGGGAGGGAGGGAGGGAGGGAGGGAGGGAGGAAAGGAAGGAAGGAAGGAAGGAGGGAGGGAGGGAGGGAGGGAGGGAGGGAGGGAAAGAAGGAGGGAGGGATGGAGGAAAGGAAGGAAGGAAGGAAGGAAGGAAGGAAGGAAGGAAGGAAGGAAGGAATTGATTGATTTTTCGGTTCCACTGTAGGTAGTGGTTCCGCTGTAGATAGTGGTTCCGCTGTAGGTAGTGGTTCCGCTGTAGGTAGTGGTTCCGTTGTAGGTAGTGGTTCCGCTGTAGGTAGTGGTTCCACTGTAGTTAGTGGTTCCACTGTAGGTAGTGGTTCCTACCTGTAAATTCTTAACCATGGCACAATCTTCACATTTCTTGAAAATTCAGCTTGTCATGTTCTCAGCGTTTAGGGCTCTGGCAGCCACGTGGCACTCCTGAATAACCACTGATAAAGCTTCTGGATTCCTTCCTTGTTCACGACAGGGTACATAGACAGCTTCCATGCCTAACCTAGCATCTAAAATTCCTAAAATCTCAAATAGGTGCCCCGCAGCCCCCTTGCCACAAAGGCACCAGGACCACTGTTCCACGTTCTCCCTCTTATTTGTAAATCCTTATTATAACATTCTCCAACTGTGCCTAATACAACAAGTGAGAGATAATAATGTGTTTGTCCTACACTATTGACAGAAAGGACAAGCCATCCTCAACTGTGGCAAATAGCACTCACTATTTGTAAGCTAATAAAGCAACTGTACAGAAATGCACACGCAGCAAGGAGACCAGCATGCTCTCCTGTGACCACAGCACCAAGATGCCCATGCTGCAATAGCACCACCTCACTGTAGACAGTCTGGAGAGAGATCTGCTCCTCACAGGTGACCCTGACATCTTCCGTTTCGATGAGTTATGGCAGAGGACAGTCCTGTGATATGACTACATAGGTAAATTTAAACTATGACCAAACTCAATACTGTATTAAGAAGAAAATCAACATGGTTTTGGTAAGATTGACTAGGTTCTGAAGTTAAAGAAATTCATTCATGTATTTATTCATTTGGCTGGTCTTTCAGGGCAGGGTTTCTCTGTATAGCCTGGCTGTCCTGGAACTCACTCTGTAGAGGAGGCTTGCTTTGAATTCAGATGTTCCTGCCTCTCCCGACTAGGAAAGGGTACTTTCAAAAAGACATTTTAAAGGAGTTTTGATTGCAAGCCTAGAACCTACCACCCAAAGCCATGTTTCTTTGAAGGCTGCCTATCTCCAACCCTCTCAACCAACCCCTCAAACCTATCATGCCCACGTTTATGACCTGGCTTCTCTTCATAGCTCTTCATTTTAAACCCACGAGAGGACAATGTTTCTTGTGAAATTTGTCATCGGCGTTGTCACGTCTCATAAACCAGGCTGTCTACTAGCAGCTATGTTCAAGGAAAGCCTCTCTTCAGTACCAAGCACCTTGTGCCCAAATGTGTCCTCATTTCAATCTCACAGTGCTGAGATTGTAAGCAGAAGATGACCTACATGACACTATGAGATGCAGGAGAGCCTGCTGTGGCCTCTTCCCTCAGAACGAGAGCCTGCTGTGGCCTCTTCCCTCAGAACGAGAGCCTGCTGTGGCCTCTTCCCTCAGAACGAGAGCTTGCTGCGGCCTCTTCACTCAGAGCTCCGTATCTGCATCAGAGCCCTGAGGACACCACTACACGAACAACTGGCATTAATAGAAGACCATGGTGAACACTGACTTGAAACTCAAAATAATCCTGGGGAGGGTAAAGTGTGAGTTCTCAAGGATAAGTGCAAATAGCTACAATTTTAGAAGTGGGCCATCACTGATAAGCCCAACACGATTCAGTGACTGATGAAACCCACAGCAGCAGGAGCGGCCTCAGCATCTGTGCGGCACCTGGGGAGGGACAGTCCATCACCACCTGCTTCTGAAGATACACCCTAGGTGGACTTGACAGTGAGAACAGAGTCCACGGTGGATGAAGCAGGCCTTGCAGTCCTCCCAGGGCATGCGTGGCAAGACAGACACGACTTAGCCAGGAGAGGAGTCCTACTGATCTGTGACTTTAATGTAGGAATTCGGGTTCGAGCCTACCCAGGTGGTAAGGGCCAGTGAGCTACATGGCCAGAAAGATCTAACTGGCAACAGAGTGAGACTAGAGGAGAAGCCCTTTCAGATGGAGAAAGGTGCTCTGTGTGCTAACAGAGCAGGTCAGGGAAAAAATGACCAAGATAGTTCTGAGTAAAAACCGCAAAATACTAAATGCATAGACTTTTCCTCAGTGTTTGATAAAAAAAACAAAAAGAGCTTCTAAACAGCAAAAACTGGCTGGCTGCCACGTACTAAGTGGAGAGCCATGGGTCACAAACCTCAAAGAGCAGTATCCAAGGCAGATTCTGGGCTGAGTGGACAGAACAGGCCTCAGCCCAGTTCCACTCCCTAGGATATGTGCCTTTAACAAATGTGTTAATATCCTCCTCATTCTCAACAAAACACTGCAGACAGGTACACAGGAAATCAACAGAAGGTTACAAACACAAGAAGAGCTCTCAGTACACGAGCTTCTACGCACCTCCAGAAGACTTTGGCAGGCTCAGCAAAACCACCGGGAGGATGCCATTTTTCAGGGATCCACACTTCCTAGAGAGGATAAGCCAAATATAACCTCATTGGGAAAGAAAAATCATTCCTAAAGGCTATTAACCAAATCCCTGTGCTATCTCCTGCCCCTCAGTGCACCAGAGCCTTCACAACAGCCCACAGGGAGGATGGACATCAGACGAAGGCAGCAAACGTTAAAGAGCATTCGCTCGCGATGCTTCAGAAGCAGCAGGGCCACACTGCAGAGATGCCTTAGGAGAAGAAGGCCATCTTGGCTATCACACTATATAACAACTTATCAAACGCATAAATTCAGGAAAACTATTCTTCAAGTAACAGTTGACAAAAGTGAGATGAAAAAGGTAAGAAAAGAGACTGAAAGTCAAAATCAGCAGTGAAAGTACCAGAGGGCAACGTAGCCAAGGGTAAAATTCTAGTGAGACATTTTTATAAAAAAGAGTCAAAACAATTCCTGTAAGCAAGAAAGAGAACAACACAGGGCATGGCAGCAGCTGCGAGGGTGAATGGCCTCTGGGCAGCTCCCCAGGGTCCCAGCCCGGGTGCCCACCAGGCAAATGCCTCCCAGACAGGAGAGAGGGTGTGTGGGCTCTCCTTACTGGCGGCTAACCAAGGAACACAGCAAAGTGGATGTTGCCACTTCCGTGATTAGGTAATAGGAGGCTGTGGCTGTCTCTGGGCATGTTCTCTCCTCGGCCAGCAGCTTTTGGTGGCATGTACTGCTACACGGAATAAAAGTGACCAGAACTAAGGAACAGACGCTGCCAGCAGCCACAGGGTATGCAGACCCTTCCCGTCCAGGCTCAGAGCTCCCGGAGCACCGGGCGGGAGGACCCAAGGCAACATGCTCTTCTCCCAAGGTCAGAGATAGCAAGCACTCTACAACTGGTTTTTAGGATAAAACTGTTTCATTTCCAATTTTATGCCATAGAACTATGACAAGAGTTCAGGTGGAAATCTTAGGAGTGTGGTGGCCAGCTCAAAGATGTTTTAAGCCAGTGGCAATGCAAAGCAAGCAAGGTGGATCAGAAGTACCAGGCTGGCAGTGGGTGAGCAGTGTATTTATGATTCCAAAAGATAATGTCAGCGTCAGCCAGTCCATCGGTACTGTTCAAATTAGAAAATACAATTAAAACAGACACACTCACACAAGCTTACCAATGGGTTTCATAATATTTTCATGATTGAGGTCAGTACCGTTCCTTAACTAAACACAAAAACATTAAAATATGCTTTAACGATGCTTAGAGCACTCCAAATTTTGTATTTTAAAAGCTTAAGTGTACAGTTAACTATGCTATAGATTATATCTGTTTAAACTGAAAAAAGGAAAAAGTAAAGCCACCTCAAAGAATATAGAAATTGGAAGTGGCTTAAATATTTCAGTTAAATAAAAGGCACTCACTCATCGACAATTTAAAAGAAAATAAGAGAGGTTAAAAACAGCCTGGTCTGAAACAGATTCCTAACCCAATGTCCTCTGAGCCCTCTGCTCAAGCAGTTTGTATGATATGTGACCATAGCTTGCTATAGCTTAAAACCTGTAATAACAGTCATGACTTCTAAAAACAGTCTTAACAGATCCATATAAAGATGTGATGTAAGCACACACATTGAAAACTTGGAAACTGAAAACTGGAATAAACAAACAAACAAACAAACAAATAAAAGCTTTTGTTGGGGATTGACTGGGGCTTGCGCACACCCAGCTGTGTTCACCCACCAAGCTCCAGTTCCCCGTCAGCCAACAGAACTGAAAATCCCTTCAAAAGCTGGAACAAGCACTCTAGTAATCAGGAAAAAAAATGGCCTTATAGATTTATCATGTAAGAATATTCGTTGCAATTCTTTTAGCTCAAAGCTACTTTTCCCAGCAGACAGCTAAAGTTTCATTTTTCCTGTTAGTCATGATTAAAATGTTTAGATTCCTTGTTTCAACATTCTAAGATTTATTCAGAATACAGCAGCTGTGGTTCAAGATTTCTTTTTAATACTAATTATAAGACTTAAAAATATTTTTCAATTAGATCCTTGAAGAGATCTACAGTTTTCCAAGTCAACTCTTAGTATCCTATGTTCCACTTATGGTAATGGCAGAGAAGGGCAGGGGCTGCAGACAGCACCAGCACTGCCCATCCTGCAAGACAATCTCCATTTCTACCACAAGACGGAGAGGAAGGAAATGCATTTATATATAGCAGTACTATACACTACTTATTAAAATATGTGATATCACAGCTCATAATCAGAAACAGTAAACACCCACTGTACAGCTTTGTAGGATCCTTCCAGGGATTAAAATTTTAAATACATACAAATTAACACAAAAATATTTTCCAAATGTTAATAACCACATGAATTTTCACATCCAATATAGACATGTGCTTAAATATTCAAAACATTAACATATCTGCATACAAACTGCATATGTACCACTTCCACAGCCAAAGTTTAGCTAATACACTCAATAACGGAAAAACAAAGTGCTTCACTTTCCAAACTCTGCAACTGTAGACGCTGCAGCCTGAGTGCAGTGGTTGGCACTGGGTAAGAGCAGACAAAGCCCACAGGGGAGAGAAGAAAATGCCCGTGAGAATGGCTGAAACCCACGGATACATTCCTGATGATATCCCGGCCCCCAGTCTTATAACCCTTACCCCAGATTGTTATGGGATATGGACAGTACACTAAAAACACTACATGTCACCAAACAATTCTTGAAAATTCGTAACTGGTTTGTTTAGGCACCCTGACAAAGGCATTTAATTAAAATATTACAAAGTATTAGGTGTGCTTCCACTTGTCCTAACAACTGTGCACTAGGTTGCAGTGTTAACTGGTCATAGTCCACAGATGTGGCAGCGCTCCTGGGCAGTGGGTCTCTCTCCTCGGCTTGCTTAATATGGGCTGTGCTAGAGCTGAGCCCCTAGAGGGCAATGAAGCTCCACTTTTTACTTCATAACATACTTGGTTTCTCACTGGCTTATAGATACCATGACCTACTTCCTCACATCCTGGACCCTGTCCTTTAGAACAAAAAGGAAGTGAGAAGAAAAAGTGGGCATGTCCTGTACACTAATGAAGATGCCAAGGAAGGCACTCTTCAACAGAGAATCAACGGACGAGGAACATGGTGCCCGAGCCTATTCCTGCGAGCACGGCACAAAGGAATATTTGAGTATTAACACTCAGTGTGAATCGGGTGCCAGATAGGAAAGATAGACTTAACAAGTTTATTTAATATAAATGCTCTGCATAACTTTACATTCATCAAATAACATGTTAGAATTTATAGGGGAAAAGGGTGAGGAATTCAATTCCAATCGCAATTAACCCTACATGAGCTACACAAACAGAACACAGACTAGAGTTCTTCCTTCAAAGTCAAAGAATCCAGAAGCCTGCTGACTGCCCACCAATGAGGGAGCAATGCCAGCGCTAAAATGCTGGTGGGCGATGGAAGCTGTCGTATCATTATGAAAGTGGAGTATGGAATGTTTTGTAATGATGAAACACTAGCACCCAGAAAGACCACCAAACTACACAAGCTAACAAAGGTATTTTAGATTATCTTTATTAGATACACTCTGAAAAACTGGGCAATAGACAAGCTTAAAATGTATGTATCAATAAAGCAGCACAACAGAATGAGCCATTAACAGGCTATAAGAGCATGGTAAGAAAGTCTGCATGTCTGCAGTGCTAGGGATTGAAGGCAGGTCCTTACGTATTTAGGTAACTATCTCTGAGCTATATCCCTCACGCAGTTTTCAAAGACAGGGCCTCCAAGTATAGACTGGCCTTGAACTCAGGATTCTCCTCCTCAGTCTCGCAAGTGCTAGCACTACAGATCTGTACCACAACTCCTGACAAGTTATATGTATTAAGGCCCAAAAGAAAATTTTAAATCACCAGCTCTTATATATGTACTAGAACAAATTTATGACTCAAACCATGCACAGTTTCAGGATGGGATGGGATGGGATGATGAGCCTCCTGCTCTTTCCCTGCAGGAAATCTCAGCAGTACCTTATTTCCAGGGATAGAACATCTATTATCTTGCAAAAGAAAACAAAAGGCAGGCTCAATGCCCTTCCTCTAGGAATAATTGCTTTCACCAGATTTATAAATTATATCTTGTATCCATGTGTAGCTTGCAAACACAGGAAACTAAAATAATTAGAAATCAACCCCTGGTCAGGTATAATGGCAAACACTGTTCTTCCCAGCACACAGTACACAGGAGGTAGAGGCAGATGGATCTCTTCTGTGAGTTCGAGGCCAGCCTGATCTACAAAGCAAGCCCAGGAAGCCAGGGCTCTGTTTCACATAGAAACCCTGTCTGAGGAGTGGGGAAGAAAAAGGAAAGAAAGAAAATGAAATCAACCACACAGATAAAGTGTGGTGGATCCAGAGCAAACTGATAGAAGCCAGGGAGGGGGCATGGCTGAAGACTTATGTGGAGCCTTTGAGTTATTCTAGGAAGAGTCTAAGATATCAAGGTGATGATTTACAGTTATAAGAGTATCACTGGCCAGCTCACTTGCCTAAAGAAGTTAAAGGCTGGCCTAGATGACCTGTAACTCAATCTCTAAAATGAAATAAAGGAAGAGTCCAACTGCAGAAATCTCACAACTCTACACACACCAAAACTAACAGCAACAACCGCAACAAAAAACAACCAAAAACTGTAGTGTGTATAGACAAAAGTAGCCCCGAACCTGGGCACCTGGGGGGCTGCTGCTCCACGCCACTCTAAGGAGAGGCCTGTTCCTTTCCCACTGCCCTACTGTTTCTTGCTCACTTACCTTGGTGACGTGCTCCTGGTATGGAAGGTGTTTGAATCCTCACGGTAGGCTTTGTTACAGTGAGGGATGTGGGCCACTGATCTGACCTGGGTATGTGACATCATGAGGACAGAATAAGTTCTATTATATGCATATGACAAATTGCAGGTGACCATCTAAGTTCAGGTCATCAGGAAAAACATAGAGAGAAAATACAGCATGGAAAAAATTATATGATGTCTTCAACCTGAGCTATGAGTAAGATTTGAACATCATGGGGTATTAATGAGGTGAATTATAACTCAATCACATAGAATTAGCCATACTGCACTTCCTTAGGGCCTCTGAAAAGAATGGGTCATGGTTTTACAACACCAAAAAAGCATAATTACTGAAACTCTCAATGAGATTAGATACTCTAAATTTCCCAAAATTTTAGTGTCAAAGCTAAACATGAAGTATCCCTGAGTGATATGAAAAGCAGTGAGCCTGACACAGCACCCTGCTTTTAACTTTGTATCTTACACTGATGCACTTATAACCCAGGCTGTAGCTGTAGGAGTTGTCTAACTTCTCTGAAAGAGGGCTTAGACTTTCAAACACTGACTTTTCTAAGCCAGCTTGTTCAGTTTGTATGAGTGATTTAAGAAACAAAAAAGAAAAAAGAAAAAGAAAAGAAAAGAAAAAGAAAAGGAAAAGGAAAAGGAAAGAGAAGAGAAGAGAAGAGAAGAGAAGAGAAGAGAAGAGAAAAAAGAAAAGAAAAGAAAAAGAAAGACTGAGCTTCACTTTAAATACAGACAGGGCTTGGGTCTTAGGCAATATCACATGAAACAGCTGAACCAGAAAAGTTCTTTGTAATAAACACAGGGTGAGGTTCACAATGTCAAAAGGAACTTGACCCAGTGTGTGTGATGCCTGGAGATCTTGTAGAAAGATGTGGAATACTTTAATCAAGTCATATCAGATTTTCTCGGCCTTTGCTAGTACAAATAGTTGAACTGTGGAAAGACATCAAATAACAGAAGTTTAGAGTTTGTTCATTTATACATTGTTGCTGTAGTTGATTACTCTAATCTCCCTCTGGTGACCCAGGGCACACACATTCCCAATGCTCTGGATTCTCCAATGAAACACACACACACACACACACACACACACACACAGCACCTTCTATTTTAATACACATCAAATCATCAGCATTATCAGCATTTAGAAATAGCTACTAATGTTTTCTCATGACATTACCATCTGTAGCATTTACCATAATTGTTAAGCATTTTTTGGATAATCATCTCTTGCCACACCATGTACTCTCTCTTGCACACTCCAGAACAATAAGGAATGAATCCCTTTCAGCCATATTTAAGTGAACATTTGCATTATACACACAGCTTGGTATATAATAACTGTTGATTATTAGTTATTTTAGTAAATCCTTCCTACATTCTTCAATTTAAAAAAAAATGTGATTAAAATGTGGTTAGAAAAGTCTTTTCATGAAGCGCCTATATGTCTTTGGCCTCATAAGTCACATGATCACCACTACAGGTGTGTGGCATGAGTGGCAAGGCAGATCTCACCATCAGTGTTGTCATGGGCCGGCCCCCAATGACAGCTCAGCACTGCCACAGATCTCCCCACCAACCAACAAGACTCACTATGCATTTACTGTATGTGCACAAAAAGATGATTCTTAATTTATTTAGAGTTTTGGAGAAACCAAAAGTCTCTTTATCATCTTTGAACAGATAGATAAGATTTCTTATTTCACTATATTTTAGTCAAAATGCCAAATTTACAAGTGCTGGGCTCTGTTTCTCTAGGAAGAATGCAGTCACCGCAGGAGGATCATCAAGCAGCATAAACAAAGTGTGATCTTTAACAGATTTTAAATACAAGGGTGCAGTACTGTTTAAAGACTATAACTAATTTTGGATTAATTTCTCAGAAGATGAAAGGATTTAAGTCTATTACAAGAAAATAATTAAAAGTTGATGTTTAGGAATACCAGGATAATAAAAACCTGTTAATGAAGTAGTGGCATAAAAGCAATATCATATTTTATAATGATGTTTATTCATTGCAACAATGCTGGTAAGTCTTAAGACATGTGTTTCTTTGTTGCTGAGTATAAATGTAGACCTTCCACGCAGATATTTATCTTCCAGGATTAGCTGCACACATCATTTGTTTAGAATATTGTATTCTAAACAAATACGGCTGGGAGGCATCAGTCAGTAAAGGGCTTGTTGTACACTCCCTCAAGAGCTGAGTTAGGATCCCAGCATCCATGTTAAAAGGCCAGGTCTGCTGCCATCTGCCATTAATCCTAGCACTGGGTCACTGGGAAGTGGGACCAGCTAGTCTTACCCACTTAGTGTGTCCCATATTCAGTGAGAAACTATAGAAAACAAAGGGAAGCCACCTCCATTTCTGTCTTCCATATGCACAAATCTATACATACATGTACATACCCCTTCCCATAAACATGTACATATATAAACCATATAAACACAAAAATAAACAAGTAAACAAAATATTAAACTCAGCTTCTTAGATAAAAGTCTCTTGTTAATATTCTCATCTAAATAGTAAAAGTATTAAACACTTTCATTTACCTCTGAAACCACAATATTTAAGCAAGTCATACTGCTTGGTGCTTTCCATTTGCACCTTTAGACTGCATCTCCACTTTCTGACCGAAAGATCAAGACAACAACCACAAAAACACAGGTTAAAGCAAGGTAAAAGAAGACCCAAAGCTTGGCAAAAGAGAATTATAGGCCACTCCTGAAACAAAATATTTTTTATCTTGATTATAAAAGAGAAAGTATTAATATTTTTAAAACAAACATCATGAGGCAACATAGCAAATTTGTATCAAATGTCAACTATATACTGGAAAAGCCAAGAAACATTACAAGGAATTTAACCGTGGTCTCCTGAAAACAGTTAGCAATTCTAAAACCATGACTGAAGGAGCCATGAGGCCTCATCACGGGTGTCAGGAAGGAATTCTGATTGGGCTTGGGGGAGGGGGTGTGTCTAGAAAGTCATCCCCTGGGGTTTCCCATCAGTCCCATCCTGTGTGCTATGAGGTGAGGCCAGCTTGCAGACCTCAGTCATTTGTTCTAGTGCCTTTTTTCAAACACACAGATACCACTGGCAGAGGAGAGCTGTTATAAGGTTGAGTTTGCTTTTGATATAAAAGTGTTACAAACTTGTCAATGCTTACACAAATAAGATTAGAATTCTGTTTCTGTCTAGCCTCTATAACAACTCCTATTACATAATCAAATCAAAGTTGAAAAGTAAAGATGGTAAGCAGTACGTTTCTAGTAAACACATAAACACACACACACACATACTTTTGTGCTTCTTACTTTATACATGTGTAAAATGCACATGTATGCACATACATTTTAGACAGGGTTGCACTCTATAGCATATGTTAGTCTCAAACTCGATACTCCAGCCTCCATCTCCCAAGTACTGGGATTTCCGGACATGGACCGTCATGTCCAGCTTATAAATATCCAGCCAGGCATGGTGACACACACCTTTAATCCCAGCATTTAGGTGGTATACAGAATCAGAATCACATAACTGTGTATTAAATTTTCTTACCTGAAAATGCAATAGTGAAACATTTTAATTGTTAGCTATTGTTTTACTGCTCTAACCCTCATATGAAATGTGCAACTTGGAATAAATCAGCGGAAAGTAAAGTCCAACAGTGCAGAGATGACAAAGTACTGTAGAAACTGGTTAAAAATCACAGTGTAGAGAGCGCTGGTAAGAACACAGCAACCTGACTGAAACTGATATTCATTAGGGTACTCTTCACATCAATAGAGCCATTTGGACCCCGTGGTCTTTATCAGTGTCCCAGCTGGTAATGGTTGAAGGTTAATGCCTTACCCTATTCTGTTCAATTTTCTACCCTAATTAGCCCTCCAAATCTATAGCTGTGAGTACCAAGTGTCTGTGCTCAAAGAAAACTAATTAATGCTAGCAAATTAGATCAAGTCCAAAGATCCAACAGGCAAACTCTTAGTTAAATACTGTCTGCTAATAGGAAGTGTAGCTGTCAATGGCTGCTGCTGGTGACTCTAGCAAGGCACATGGCTTTCACTGAGGACGATTCATCTCTCTGTCCTTAGCAAAGTTTCTATCTCCTTCACAAACCCAAGCTGCTGGCAGTCTGATCCGATTCTTATAACCAACTGGGCTGAAAAGACGTGGAAAAAAATTAAACAGAAAATCTCTCCTCTGTAGCAATGTTTCAGGCATTTAGCAGAAAGTCAGATCGCTTATTAAAAATTCCTCTGTCACTATCCAGGAGCCACATACTTAACATATGGAACATTCCTAAATGAACTCTTATCATCATTTAGTAAGCAGACTACAAGCAGGCATAAATGACAATGTCCTGGCTCCAACCTATACTCAAAAATCAATCATAGCATACTTTCTAATGTAAAATCATTAAAATAATCTAAATGAATCTCAAATTCTAAGATGCTTTTAAAAGTGTTTTTGTATTTATTGTCCTATTTATTGAGCATGCTTTGTGTTTGTAGGGCGTGTGCAGGCTTACATGTCAAGGAGTGGTCTCGGGAGGTCAGAGGATAACCCGTGGAACCTGGAGATGACGTTCAGGTCCTCGAGCTTAGTGGCAAATGGCACTGTCACTGAGCCACTGTCCAATGACCACTAAGACGCTCTCACTAGTCAAGACACTGGACTATTTAAAACCATATCCTAACATGCTAAATAACTCCATTTTTGACAAAGCTTGAAACTGCTTTATCATTCACCACTATCGTGTAGTCATGGTAAAGCACAGATATTCTATAGTCTTCTCTTTACCTCAGAAACCGAAACAGTTTCACTTTCTAAAAGTAAGTTCAGTACAGAAACCCAAAGTCATGCAGTTATTTTGCATTTTCATCGAATCTTACCAGGAAAAGTTAACAAAGAACACTGAGCTAGCTAGTGTTCTGCACTCAAGGTGTCACAGGACAATGGGCTACAAAACAGGAAAAAGAAAGAAAATACACGTGAGCTTGCCGCTCTGGGTTGGGGTTCTCAGAACAAATTTATTCCCCTAGTAGTGGAAAGTTTTACTCCAATACTTTATTACACTTTCAAGATTTCCCCTGCATCGCCTGAATGAGGATGTGTTTTGTAAAGTCCCATGAGGCAAGTGGAAAGCTGCCTCTTGGGATTGTCAATGTGACACCTGCCAATGCCAGATGTGCCCTGAACCCTGCAGGTGCCAATGGCTGATTTCTCCTGACACCTGGGGTGGGAGAGTTGAAGGAAGGGGCCCTGATTAAACAACTAATCTCCAGGGAAAGCAAGAGCAATATCACAGGATGACTTTTAAATTACTAATTGATAGAGGGTTTCAAATATAATAGTCATACAAATCACTCAATACAAGCAGCACAACGCTACCATGGGGACTTTTCCCGTCTCACGGCCTCCACTGTCTTGCAGAAGTCAAGCCCAAGGCTGAAGGAGGAGGAGAAGGAAAGGGGCCCTTGCAGCATGTTCACTTTTTTGACAGTCATAAAACTACAGTTAACATAGCCTGATTCCCCAGAAAGAAACCTGTAGTGATCTATAACTCAGTTCTCTCACTAAAAATTACTTTTGTAATTTTGGACAGGAACGGGAGATAAAAAATAGCCTACATAATGAATGAAAGAAAGAAAGAAAGAAAGGAAGGAAGGAAGGAAGGAAGGAAGGAAGGAAAGAAAGAAAGAAAGAAAGAAAGAAAGAAAGAAAGAAAGAAAGAAAGAAAGAAAGAAAGAAAGAAAGAAAGAAAGAAAAGAAAAGAAAAGAAAAGAAAAGAAAAGAAAAGAGAGAAAGAGAGAAAGAGAGAAAGAGAGAAAGAGAGAGAGAGAGAAAGAGAGAAAGAGAGAAAGAGAGAAAGAAAGAAAGAAAGAAAGAAAGAAAGAAAGAAGGAAAGAAAGAAAGGAAAAAACAAAGAAAGGAAGGAAGAAAAGAAAGGAAAGAAAGAAAGGAAAGAAAGAAAGGAAAAAGAAAGAAAGGAAAAGAGAGAGGGGGGGAGGGAGGGAGGGGAAGGAAGAAGATTCTGTTTATTTTTATTTTATATGAGTGTTTTGTCTATAAGTACATCTGTGCATGGCATACATTTCTGGTGCCCAACAAGACAAAATAGGGTCTGAGACGCCCTGCCACTGGAGTTTCAGACAATTGAGAGCACCACGTGAGTGCTGGGACACCCTGGGTCTCTGCAGGAGCAGCCAGTGCTCTTACCACCGAACCATCTCCCCAGCTCCATTAGAAATATGTTGCTGCTTTTTTTAATGACCATTCCAAGAGGTAGATTATGTTTAAAGTTGTTTCTACAGTACATTTCCCACCTACTTTTCTGACAGCCCACCAACTACAGACCTATGATGGCCCCATTTTAGTTACTAATATCACTGTATGTGCATTTTACCAGGATGTTACATATCAATCAACAATGTCTCTAAAATTACCACACACAGGAACAGTACTGTGAAAATCATTTTCAATGACATGCATGTGTGGGTGCCCCTACATGCATTTACATAAGTAACTGCTACTTCAGAGCACAAGACGCAGCAGAGAACACACAAAGCAAATTCTGATGCAGTTCAAGCTCAAGCAAGACATTCCTCATAATGCACTGATGGGGCAATGAGGGAAACCATCACTGTGTGAGTCTGTGAGCACACATTGCAACAGGCTGGCAGTGAGCCTGTGTGTACACACATTACAACAGGCTGGCAGTGAGCCTGTGTGTGCACACATTACAACAGGCTGGCAGTGAACCTATGTGTGCACACATTACAACAGGCTGTCTGTGTGTACACAGATTACAACAGGCTGTCTGTGTGTGTACACGTTACAACAGGCTGTCTGTGTGTACACACGTTACAACAGGCTGTCTGTGTGTGTACACATTACAACAGGCTGTCTGTATGTCCACACATTACAACAGGCTGTCTGTATGTCCACACATTACAACAGGCTGGCAACTGCCTCCCAGGTCCACTTTAGGTTTGATGTTTCTTCTTCCTCCCTCAAAATTAACAGAATAACTAGTTTCTCCTGAACACTCACATCTGGAAATCAGTCTGGCGGTTCCTCCGAAAACTGGGCACCTCACTTCCAGAAGATCCTGCTATACCACTCCTGGGCATATACCCAGAGGATTCCCCACCATGTAATAAGGATACATGCTCTACTATGTTCATAGCAGCCCTATTTATAATTGCCAGATGCTGGAAAGAACCCAGGTATCCCTCAACAGAAGAGTGGATGCAAAAAATGTGGTATATCTACACAATGGAGTACTATTCAGCCATTAGAAACAATGAATTCATGAAATTCTTAGGCAAATGGATGGAGATAGAGAACATCATACTAAGTGAGGTAACTCAGACTCAAAAGGTGAATCATGGTATGCACTCACTAATAAGTGGTTATTAACCTAGAAAACTGGAATACCCAAAACATAATCCACACATCAAATGAGGTACAAGAAGAAAGGAGGAGTGGCCCCTGGTTCTGGATAGACTCAGTGAAACAGTATTCGGCAAAACCAGAACGGGGAAGTGGGAAGGGGTGTGTGGGAGGACAGGGGAAGAGAAGGGGACTTAAGGGACTTTCGGGGAGTGGGGGGCTAGAAAAGGGGAAATCATTTGAAATGTAAATAAATTATATCGAATAAAAAAAAAGTTTTTCTCTATAAAACTACACTTCGAGGAAGAAGGGGGTTTGTTCCTTGGCTGGAGGGATGCTTTTAAATTGTAAATGAACAGAAGACAGGCTGGAAGTCTGAGAGCTGGGATGCTGGAATTGCACACAGTGCAAGTGTGAGAAGCAACTCATACATATTAATTCACTCTACTTGACTTTGAGGCTAAGGATTAAATTCACATCATATTATCACAAATGAGTTTGATCTTTGTATGAATATATGAATCTTACCTTCAACTTGTTCAGAACACCTTTCTCTGGCCTTTTCTCTCATTATCTTTGGGATCAGAACATCTTTCTCAACATGTCTGAGATGCTGCTCTGGAAAAAGAGATTTCACGGTAGTTTCAAGTCAATAACCAGATAGGAAAAATTAACATTCTAATTTATTTAAAAATAAAAGTCTAAGCAAATATGCTTAGTGGTAAAATCCAGTGGTAAATGGTTCTTTTACCACTGGATAAAGTTGTGATTACTTTAATTACTATAAATCATTCTAAATATTTTTTATATAAAAGAAAAAAGAAGGGTCACAAGCAACATCTTTCTAAAACTCTGCAAATTTTACTGCAACACTTCCCCAACAATGTAGTCTACTCAGATAGCACAACTTTAAAGTCTGAATCTCATTTTGTTATTAATATAATTTGCAAATGTTTTGATCTTTACTGATGCTGAGACGCTGAGATAGATGAATAGACAGAAAATTGAAAGATACGTGAGAGAAAGCATGCCTACCTTAAGGACAAGGTGGCCTAACAAAGACATAACTAGCTGGGAAATAAACAAAACTGGAGGGGCCTATGAAATTATGTAAGATGTCTGTGCCCAGTAAGCACACCATCTACCACGGGCTGAAACTGCAAACTCGGCAACTACAACCACAACCCACATGTTTCCTAAATTCTGAGAGCCCTGGAAAGTGAAGGAGTGATTGCCTTACACCACCACAAGGAATCCAAAAGGCAAAAGGCAGGTGAAGTCTGATTAAAGGAGATGGCCATACTTCCATGGGTATCCCAGAAAACCTGATACCAAAGCGGATGTGACTCTAAGCAGAAGCTATCTGCTGCCTAGGCAGAAACCACAGGTTATTAACCTTCTGTTGCTGTCATACCACAGAGTGGAAGAAAGGTATCTGACCCTCAAAGCCCAGGAAGTTTCTAAGATTTGGAGCCCCTAAACTCTTTCTGGTACCATGCCAATAGCTGCTGGGTATGGGCAGATATGAATGGATATAAATTTTAAAGAACACACACACATACACACACACACACACACACACACACACACACACACGGCAACCAATACCAAGAAACAAAGCATCCAAGAATCACCTTAAAGAACAAAGTGTCACAGAATAACAAACCACAATATATGACAAAGTAATTGAGTTCTACGAGAGTTAAAAGCTTAAGAGAGGATTTTGAAAAACTAGAAAAAAAATAGAGAAACAAATGAACAGACATGAGTCCCAGACAGAAGTGGGACACAGACTACACCTAAGCGGTCTTGGATAAAGCGCCTAACCCTGTGAGATAGAAGGCTCATTGCCCACACAAGGGAATGACAATGGCACCGTGTCTACCAGAATGTGCAGCAACAAGATGGCAGAGAGGTTCCTTGAGTCTGAAATGATTGCCTCACCACTGACACTACAGGGTCCAGCCACCAATCATGAGTGAGGCTAAGGCTTTTGGAAATGCAGGAACTAAAAGGCTTCCTTCCTTCCTTCCTTCCTTCAACCCCAACAGGCAGAGGTGTGGCCTCCTCATTACTATTGCTGTGAAACACTACTCGGCCATCTCGTGACTCAGACATTTATACTCAGGGATCTTGCAGGTGGCAGGGGCTTCTCTCCCAGGACCCAAGGACTGGTGATGATTTCAATACTGCAACTAGACGGTCTGTTTACAAAGTCAGTCCTTTCTCCACCTCTGCATCCCATATCTGGATTGGAATGGCCACAGCAGGCCTGCTTGTTAGATAAGCAGATGATCTACACTCCTCTCTACCTGTGAGTTCTCCAAGTCTGGGTCAGGATACAGCAATCTGAGAAAGAATGCCTAGAAATGAAACAATTCAGGACAGCCAGGTGAGCCCTAGTGGCCTTGTCTGACCCTATCCCCAAATTCATGTAGCATTGCTATGTTTCCAAGTTATTCAGGACACCCCTATATAAGAATCAAACTCCATGGTCTGCATCAAGATCGCATTACAAATGAGCATGAGGGATGGGAGATAACATAACATTTGTAAAATAAAATCACATACACACACAAAAAAATCAGAATATATACTGATCTGTATTCCAGATCTTTCTCTAAATATGTATGTATACACCTATATGTATGTGGAGGGTGGGGGTATGTATAGACATATATTTGGAGAAAGATCTTTGACTATCTCCAAACATGTTTAAATACATACACATATATGGCATATTAGATAAACACACAACTAATCTTGTTAAAGATTTATTTATTTTTATTTTATGTAGGTGTGTATGTATTTGCATTTTATGTATGTATGTATTTTATTTTAGGTATGTTTGCCTGGGTACACATATGTATACCATATACAAGCCAGAACAGTGTCAGAATGCCTAGAACTAGAGTTTCTAATGGTTGTGAGCTCCCTTTAGTTAATGGAAACCAAACCTGGTTTCTCTGGAAGAGAAACAAGTGCTCTTAACCACTGGACCTTCTTCTCTACAGCCCCAAATAAACATACTTTAATTTTATATTTTAAAACTGTAAAACATTTTAACATTTTCAAGTAATTTATTATAACACTTATAGAATACTTATAGAATACTCTCCTTAATAATAGGATATTAAAATAAATTGCAATTTGACTATGAGGCAAATCACTGGACATCTAAAAGAATTCAAAGCACAGTAAGCTTGTGCTCTGGACAACAACGTAAGTAAAAAAACCAATGGCAGAAAGGTCTTTAGATGTCTCCAAATATGTTTAAAAACAGCAACACATTTTTAGGTAGTCCACTAATAAGTTCTATATAAATCCTTTGTCATGAAAATCATTCTTAGTCAGTAGTATCCTAATATCAAAACCAAAGTTATAAGAAACACACACATACACACAGAGAGAGAGAGAGAGAGAGAGAGAGAGAGAGAGAGAGAGAGAGAGAACACTCTACTGCCCCTTTGATCAATGCAGATGCAAAGTCTTAACAATAAGCAAATTAAATATAAAAATATGTTTAAAAAGAAACCACAGCAGTACTTTATGACCAAGCACTATCTACTGCAGGATTTCAAGGGTCACTGAACATGCAGACATCAGTAAGTGAAATTCACACAAAAAATAAATATGGGAAACACGGTAATTACAACCCTGCCAAAATACAATATCCATATAGAGTAAAGGATCTCAGCAAAGTAAGAATAGAAAAAGCTGTGAATGTGATAAATGACTTCGAACTCTAACCAGCACACACAATGGTCAAACTTGCCCTGGGAAAGCCATCAAGACAGAGACAGCAACGTTCACCATTCCTACCAGGCTAAGTTATCCTAGGCTTTCCGGACAGTACAACCCAAGAAGGGAGCCAGGGAAGCCAGATTGGGAAGGAAGAAATATAATTACAGCTATCAAAGGTAAAATAATTCTACAGAAAAAATAGAAACCATCTTTATAAGAAAGCTACCAGATTTATTAAAAGAATTAGCATGATTGGCAGACACAAAGCAATATGCAACATTCAGATGAAGATGGCAGACGAAAAGAGATCCAGGGGATGAGTCAAGAAGTATCACAACCTGAGAAGTTATTCAGAATGGAAAGGAACTCTGAAAGGAAATTCAGAACAATAATAATGGAGAAAGCAACAGAAAGACTAAGTGCAGTAAATTTCTTCAGTTTTAAACAGAAGTAGAACAGCATTCTCCATTCATGAAGAGGTATTCTTAAAAACAAATAGATCATAAAAAGCAATTCTGATGAGGATTAAGATATCTATCTACATTTGGGCTGTAGAGATGACTCAGTGGTTAGAGCAGTGGCTGCTCTTCCAGGGGACTATGTTGTATTCCCAGCACCCACATGACTGCTCACAACCATCTGTAACTCCACTTCCAGGAAAGCTGATGCCATCTTCTGGCCTCAGGCATACACATGGTACACAGACATACATACAGGCAAAATACCTATACACATAAAAAGTAATACTGCAATATTTTAAACAGATATTTATATTCCAGCTAGCCATGGTGGCAAATCCTTGCAACCCCATCATTTGGAAGGGTCTAAGGAAGCTGGGACTACAAGTGACACTACCTCAAACGGGGGTTGGGGGCAGAGGGACATGGGGGAATGATTTATTTAGTAAAGTACTTACTGTGCAAGCACAAGAACCTACCCCTAAGAACCCACATAATCCACCTGGCAGCCATGGGGACACGTACCTGCAACCCCAGTACTGAGAAGGTAAGGACTCACTAGCCAGCCGGGGAAGCCTAGCTGTGACCTCCAGGCCAGTGAGAGAGATCCGGTGTCAAAGGAGGTGGACACTATTCCTGAGGATGACAACCAAGGTTGTCCTTCAGCTTCCATGCACCTGCTCACACCTGAACACACGTGCACACATGCACACATTCACTTAGAAAAAAAGATTCACAGATACCTACATTGCATTTAAATGATAAAATGTGGATGGTAATAGACCTTGATAAATTATACACACATATTGTAATCTATAGTGCAATCACTAAAAAAAAAAAATTAACTTACAAAGCACTACACATAAAGCAAACACTCAAAGTAGAAAGCAAAGCAGTGTTCAACAACATTAAATACACTCACTTTATGAAGGACAGTAACACCAGCACAACTAGTCCTGTGAGGCATGTCAATACGCACCGGAGAGAACCTACTGCAGTAAAGCTCACAGTAGAAAATGAACTCTGAAACCAATTATCTAAACTTCCATTTATAAAACCAGAAAGTGGGGGAAGTGAACTTCATGTAAGGAGACTAAGAAAATAACAAAAGGACAGAACACAGTAAAAAAGGGAGAAAGAAAGACAAATCAGGTTTTTAAAATGGAAGCTCCTTCTTTATAAATCAACAGAACTGGCTACAGGAGCTTCTTTTAACAAATTCTGACAAATACTTAAAGAATAAATAATATCAATACTAGTCTCTTCCTAACATATTTCAGAACAGCAGTATTATGCTAACACCCAAAGCAAAGGCAGTATTTACAGCGAGAACACAGGCACACAAGCACACACACACATACACACACACACACACACACACACACAGCACACCTCATCAACACAGATATAGGTATAGGTATGTATCCTATAGAAAACACCAGTGAATTAAACCCAATATATAAGAAGAAAACCACATAAGTTGGGTTTATCTCAGCAACTAAAGGTTAGTACACTATTTTAAAATATAATATGTATAATTCAGACTATGAATAGCCTAAAAAATAAAAGTATACATCAATTGAATCAGTTATAGCACAAGACAAAATTAAACATACATTCATAAAGAAAAAACACTTATAAAAGTAAATTTATTTAATTCAATTAAAAAATCTAAATATCCAACAAAACAAACAAAACAGCAAACCAAAGTAAATCCAATAGCTAGTATAATGCTTCAAAGAGGAACACAGAGCACTGGAACACACTCCTTGTAAAAGTGCAAGGTGAACTGCAGATCCGGAGAAGAGCCTAGAGCGCAGCTCACACAGGGTCTCATATGGTCAAAACCCTGGGTTAGGGCCCCAAACTGGAGAAAGTCAAGAGGGCCACTATCTAGTTGGTAATACTGTACCAATTCAATTCTATAGCTTTAATATCATCTTACAATTATACAGCATCCCTACAGAAGTCTGTCACAAGGATATATGGGAGTCTACATGGTATTTTTGGTAACTTCATGTGAATCTACAATTTCAAAATAAAGAACCAAAGATAAAAACATCTAAAAGCAATCACAGAAAGAAGTCATCAGGACCCAGAATCAGGAAGATCTGACTTATATATATAACATCAAACATCAAAGCCAAGAAAGGGAGTACAAACAAACAAACAAACAAAATCAATGGCTTAGACTTCAGTAAACCTTCAAAATTCTGCTCTGTGAAAGCACCCATTAAGGTAAGACATCCATGGTTCAACACTTGGGGCAACAGGTGCACCAAGTGTTGAACCATGAGCTGGCCACTGAGCTGACCACTGAGAGGCAGTGCGGGAAGGCTCTCATAGTTAGCAGAGTGGCTCTGCTGCTGACTGCAGGCATGCTTAATTGAACCTTCACACATAAAAATAAGCCATGCAGCTATAGACAGGAGAAGAAGCAGAGATGGGTGGTCTGACCACGAAGCAACAGCATGGTGGCAGTGCCAAACCCCAGCTTTTCTACAGTGGGTCACAGCAGCACATTCTAACCCTTTCTGTCATGTTTTTCCCCTGAAAGGAGCTTTTTCTTTTACTGTAACCCTATGAGATACTGATTACACACAGATATTGAATATGTTTATGTGTCATGTATGATAAGACTTTATATATGAAAGAATGAGATTTTGGTCTCCCCTCCAATATCAAGCTTGGTCCTTTGAGAGAATATCACCTGCTGAAACGCATGGATTGTGAGTACATAGATCTCATTAGGGAAACTGGCTAAAAGGTACATGGAAATTATACTAGTTTTATGGTTTCTTATGAGTATTACTAAATGACCACAAAGTAAAGTTATACTTTTAAAAGTTAAGCATTTTCGAAGGCAGAGAACCTAGTTCAACCAAGGAAATGCGAGAGACCGTGAAAACAGCTCTTTACCCATGCTCTTTCAGCAGCCATGATAAAAATCACTGGGTCAGACAACAAAAACAATATAGAAGAGGACCTGATTGGGAAGAGGAGCAGGAGGGGAACACAAAGTGTAATGAGGGGCATGACTGTGATGTGATCAAAATACATGTATACATACATGTGTATGGAACAGGAGTACGCACAGCTAATAAACGCTAACAAAAATATTCAAAACTCGAAGCCAAATGCAGCCTGTGATAACTCACAACTACCAGAATGACTAACATTTCCAACACTGACACCACTAATGATGGAGAGAATGTAAGAACTCTTGCGTATGGCTACTGAGAGTGTGAAACCCTGGGAAATGCATGCTGAGTGATGTGTAACCACACACTCAACCATGGTCCATTTCTATGCACTCATTTGGTAAAGAACTGAAGCCACATGTTGAGAAAATAATGTGTACCTCATCACATTAACAAAAACTGACTTACCAATAGAAACAGATAACCTACCACTAACATTACCATAGACAATGCCGATAACACTCAACATGAATAAACTCTCAAAAAAAGCCTGATTGAGCAAAAGACACAAGAGTATGGGCTGCTAATTCAAGAACAGGCAAAGTTACTCTACACTAGTAAGAAGTAGAGTCATGGTGTCCACAGGGATTGAGACGGTCATTTATGGTGGATAGTCTGGGATGTACTTGTAAAATGCAATATGTAGGCATATATTTTTCACAGCCTGCTTTTATAAGTGGTCAACCTCCCCTCTAGCCCACCACCCATCAGAAATAGTAGAAAGAAAGGTTATTAGAATATAGGGAAAGTGGACCTGTTTAGAAATAGTTCTTTAGGGAGATTCCAATCTTCATTGTTCTCAGCCCAGTCCACTATCAAACACCAAACATGAACCAGCAGCAACAGTCCAGTCCATTTGGCAGACACCACACACAAATCAGTAAAAGTAGTTTAATCCAGAAGAAATCGTGAGGCTCGCCAATTGGCCAGAGTCTGCAGAAGCAGCAAGAAGCCACAGGAATCTCACAAGAAGTTCTTTGGTGAGTTTCTATGAAGTCTCCACAAGGGAAGCTCAGCAATGCAATGTAAGGCTAACCAAGACATGTGTCATCAACATAGCAAGGTGGAGCAAGGCAGACCAAGGCTCAAGCTCCCACTCTCTGTGGGGTCATCTTTATATTCTTTCTAAACATCATGCACCCTTTCACATGTTTGTAAAACATCACTTCACCTGTGTTAGTTTCAGCAAAACATTCTTTCACCTGTCTGACCAAGCAAAACATCACTATAATCTGAGTCTCCAAAGACACCAGATATTTCTGCTTTAGCAAGACCTTTAAGTTTCATTAGAATTAAAATAACATAGCTTAAAACATAAAAATTTGTACCCAGTATAAATTCTAACATCTAACTTTTAGAAGTCAAACAATTACCAGACAAATTTTTATGAACTTCTGCTGAAAGATACTGTTCATCTTTTATTCAATTTCTAAGGGTGAAAGTGTCTTTTTATAAATAATAGGCTACAATTACATAAACTCAGAACAGCCTCCCTTGACTCCCTCACTACATCAGCAATGAAACGACAGGTTGTTTGTCCAGTTTCTGCCTAGCCGATCTTAAAGTCAGTTTACATCCTCCAGGTTCCTTAGGAAAACAATGATCATGACTAGGACTCCCATCCTGATGCTCAGGCTCTGATTACAGATATTTTTTTCCAGTAATCTTGATTTCAAGATTTCCTGTGACTTTCTTATCTTAAATCAAGGCTAAGTATCAGAGTTGTATTTTCTGCATCATAATCTCCAGAAAAAAAAACTGACCAAACTGAGTATTTATCCAGAATGTTTGCAACTAGTGTTTCTGAACAGGAATTTTTCATTTTTTGAATATCTATAAAGATTTAACTGGCTGAGCACTTATAAATTGTGTGTCTCATGTCTTGGAAAACTTCAGATTTTATATTTCCAGATTAGGGGTGGTCAACATGTATAAAGATTATCCCTAGATTCAGTAAAGTTTGCTAGAGAGCACCTGTGAGAGTGTTCTGTGGCTCACCTTTTACAGGACTGTCATTCAAGGAAGCCAGCCATAGTTGTGAACTATTTTGCAGACTTCCATAAACATTTCACTGGTTTATCCAGTCCAACGGTCTGAAGAGCAAATATGAGGTTGTCTTCAGCAACTGCATTAACTGTAGGCTCAACACTAGGCCAACTACTCTAAGCCTACCTTTTCGGACAGCCTGCTCAGCCTCACATCCCAAACTGATCAGCTGCTTATGCCAATTCCTTACACTAACTACCTCCATATATAAATACACGTAGATATATAAATATATACCTCCTGTCAAGGGCTTCTCTGATAAAGCCCACATACACCCCTTAGCAAGGCTTTGATGTGAGTTGAGTTTGTATGTTTGTGTGTATGTGCTTGTATTTTTGAACAGCATTTTAAAATGTCACTAACCATTCCTGCCTTGCAGCACTTACTAGGTAAGGTTCATGGGGCAGTTTCTTAAACTCTATATACTATACTATTTATTTAGGTCTATCTCCCCCCCCCCTTAACTTTGCTAGAAACTGTCATAAGATTAGGGTAAAAGCAAACAATGGTCTTTGAGAAGATAACAGAAATGCAGATGAAGGACAGATTTAAAGGACCCTATCAGAGCAGCAGAACCAGCAGGGACTAAAGTAAAATGCAGATTCAAAGATCTTCCTTGGTGAAACAATGTGACCACACGTGGAAACAAAACTAAAAAAAATAAAAAACCAAAACAGAAAGGAGAACTCTATAAAACAGAAAGGAGAACCCTATTGCCGGATGTGAAGTGTTTGTAGCACACCTTGTCAAATGGAAAGCCAGTGTCAATGTGTACTTGAAACTAGGATTATGTCTGCATACCCCTGTCTCTGTATGTACAGTGCAATCATAACTAGGCATCAATGATTAACACTGTAACTGCTGAACAGAGTTGAATAATTATGAAATCCTGATCTAGTTTATGAAATCAATTTCAAAGTTTCACCTTTTCTTTTACCCACATAGTCTTACTGGATACCTTATTTATTACAAACCCTAGTAAATCCATTCTTTCCTTTCTAAATCCTGCAATGGTTTTAGGCAACTAAGGAACTATTTTTCTGGATCAGTTCTTTGACAAAAGATATAACTGTATATACTGAACCATTTTTCATGAATAAACTATAGCAGACGTCCACCTTTGTTATGAATCCTGGTTCTCATATTCCTATCAAACCCATTGGTTTTGTCTGGATTACAAAAATCCTTCTCATCTTCCTTCTAAAAATTCCTGGGGCAAAGAAACAATTCTAGAACTGCATGGATATCAGTTCAAGGTTTCAAACTGCTAGCTGGTGGTGGTGGCGCACGCCTTTAAGCCCATCACTTGGGAGGTAAAGGCAGGCGGATTTCTCAGTTCAAGGCCAGCCTGGTCTGTGGAGTGAGTTCCAGGACAGCCAGGACTACACAGAGAAACCCTGTCTCGAAAAACAAAAACAAAAACAAGGTTTCAAAATGCTAAATCATAAAATGATACTGTTACCCACATTTGCTCTCTACAAATGCAGTTCTCAGCCTCAACAAGAAGCTGTTTTTGACAGCAGATAGAGACCATCACAGAGGCACAGCAAATGCAGACAACACTGACCAGGGGCTGCCAACCCCAATGGATACATCTAAATCAAAACCCTACACAGAAGCCTCAGGGAGCATGGAGAAAGACAGCAAAGGATTGTAAGAGCCAGAGGCCCAGGACACCTGCTACAGACACTCTCTTCAGGACAGGGCAGGAATGTTGCTACCTTCAACTCTCAACAATAAGGCTGACTGCACAGGATCTGTGAAGACCACACAGGCGGACATATAGACCCAGATGGAGGGTAATGCCCCAAAGCCCTACTCCTAGATGCAGTCAGTAGCTGCTGAGAGGGAGGGTCCACTTTTCCCAAGGATCAGTCTCCTGATTACACAGCTGTCAGTGGTGAGCCCTGAACACATCCATATAGTTAACACATCCAGTTAGTTTAGCACTAACTAAACTTTTATAGTTTATAGCATGTGTGTGTATGTGTGTGCGCGCGCGTGCGTGTGTGCGTGCGTGCGTGCATGTGTGTGTGTGTGTAAAACAATAATAATTATAGGGGTTGTAATTCTAGAGTGATGTGGGGGACACTAGAGTTGGAGAAAGGAAACAAAGGGGTGTAGCAATGATATAAATACAGTATACTCATGATGAAACTCTTGAAAAATTAATTTTAAGCTAAAAAAATCTAAGAGTTTTAAATGTATAAATTCTAAGATTTTTCTCATTTGATAGTATATAAATCATCACACCAATTATTAATTATAATTTTGTATATAACACAAAACTCTCTTCAATACTACAAATACTATAAAAAATTAGAAACTTATCTCCTAGTGTTAATATTGCATGCCTATGTTATGCATCTGTATAAGAGCCTGAAAAACACTATCAAGTTTATAGCATGCTACAATACGGCCATATAAATTTATACTAAGACAAGAATCAGGGCAACTGCACTGGGGGAAATTTCCAAAGTTCCAACTTCTCAGTGTTCTATCATCACCTGAAAGTCAATTTTCACCTTTTCCATTGGCTGCATTTGTTAGCTCAGGTTTTGTTTGGGGGCTCTGTGTTTCTGCAATGTGGTAGTACTAGATTATAAGGCTACTGACAGTAGCACCTGCTATAAATCCACAAAATAGCAGTGCAATAAATCTTAATGCTATAGAATCTTTCCTAATAGAGAATATAGCACAAAAAGGGCCAGGTCTACCTTTTCAGCAATGAATATATTCTAATTTGACCAATTTAGTTACTAGCTTCTGAGGAACTCAGAAATGAGGGCCCCAGCAGGTGGGCTCAGTACCTAAGACCACAGCTCTCAGTCAGAACCTCTGCAACAATGGCAGACCAGGTCCTTCCACCCAGAAAAACATGGATGTTCACAATCCTGCCAGGCTGCTCAAATTACATTCTCATGCTAAAAACAAAAATAAGTTATTAAAAAAGCGCTTAGTGAGAAAAGGCCTTGGGAAAAGGCTTAAACTGGGAAGAGCAAGACCTCAAACAGCAGGGGTCCTTACACCAGCCTCCTTCCAAACCACACTTGAGCTGACAGCAAGAGGCTTAACAGGAGAGAATTTTCTCCTCAATAAAATTCCTGCTTGCCTTGGGTGGAGCGATCACACGGGGCTGGAGTCTTCATAGCATGGAGTCTCTGAATTTTATTCCATTTTGCAGATGGTGAAGCACAGGCTCCACGGTGAAACCCACAAGGTGGCGATATCAAGATCCTGTAGTCTAGTCCCCAGTCCCCATGACAGCACCACTCACAGGGAGCAGGGCATACTTAAGGATCTGGCAAGTGAGGTTATGTGAGTGTCTATGGTAACAGAGAAGCCTGGAGACAACCTGCAGACAGCAAGGGTTCGGCAGCAGCTTGGGAGCGGCAGAAATTGAAAATGTCAAAGTTCTAGGTTTGCTTTCTCTTTTGATTTTTTTTTTTTTAAGTAAGAAAGTCAAATAGAATTCTGATTCCTACAGAAAAGCGTTTTATAAGTTAAAAAAAAATAGCAAGAGAAGTAGTTTGTCAATTAGAGGAAATAGCATTCAAAGAGAGGAAACATTAAAAGTTAGGTTAGCAACTTTGTTTAAATAAATGTGTTTAAAGCTCACGGGCTTCTACAAAATACATAGATTGCATCAATGCTGTAGCTGTGTTTATTTCTGCTTAGCTTCTGGCTCTGGCTCCCACAGTAACACACCCCAGCTGGCCATCTTTGTGGCCTTCCTTCCATATTGCCGCCCACTGCCTCACTCACAGGAACTGTGCCTGCTCCCAGGAGCTCAGACCTCAGATTCTGCAGACTGGCAGGTGTGAACCTTCCGTTTCCAAGCATTACATCAGCAAACATGAGGCTACAAAGGACATATAGCTCAGCAGGACACTGTTGTATGGAGTGAGACTGAATTTAGACCTAATGCAGACTCTCCACAGTGCAATCCTCACAAAACCATGATTCCTTAAAGGAATTCACAGGCTTCACCTACAACAAAACCATAAGATACCCCTCATGCAACTATAATTTCCCACTGGTTTCCAGTAAAAAGGACATCAAGCCATAGGGACAGAAGTAAAGGCTTGATAAAAGAATGAAAGTTTGCCTGTGGCCTGTTTAACAATATTCTGCCCAAATGACTTGCTTTTCCTCACAAATACATCTGGGAAACAGCAGAAGAACCCCAACTCTGAGTGCTTCTCAGTGTCTTTGCCCATGTCTCCACTGTTTCTTTCTTTCTTTCTTTCTTTCTTTCTTTCTTTTTTTTTTTTTTTTTTGTAATTTTTCATAAGATTTCTGTGAAAAGCATGTATTGTACTGTGGTGGGGCAGGGAATTCCTGAGAGGCTATGGGCTTATGTCACAAGCCCTGCTTCTGCTTGGATACTCAAATCACATCTTTCCTGGTGTAGCGTTCAGATTCAGGCTCAACTGGACCATGATATTTTTTTTTACCTTTTTTTTGGTTGGTTGGTTGGTTAGTTTTTTTTTGGGGGGGGGGATGTTTTTTGTTTTTGTGTAGAAGAAGATGCACATACCCACCATTCCACATATGATCACCTACTTCCTGAATCTAATTCATCTCCACTTAAACTGGCTAAGATTTACACTCACCTTCAGAACTAAAACTTGCCAAAATGATGATATTAAAACTAACTCATTATAAGAAACCTGAAGCAAACATTAAATGTTTCAAAACATATCCTGAACAGTGGTATCTTAGAGCACCAGAAAAAAATTATCAAAGCTGACCTGGTGAGTAACTACTCTAGGTAATCCACAGCATCATTTTTTTTCTTTCTTTCCTTGATATGGAAATCATCACAAATTGTTGAGTTATCCTTGCATGTGAGACATGCCCATCTGTGTGCGTGTGCTGCCCAGGGTCACCACGAGCCACCTTTAACCTGGCACCAGTACTCCCCCCATCTCCTTGCCCTCCACTCCTATTCTCAACCATCTGCTGGAAACTTCCAAGTCCCATCAACATGCCAATTTCAACTTAACCTTGAACCTTCATTGTGCCATTCTGAGTTATATTATCCTACTTTCAAAAAAATGTTTGCACAGTATGACTGCAGATGGAAGGAGAGAGCGTGAGGGTAGTTTTACAGTGATGAGGTTAAATGTCACCATCAGATAGGACCGGCTTTATAAAGGATACAGAGTCCTTCCCTTCTAACATATGAAAATCTATAAAGCATCTTTCAGCAAGGCAGAAGATTCTTACCAATATCAAGAGCCACTGGCATCTTGGATTGCCCAGCCTCCAGAAAGATAAGAAGATAAGAATATCACCTCTATTGTTTAAGCTACCCACCTAGTCTGGGAGTCACCTAAGCCATGGTATTCTGCTACGGTTTGGTGAACCAACTAAGGAAGATTCTGGTACTCTCTCTAGATTCTTACCCTGGCTAAAAAACACCATAGAAGGCAGGTTGTTTCTGATACTTGGGCTCCATCCAGACAGTTATTCTGGAAGTGGAGAAGTATTAAAGGCTCCCCAAATTATCCTAAAGTGAGGCTGATTACCAGAACTGGCATGAGTTATGCTTACTGCCTCTAGAGACTCTCTAGTTATTTTTTTAACCTACTCTCTAATTCACAGCAGAGCACACAGCAGAGATGCAATGAAACCACTTAGTGAATACTCTACAAGACAACTTCAAAATTCCATAGCTATGAATATTTATTCATTTGTTAATGAATACTACACCTCTTACCACATTAGAGGCTATGTACAGAATGAGTAAGACAGATAAACTTCCCTATTCTGCACCACAAACATTTGAAAGTCTATGCTCTCAATTAATCATTAATCGTGTTTAATTTAAGCTATAAAAACTCCCAGTAACAATTCATTATTGTAAGAAGGAAAAAAACCCCACAATATCAGTTCTTTACAAATTTTCCCAGCAATTCTTCTAATGTAATGATCTAATACAGCCCTTTGGGCTAGAAGTTTAATTTGTGTATTAATGTTCTTGTCTGAGGACAGTTTTATTAGTTTCATTTATATTAAGTACTGCCTAGCATCTTATCTTTTGACATTTATAAACATGTATTTCCACAAATAAGACATTAATTAAATAATGGTACTAATTTAGTTTAATAAAAAATAACAAGGGTTTTGTTCTGAACTTCCTGTGCTGGGTCAGAACCCCCTTGCAAACCATGAGGAATATCCAGAATCGCAAACACTGAAGGCTTGAAGACACTGTAGTATCTGGTCTATCTTCCTCTCCTCCCTCTCATCCCAAAATTTCCTACGATGCTACCTACAGCTGACGACGCCTGAACCCAGAAGCCAGTCCTGCATCCTCTCATCTTGGTGAAGCACAACACAACTGTCTGGGCCTTTCCAGCCATGCGTGGGCAAACCCTACTGTTCACTACACTACCTTCTTGCTTTCTATTTCAGGTTTTCATCTCCAATGGTTTTAGGCACATCATATCTACAGATCTCACATTACATCTCAAGAAAAAAAAAAAAAAAAGGCTGGACTTAGAATGAGAGAAACACCAATACACTGTTTTTTTACATAACATTATTTTTATATGGTTCTTGGCGGGTGAATTTCAATTACTTTTTTAAAGACTGAAGAGGGACAACAATCAGGGAAGCTTCTTATGAAACTTTTAAAGAAATGAACACTGTAGAATAAAAAAGAATGAAACAAAAGAAAAAGATGCATATATCTACATGGCCAGTTTCAGGTTCATCTTAGGCCAATGTTACTCAAGAGTTTTTTACTACAATCATGAAATACATTACAAAATACAGTGTACTTATGTAATACCTATTGCTATCCAAATTAAGATTCCTGATAGTTTCAGATAAATTAGTTTTAGGATGGAGCTGGTGTTAGCATTTTGTCTAAGCTCCACCCAACAGTTACCTGGCAATAGCCAGGTATGCCTGACCCACTATAAAAGTGGTTTCTAAGTCCAGCTCCCTTGCCTCCACACCAGGACAACCTATCCAGTTTGGTGCACAGGAAATGATCAAACTGAGGCTAACCTTCCCAGAAACCACATTCCATTTCCTCCACCCTGTTTCCCTTATACTTCCCTTTCTAAGAGAACCACATCATTAAGCTATCGAGAGAATCTCTTACAATCATCACCTGTCAATAAAAAAAGCTTATGACCAATGAGCTGAGGCAGGAAATAGGAGGTGGGACATCCAGGCAGATAGAGAGAATAGTCAGAAAATAGTCAGAAAATAGTCTGGAAAATAGTCAGAAATTCGACAAGATTCACCCCAGAACACTAAGGACATGGACATACGAAGATGAAGAAAGGAAACCAGCCATGTAGCTGGACTCCAGTTAGAATCAAGGGGATAATTGAGTTATGAGCTAGTCAGAGAACAAGCAGACGCTTATGGCCTAAGCATTTATCTATAAATAATTACGCTCAGAGTTGTTGTTTCTGGGAATTAATGGTTGGGAGGAAAAGCAAAGAGTTACATAGAGCACTACATGTAAAACATCCAAGTGGAACCTACACCTCGTGACCTTCCTTTCTACTATTCCGAAATTAAAAAAGAAAAACAGGGATGCTCAAAGAAATAACAAATTCCATGAACCAGTATAAGATAAATAAGATAAACTTAGATATCTGGTGTGAAGAAAATAAGGAAATGTTCAAAATAAATAGGATCATATCACAAGGATACAGAAGCTGGTGAAAAATGACTCCCAATAGTCAAGTTTGAACACAAACACAATTCCATATACAGATAAATTGTAAACCATTAAAAAACGGGTTCTGTGGATCCTTACCAATAACACCCATAATACATTCCTAAGTATATGCTAGGAGACTATGGGATGTCTCTTACAAAAATGTCAACACTCATCTAATAAATGTAGATGAAATACTGACAGCAGAAAATTATTTAACCATCATGGAAAATGATGAATAATGTAAGAACCAAATGATGCTAAATCAAAGGATTTTCAAGGAGGGGACATTTACACTGCATAGTGATCTACCTACAAAATATGTATTAATTGTAAGAGGGAGAAAAAAACAGCAAAGAAAGGGATGGTAAGTAACCAAAATTACTACCACCACCAAAGACAGTCACATGCCATGTGATTGCAGATATGATAACTAAGAAAGATACATCACTTACACTGTATCAGCTAAGTATGGATAAATTAATCTAATCAAAACTCAAAATGGCAGAAAACAAGCGAAGTCCTAATTGTTATCATGTAACTAAAACCTTGGGGTCCTTCTTCTCTCAAGACAGAATTCGAAGTTCTTGAGGGCTAAGGACACTTCTATATTTACCGTATTCACAGGGAAGCCCTCAATTGGCATGACTCAGGCTTCTGCCTCAAGTCTTCATTCTATGCATTTTGTTTATTCCAATGTCTATAAAGTCTGCACAGCAACCCATTCGAACACCATCAAGTTGATCCACTGGGACTAAACATTTTCTAAGGCAAATATACTTCTAGGCTAGAAGTATACACATACACATGCACAGGCCAACTAGTTATTGTTTTCACTCTGGAACACCATGGTCATCCATGTCTAAAGAGAATCTATGAAATAATGATGCACAATTGTAATCCAACATCTTGGAGGCTAAGGAAGGGGATCACACAAATTTGAAACCAGTATGCATTACATAGTAAATTCAAGACCAGCTTGGGCACAGTAAAAGACAAAAACAAACAAACAAACAAACAAACAAACAAACAAAACCCTGTCTCCAAAAGGAAAAAGAAAAAAAAAAAAAAAAGCCAGAACAAGTCTGGGGATGTAGCACAAAGGTCTGGGTCTGTAATCCCAGCTTCACCTAAGCAGGTGTGGTGGTGCATGTCTGGAATCCCAGCCTGGTGAAGCGTGGGCATCAGGAGGAGCACAAGTGTAAGCTTAAGGCTAGACTAAACTACATAAAACCCTGTCTCGAAAAAACAGCAATGATAAATGTTAAATTTCCAGTCAGTGCATATCACCTCACATAATCAAGCACATAATGCTCAAGGGAGAGAAAGATTCTTCAAATATGTTTAGACGTCTAACTTACCAGCAAGTAAGTTTCCAGTAAATGTAAGAGCTAGTTCTAAGTGCATATTCCACTAGGTAACACTTAAGTTAGAAAAAGAACCAGAGTAAGCCTGGTCCTTCCGGGCCTGTGACTGCAGCCTTCTCCCACCATACACCTAAGCAACACCCACGGGGCGTCATCATGATCCTCCTCTCTCTCCACCTCAAGCTTAACAAGGCCCAGATCTCTCCACTTACCAGATTCCTGGAAGAGAACAGCAATGAAAGAATGACCCCAGAAGGATACAGACAGGCAGATAGACAGACAGACAGACAGACAGACAGACAGACAGACACATCTTGTAAAAGTAAAGGGAAAAGAGGAGCCTGTGCTAACTGACAAGGGAAGAGAAGCCTTGGCCATCTTTAAAAGGAGGCAAGAGAAAGAGGTGGGCAGATCTCCTGGGTAGTATGCCAAAAACACGATTTCCTGTGGCTGTCATCTGGAAACATAATTGTCTTAGTCAGGGTTTCTATTCATGCACAAAACATCAAGACCAAGATGCAATTGAGAAGAAAGGGTTTATTCAGCTTACACTTTCCACATTGCTGTTCATCACCAAAGGAAGTCAGGACTGGAACTCAAGCAGGTCAGGAAGCAGGAGCTGATGCAGAGGCCATGGAGGGATGTTCCTTACTGGCTTGCTCAACTTGCTCCTCTCTTATTGAACCCAAGAATACCAGCCCAGGGATGTCAGCACCAATGGGCCCTTCCTACCTTGATCACTAATTGAGAAAATGCCCCATAGCTGGATCTCATGGAGGCATTTCCTCAACTGAAGCTCCTTTCTCTGTGGTAACTCCAGCTTGAAACAAGTTGACACACAAACCAGCCAGTACAATAATAAATTCAGAAATGTTTCATGAAATACCAGACTAGGCAAAGTATGTGGCTTCTTGATACTTTCAGTTATTGTGTTTTTTATACTTTGTTAGGGGCAGGAGCTAACTTCTAAGACTGTTATCAAGCAGAAATCAAAATAAGTGTTTAAAGCAATAGCACCAAAGAGGACCTGATGTAAATTAAAAGTTCTGATCTGTGGCGAAACCTATAAAACTGTTTATGTATCTAGTTTCTCAAATATTTTTGGACTAATTTTTATATCTTACTGGTTCCTTCACTAATTAATGAGTTGAAGAAAATCTCTAAACATATCCATTTTTTGCATGAGTCATAATTTTGCCTTTTTGAAAATTATATCTAAAGTATGAATTTTAACATTTGTATTTATAGATGATAGTGGGTTATATGGGTTTTTTTTTTAAATCTTTAAAAGTTTTAATCGCTGAATTTGACTAGATTTTTTTCTAAAATACACAACGTTTATCGGAAGTATTATGAGTTTGCAAAGAACCTTAACTTGAAATAAGAGAAACTTAAATGCTAGTATAGGAGAACAAGTTACACTATAAACTCTCGTAACAGTACTGAGATCAAAGGTCCCAGTTATGACTGAAGGTTTTAAGAATCTCCTATCAGAGCAGAAACTAGAGTACACACACACACACACACACACACACACACACACACACAGAGTTAGTGACTGATGAGTCAGCAGAATTGGAATCATGTGTGCAGAGCAGCATGTCTGAACCGCCTAACAAGTACTTCAGTGTCAGAGGATCTAAGAGTGCAGCTCTGGCAGGCCCCAGGATGAAGGCAATCGCTCTCCCTACCGCTTTACTTGGTATGTTGTCCTTTCTCTAGTCTCTTCCACTTATTACAGTAGAAAAGAGCAAGCATGACTGTGCCTGATAAACCTTCAAGGGGTGTGTTACCAACTTTATAAATGGAAAAGTCACACAAAAATATGGATGCAGCCTACATCTCACTGTTGGGTCCAGACTTTGGGAAAAAAAACAAAAGGAAAAAAGAATTAAAATGCTTCGTCATAGAACTCAAGGCCCTGCACCAGCTAGTTGTCCATCTCAGGCCCACCTTCTTAACCTTTTTCCTTATGGCTCTCCTCTGGACTCTGCTGCTGTCAGCTCAATGCCACTTTGAATGCCCACAATGGTCCCAGCCCCCAGCTCTTTTCATGGTAGCTTCTTCTCATCCTTGACCTATTCAAGCAAATGGTGCTTCTCCATAAGCTCTTAACTGAGCAAAAGCACCTCTCTCCTCACACTCCGTCTTCATAATGTGTCTTTAAGTGTCTGTGAGACCAGGCAGTGGTAGCACGCCTTTAATCCCAGAACTTGGGAGGCAGAGGCATTTCTGAGTTTGAGGCCAGCCTGGTCTACAGAGTGAGTTCCAGGACAGAGAAACCCTGTCTTGAAGAAAAAAAAAATTAACTGTCTGTGAACAAACAGGGAGAGGCTATTTGGGGTGGGGTCCTTGTTTGTCCTATACATTATTGTTTCCTAGATTACAAAACAATATACCAAGAACACTGAGCCCCCAACAAGTTTATTTTTACAAAAAAAGTACTAAAATAAAGGCCTGGTTGACAGCTTAGGTTGGGAAGGAAATGTGGTTTCTAACAAAACTTGGCCCTAACAGGCAACAGCTACGTAGCCTTGAGCACACTCTACCTTCCAAGGGGGTTAAGAGTAACAAGAAACTGCTGAGAGCAAATATGACGTGTTTGTTTCTTATATTTTCTCATCTGTCTAATAAAGATCCACGCAGGCCTTTAACCTAGCGGCTCCCAACCTGTGGGTCACCATCCCTTTGGCAAGCTTCTATCTCAAAAAAAAAAAAAAAAAGTTTCCTAACAGTAGCAAAATTACAGTTGTGAAGTAGCAATGAAAATAATTCTATGGTTGGGGGGGAGGGGTCACCACAGCATGAGAAACTGTAAAATGGTCTCAGCATTAGGAAAGTTGAGAACCACTGCTTTAACCTGAGTGCCCCTATCACTATCTATATGAGATTATCTTCAAGGTCATTAAAATACCAAATCATATGCACTTTACCTGAACTTCCCTTACCCATTCTTCATTACTGCCTCCCACCTTCCAATCTAAGTAGTCACCCTCAAACCAAATAAGACTCGGTATGTTTTACCACATAATTGCTGCTCAGGTTGCTGCTTCAAAGCCTGAGCCTACTGCTGTTTCAGCGTTCAGTCCAAATATTTTGCCTCAAACTGGTAGGATCAAGTCCACAACTGCCATAGGCTTCAAATTATAGAAGTCCCCAAGTCTACCGTTATCTGCGTTCAGACGAGATATATACATATACACTTAAAGACTCTGGTCTACTACATTAGGTGGAGAGTAGAGAGACTGCAGCAGATGAACAGAGGTTTGTTTTGGACAGTTCTATGAGGAACAGACATTTGAGTTCAAATCTGATGGACATGAAGGAGCTAGGGGTAGTGACTGAGTAGTGGCTTAACCTTTCTGAGCCTGCTTCCTTCTCTGAAAATGGAGAGAAAAGAATCAACCATGCAAACACTATTCTGGGACAACTGAATACACTTAAACTTAATAATAAAGTGACAAATTATTTGAATGCTATACCTAGTTTCCATCCTATTTGAGGATCACATGCATCCTTTTGACTCAGAACCTTCAAATGTTTGAAAGTCTCTAACCTACCATTACCTTGAGGTTTTTCTATCCATAAAAACTAGACTCATTACCTTTCCATCCCTGCCTCTTCGCCGTTACTTAAAAGTGTGCTTCTGTAAAACTTCCTGAGGAACTGAACTTGACTGCAAACCTAAGTGGAACCATGAAAGCTAAAATGACACGGAAGATATTTGGGAGAGCCTTTCCAAGAAAATGACTTTAGCCAGTCGCTCCTGGAGCCTTCGTTACACTGGGCTACAAGGATGAACTTGGGAGTTAGCCGGTATAAAATTACCGGAACAAAATGTCATTGTGCACCAGTAGGAAACTTTACAGATTTCTGAGACAGCCGCGTCTACACGCGATACTGTTTCAAAGGAGCCTGTGCCCCAAGGGAGGAAAAATAAATAACAAACACTAGATGGTGAAGAGATTGAGGAGATAATGGAAGCTGACACAAACCAACCCAACGCCCCTCACTGAGCAACTAGAGCCCCAGCGAGCGGCAAATGGACGGCCAGTCGCGGAGAGTGGAAACCCAGCCTTCAGGATAAGTGAGACGCTAACCGCGGAAGCCGCGCATCCTCGGCCACCGAGCCCTGGCCCAGGCCCTCACAACCACGCTGACCCCAGTACCTGCGGGGTCCAGCGCCATCTCGGAGGGCGGAGAAGCAGCAAGCCACTCACAGGCTACGTGGCCGAGAGGGGGAGGAGCCTGAACTGAGCTGCGCACGCAGCCTCTCGCCCGCCCGCAGCTCTCGCAGGAGAGCTAGAGCAAGACCTAGGAGGTGAGAACAGGCCACGCCCCCGTCCCGTTCCTACTTCCGGTTTGTTCTACGCCTGCGCCTGACTGCTCTCTCCCGGAATCCCTCTGTAGAGTGGGCGGGTTTCTCAGGGAAGGGCCCGGGGGCGTGGCCACGCATGCGCCCCCAAGAGACTGCTTCCTGTGCACCGCTAGACATTTCAAAGAAACACGTGGGGTTTGAGGTTTGGGCTTCTTATCTCAAAGGTACTGAAAGTCCCGGTCATTTAGTCATTTGTCCTTCTGTTTCTGTTGGGTTTCAGCCTCAGTCTTGAGTGCCAAGAGGAAAAGTAATGAAAATAAAGCCCTTATTCTCAACGCGCTGTTACTGAGAGAAAAGCCAACTGCAGGAGTCCTGCACAGGAGACCCCTGTTTTGTGAACATCCCCTGGCCGTCCAGTCCAGTCTGGGTGATGTTACGGATCTTGACACTCCTTGAAAGCTGTAATTTGTTGCTGACATAAGGGAAAGGAACAGTTGCCCAAAGGTAACTTTCTGGGTGGCACTCAGGCCTGTTTCCGCTCACTGATGGGCCTTCAGTTCTGAGTCTTCACCAGATCTCCATTAACGAGCTCGAGCCTGCAAAGGGTGAGTGAGGCCAGGGGCAGATGTTTGGGAAAACATGGAGCAGCTGCCTCTTTCCCTGCGAGGGATTTAAGGCTTTCAAACCGATCCTCTGCCCACCTACCTGCAGACCTCCTTCCCTGCTGCTGAGTCCGCCTGGTCAGTTGGCAGAAAAGATATCACAGTTGAACAGGCCTGGGAAAGTGAGTCTCTGCTCAGCAGGGCTCCCATTTAAGGGCCTATTTGGACAGAACGCTGTCATTACAGCTGTACGCTGAGGTGCCAAGGTGGAGAATTAAACCTTCACTCAGCCGGGCAGGAAGTCGGTTCCTTTACTTGTATGTTTTATAAATGTGCTGACCTATGGGCATCCTTTTTATTTTGCTGGAAATGAATGATTTGTTGGATTAGGCAGATACTCATTTAGCCCAAGCTGACCACTGGATGTGTGTACAGAGGCACCGGAAGATTTTAGAGAGAGTGAGATGAGTTATAAACACAGAAGTCAGGCACTCAGCATTCAAGTAATCAAATTACATATGCAAAACATACCTTGATAAAGGGAGTGAATTCAGTCAGCTTTAGTAAGAACTATGTATGCTCTCTTCGGTTTCATTTCCACGGTCATGGTACTTAGATGCCTTTCTCATAATAAATGGAATGCTTTGGGGAAAACATTTACAATATTTACAAGTCATTACAGTACAAATTAACTCTTAAATACAATACACACCATTCTTTTTTTTTAAAAAAGATTTATTTATTGTTATACGTAAGCATACTGTAGCTGTCTTCAGACACACCAGAAGAGGACATCAGACCTCATTAAGGATGGTTGTGAGCCACCATGTGGTTGCTGGCATTCGAACTCAGGACCTTCAGAAGAGCACTCAGTGCTCTTACCCACTGAGCCATTTCACCAGCCCAATATATATTTTTAAGAATTAAGTCTTAGGAAATTGTTGGGTTCAGGGTGGAAGCCGAGAAAACTCCCTTTAGAAACAGAAGCTTAAAAAATGGAAGCTTTGCCAGGCCGTGGTGGCGCACGCCTTTAGTCCCAGCACTTGGGAGGCAGAGGCAGGCAGAATTCTGAGTTCAAGGCCAGCCTGGTCTACAGAGTGAGTTCCAGAACACCCAGGGCTATACAGAGAAACCCTATATGGGAAAAAAAGAGAGAGAGAGAGAGAGAGGGAGAGAGAATAAAAAGAAAGAAGAAAGCTTTATTTTCTGAGCACTAAGAGAGACAGCCAGTTCGGGATCTGAACCGAGTCCCCAAAAGGAGGTTGTACATTTTTATAGGATGGGAACATAAAGTGAGGGAGGGAGCTGCAGGGTAATCCAATTGTATTTTGACATTATGGCTTAAATAAGGGGGTACCCATTGGAGACTGGGCCATATCCAAGGCACCTAGCTCCAGGGTCCTTAATTCCTTCTCCTAGACTCTAGGTCCTGAGATGAGAGTGGTAAGGGGGACTAAGGAATGGGTCAGCTGCACGTGAACTTGTTTAACCGCAAGGTGGAGAAGTTACCCTTGAGACAGACGGCTGGACTCAGACAACCTTTTACAACAGAAGCTATTTAGCTATCGGGAAGTCCTCAGATTCCCCTAGACGTTGGTATCTTGAATTTAGTTTTTCTCTATGACTAAATAGAGTCTGAAAACAAAGTGGTAGTACTTGGAATAAGTTTCTTTTGCTCATTCCCAGCAGAAATAAGTTGGCAACTCAAAACAAGAAAGTTTCCAACTTATGGTGGATAATTTCTTGGACAGTAAGACCATCCTAGACATCTGCTGTATTTCTGCAGCATCTACAAATATGGTCCTTAAGGCTAAAACGTGTCTGGTACCCAAAAGGCCCATGGTAACCTCTCAGGAGGGATGGAGTGCCAGGTAGTTTGGGGGAGTCATGAAAGACAAGTTAAAATTGTGCTTGGCTTAAAAAGACACTAGCCTGGGTACCAAAGAAGAAGGTTAAGTCATCCCAGTACAAAAATTGGGGCAAAGGCATTAGAGATTTGAAGGACATCTAGAACACGGGAGCAGTCAGTAGCTGTGCTGGTTTGAGATTGTCAACTTGACACATTCCTAGTCACATCTGAGAGGAGAGAACAATAATTGAAGAAATGCTTCCAGAAGACTGAACTGTAGTCTAGTCTTTAGAACATTTTCTTGATTAACAATTGGTATGAGAGGGCTCAGCCCCCTGGAAAGCAATGTCATTGGTGGTAAGAAAGCAGACTGAGCAAGCAGTGTTCTTCCACAGCTTCCGGATCAGTGTCTGCCTCCGGGTGGGTTCCTGCCTTGAGATCCTGCCCGACCTCTCTCAGTGATGGAGTGTGGCCTAAGAGCTGTGTGGTAAAATCACCCCTTTCCTTCCCGAGTTGCTTCTGGTTATGGTGTTTTATCATAGCAATCGAAACCCTAGATAAGACAGAGGCCAGGGAATGGGGTTCTGTGAGCAAGTTCACATGTGTGGGAATTCAAAGGCAGAAATGGAGCAGGAGGGCCTCCAAACCCACTGAAGAACTTGCAAAGCTTACGTAGTTAGGAAATCATACTAGAAGAACCCAGAGGCTTATAACTTAAACATGAGGCCCAAGGGTGTATGAATTCATCATAAGCAGTCTAGAACTTAGGCAATATTTGAAAGCTAAAAATAGAAAAACATCATTGGAGTCAGTTTTTCCTGAAGATTATTTCATATGCTTTTTTTTTTTTTTTTTTTTCTTTTTTTTTTTTTTTTTTTTCTCGAGACAGGATTTCTCTGCTGTCCTGTCTGTAGACCAGGCTGGCCTTGAACTCAAAAATCCACCTGCCTCTGCCTCCCAAGTGCTGGGATTAAAGGCATGTGCCACCACCACCCGTTTCATATACTTTTCAATGTGTATGTGTGTGTGTGTACATGCACACGCACACGCACACATGCGCACACACCCTAGATAATAAGTGTATCTTGCTAGGTTGAGTCACTAATGCAGTTCACAGGCTCAGACCTGGGAACCCTTTTCCCCCTCAGGCAGCCAGCTTAGCACCTGCAGCACTGTGAGCTGGCTGGGAAGCAGCTTGCCAGGTCAGAGCCAGCTTGATCTCTCCAACTTTCATGGGCACAGTCCATGGTATCTTCAGCAATAGGCTTTACCCTCAAGTTCTGGTGTGTCACTAACTATAATGTTGACAGCCTGTACTGTTTTTTTTGGGGGAGGTGTTCTTGTGAACCACCCCCGCCCCAGCAACAACTTGAAGGGATGTATGTATCCCATACTTGGGTCTGAACTTTTTGTTTTACTATGGTGTCTAGGAGGAGCAGCAGCATCCTGTGTAGAATAATAATTTCAATTAAACTATCCTAAAATATGTATTACAAAGCTTATAAAGTAGGTTTCCACATTGCTCAGCAATTTCTGTTACTTTAACTTATATGTCATAGTTTATCTGTTCATTCATCTGGTAAAATGGGTAAGAGTCTCTGTTTAGCCTAGAAAATTGAAACATACCACAGAAAGGGCACGCAGCTAGTAAGAGAGATCTTGCAGCTACACAGGGTTACCTGGACAGAGCTCAACTCATTCCTTCTCAGAAATTGTTTAATATATGTGTTACTCATATATGTACAGATGCACACACACACATATAATATAAACAAACTTTTGTACAGGTAAATGAGTTGTTATACATGGATATGCCATTGTGTATTAATGGTCTAGATGATTCCATGATTTAAATTCCTAATAAAATCCCACATAGAAGTGACTATGTCACTACTAACTTCTCTGAGTATTAGTTAGGTTTGGCTGTCTTGGATCCTAGTGCAATCATACAGGAACGCTTTTGGGACTGGCTTCTTTTGCCCAGTGTCAGAGTTGTGAGATTCACCTCTATTTCTCTAACTTCCAATGTGGCATTTGACAGTGATTTGTGCTCAGTTTCCTAACCTGCAAACTTAAAACACAAGGCTACATGGGTCATCTGAGCCTTATAGACGACCCATTAGAAGTCCTGACAGTTGTATCTGGGTCTCATCATCCTACTCGAAAGTTAGAGCAGTTGTTACCATGAAATGTATCTTTTATGTCTTCTATTTTTCCATTTGGAAAACTATTCTTCTGAACTACTGTTCTACTGTGTATACCAGCCCTTCTAAATTTAATTACTCAGCATTAGCCTGCCTCAGGACTAAAATCTACACACTAATATGTTTAACTCAGTACTCTGTGTAACATGCTTCAAGTGGACAGAGGAGATCTAGCAGTGTGCCCTCTCACTTCAAGTGAGGCGGCAGGCAGGATGTCCGGGGCATGGGTGGGAGTGGGGGGGACAGTGACAAAGTCACCTCTCACTTTGGAAGGAAGCTTCCTGGGCTCATCTTTGTTTGTCTTCTGCTTTGTTTTCTGGGTTGCCTTCTTTGAAACAGACCACAGTTTTCTCTTGGGTCAAAGATTTCAGTTCATTTTTTTTAAGAAGAGGAGAGGAGCCTGGTGTGGTGGTGCGCGTCTTTAATCCCAGAACCCAGGAGGAAGAGTCGGGTGGATCTTTGTGAGTTCTAGGCCAGAAAGAGCTACAGAGCGAGCTCCAGTCCAGCCAGGGCTACATAGCGAGACCCTATCTCAGAAGAAAGGGTGATGGGTGTAGATTTAGCTCAGCAGCTAAGAGCATATGCTGTCCTGGCAAAGGACCCAAATACACTCCCAGCACCCACGTCTTGCAGCTCACAACTGCCTGTAACTGTAGCATCAGGGGAGCTGATGCCCCTTCCCAGCCTGCCCTGGGGCAGCTGCTGACGTGTGCATGCACCCTCACACACAGACACATAATTTAAAATAGAAAAATACACCTTTAGAAGTAATAATACTGGGGCTAGGGATGTGAATCAGAGGCAGAGAACTTTAACAGTACTCACTAGGCTCTGGACTCACTCTCCAGAGTCTCAAGAAATAATAAAAATGATGATAGTCTATTATGCTGTAACATGAGTCTTCCTGGAGTTTTCCTCACACAGACAAAGGTCCTTTGAAAACTTTCTCATAGGAGCTAAGAAGCCTGGCAAACAAAGAACAGTAATGCCTTTTGTTTTCCTCTGACTCTGACCCATCGGTGCATACTACCTCAGTGGCCGGCCGCACTGAAAATACCTCACCTCACGGGAGTTTGGTTCATGTAGAGAAGATGAACCTAATGAGCTATACCGAATATCCTTTCACTGTTACTGTGAAAAAGGACGGATGACCTGAGTTCAACATCTGCTTCTCCCACAAATCAGAGGGCTTCTTCCCCTGCCCCACCTCCAGGCCAAGCACTGCCCTGAGTCCTGGGAAAGTAGCAATAAATAAGAAGATGCCCTAAGGGTATCTATTGTTCTCAAATAGTCATAGAGACAAATATGCAAACAAATAGTCAGAACATGATAGAAGATGGCATGGGAGCCCTAAAAGGGAAGAAATTAATTTAACTTTAAGATCTACTTTAAATATAAACATCTATCCAAAACCTCTTAAAGAACAATTAGGCATTGAACAAGAAAAGTAAACATGGAATCCAGGTTTGCAAACTGTAACTTTCATTTTTTAAAAACCTATTTTTAATGATGATTTTTAAATGCTTTAACCTCCTTTGTAGATCACCCCTCACCAGAGGTAATAGAAAAGAAAGGTTATGGAGGAATTGGACCTGTTTAAAAAGGTTCTTTAGCGAAACTACCATCTATGTTGTCTGGAAATCAACAGTTCAGTTTATGGGTTAGCATCGATAGTCGCCCAATCTACTGGCAAACAAAATCAGCAAAATCAGAAGTCCAGTTCAATAGATTGGGATAGTAAATATGACCAACAGTGATGACACTACCTAACAGAGACAGCCAAGCCTCAGCTTCGACTCAACAAGAAGGACCAACAGAAATGCCAAGAGAAAATTTTGGCTGTGCCTCTCTCAGCAAAGCAAAGATCAGCAAAGACCAACAACCGTTGTATAGCTAGCTAGCTCTCTAAGCAAGCCTAAAATCATACAGAGTTCTTGTCAGTTTATTTAGGTCCAACAAGAAAGCCTAACTGACAGTGTCTTATTCATTAGTCCACATAACCCATGTCCACAGAGCAGACTTCTGTGACCTCCTCCTTTCTGTATGTGATAACAAATCTTTGTTGTCATGCTGACACACTTGGGAAGAAGGAACTTCAACTGAAGAATTTCCTGGGGATATTTTCTTGATTTCTAACTAATGTAGGAGAGCCCAGCCCACTGAGGGTGATACCATCCCTAGGCGGAGAGGCCTGAGCTGTGTAAGATGGTGTGAGCCTGGGAGCACGCCAACACGCAGTATTTTCCTGTAGGTTCTGCTTCCAGTTCTTGCCTTTAGTTCCTGTGTTGACGTCCCTCCATGATGAACTATGACCTCAAATCTGTCTACTAGATCAGATTTCTCACAATCTCAAAATCAAATAAACCCTGCCTGCCTTCATTTGCCTTTGAACATGGTGTTTATCAGAGGAGCAGAACCCGACTGCCCAAGCTCTTGCCTGGCACCCTTCTAGGCTTCGCTGACCTACATGTCTCCGTCTTAAGGTTCAGACTGTGTTCCCCACGCAGGGCCTTCCATCCACTTGTCTCCCTGGCTTCTACGATCTATCAGGACAGGACAAGAACTTTGATCTGATTTGGCTCACTGGTTCTGAATTTTGAGACTAGCCAGGCCCACTAGAACTGTGGCTTATTCTGCTGCGGGGATGGCTCCCCAGCAAACACTTTCCTCCCGGATTCAGTTTATATCCCATCATTCTTCCGTTCATCATCTGACTCGCAGAAGACAAAAAGCCTGACACCATGGTCTATATTTCTGCTTAAGAATGTTTGTTATACACTCTGAAATCATAAAGGGGGGAAAGGTCTAGGCAGAAAAATAAATAAATAAAACTCAAACACAACCCATCTGTGAAATATTGCTAATGACAGCCTCCTTGGCTTACCATTAAGAGGGCAGCACAGACTGGATTTTCAGGGAAGATGAATAACACAACTCTTCCTTAATTATCCCAGAAGTATTCCAATTATAGAAATTGTTAGCCCTGAAAGATTATATATTCTGTTTACATTCAGGGTGAAATATGCCTTGGATTTTCATATTATTTTTACTTTGAAGGTTGGGTTTCAATATAAATGATTGTCTATAGCCCACATAAGCTAAATAGGTTTAAACCAACAAAGAAAACCTGTCAAGTTCTGATAAAACAGATGCAAGTGATAATAGCTATTGCCAGCATGTCGAGCTTCAAATTAAAAGTTTTAATTGTGCTTGCGCCCGGTAAATTGACTTTGAGAGAAATCCCTTACACCTGATAGTGATGGTATTCACATGAACAGAAGTTTGTTGCACTGTCTACTAGATTGGATGTCTCACAATTTGTCATTTCACATACTCACTAACAAACCAGAACATAGCACATGTCCTAATAAACCTTATTCCTGTTGGGCAGTGGTGGTGCACGCCTTTAATCCTAGCACTTGGGAGGCAGAGGCAGGTGGATTCCTGAGTTTGAGGCCAGCCTGGTTTACAGAATACGTTCCAGGACAGCCAGGGCTACACAGAGAAATCCTGTTTCAGAAAACCAAATAAACAAACAAACAAACAAACAAACAAACCTTATTCCTTAAAGCCAATTTTGAAATTTTGACCCATTGGTCCCTTTGTTTTGAAGTTCAACATCATTTCAGTTTTACAAGCACAGCGATGCTGCTTTCCCCCACTGGGAACCAAACAGCTTTTGAGATACTATTTTTTTAATGGGAAAAACTCATACTTTGCTATGTTGTTCTCAGTATTAAAGGAGAAGTTTGGAAATACTAGGCAGCACACGGCTAGCATTTGGTGCCCAGAACATGTTAGATGTTCTGTAGCTGCCTTTGAATCTCTCTAAGTACCTTGGGCTCCTGTGGATTGAACCTTAAGAAACAGAAATGGCCATCACAATCCCTTTAGTCAAGGAAATATTTTTCTCCTTAGAGTGTTCCAAGTAGAACACTAGATGTGGTACATGTCCCATCACATGCAGTCCATGCTCTGGATGGTCTCTGTGGAAGAGCTGGCCAAGTGCACAGCCCCAGGGACTTGCATTTTCCAGCGCAGATCAGACTCAGACTCTCAAGATGGTGCTCACTGTCAAGAGCTCAAGCAGTAGGAAGTCAGACTCACCCCTTGTGAACATGTCTGAGTGCTGAGGTCCTGTTCTTTCCCAGGATCTTCAGCCTCTGTGTAGCACCTGACCCTGTTGTTCACTTTTCCTGTGCTTTTGTTTTGAACCTCACCCCCACCCCTACTTTGGATTAGACTGAAATCATACTCACTTATGTCTCCGACTTATTCATTATTTTCAATTCGACTAGTATTCTTCCAGTTTTAAATCCTTGACCTGAGAACTCAGGTGTCCGGTGTGGTCTTTTTCTTATAGATCCAGTTTCAAGAACACAGCTGCTGCATTTTATGAGTTCTGATTTGTCTCTCAAGTTTCAAGTCTGTATCTCCAGCCTCGTTCTGATACTTGGGGCTGATAAGTAGCTTATTAGATAGTCCGTAGGCCTGAAGGACACGGCTCTCTCTCTCTCTCTCTCTCTCTCTCTCTCTCTCTCCTCTCTCTCTCTCTCTCTCTCTCTCTCTCTCTCTCTCTCTCTCTCTCTCTCTCTCTCTCTCTCTCTCTCTCTCTCTGAATGATCATCCTACATAGCCAAGGACCAGAACTGTAAGGCTCTACTTATTGATCAAGTGAATGAAAGACCAGAGTCATGTCTCTAGCCTTAGAGTCATGACACCATGAACTGCCCAGAGTGTCAGCAAGTGTTCTCTAGACCTGATTCTGGAGTGCTGAATCTTACAAGCTTTCTGTCCACAGCAGGCATTCTGATAAGGAACAGGGGCATAACATTGTCTCCTCTTATAAGAACTGATCCAAATGGCCACAGCAATCACTGAAACAGGTCAACATCCCTTGGGAAAGCTGTTTGTTCTAGAGCCTTAAAAGTAATATAAAGCCTGCCTCAGATCAACACAGTGATCTCTTCAGCCATTGATCATTCTTACCCCTTGAGAGGATGCCCTGCCTCTTCACCAAATGATCCTCTTAGTCTTTGTGCATTCTCAACTCATGAGAGTGTATTCTCCAACAGTGGCATTCACCACCCACTCTTACACATAGTCTGTTTATGCTAATTAATGGTCTCTGTGGTGGCTTTCCGCTCTCCTTCCTCCAGAGGGTGCTCCCTTTATTCTCAGGCTCATTTGAATTGTTTCAATGGAGACCATGAGGACCTAGGAGTTGCAGAGAGAATCCAGACCAAGATGCGCTCTAACAAGACCTTAAACTCAATACACTGGGTAGAGAATTTAATTCCTCTCAGTACTGGAAGAACTTAACTGTTTTGAGTCTAAATCATCTTAGAACCTAAGTCCTCCAGTTAGCTCCCTAAACCATACTGTGTAATTTCTCATAGGACAGATTCTTCCTCCCTACAGTCAGCAACAGTTCAGAGCCTCTCCTCTCACATGCAAGAAGTTTGCAGCAATCAGAAAACGTGACCTTTTCTTAACCTAACAGCAACCAAACTTTTTGCCAGAAATAAGTAATAGCAAAGAATGGACAGTGATTAATCAAGTCATTTATTGCTTTGATAAGATAACCCTAAGGTCGAATGAGGGGTGGGACACGAGCTAGTTTCAGTTAAGTTTAAATCTATAAGTTAGGTGTCTATTAAGTATAAGTTAGATGTATATTAAATATCACTTGGTAAAATGCAGTTTTGGTCTTGGTTTTGATTTTGGAAACAAGGTCTTATCTAGCCCAGGCTGTCCTGCAGATCTATGGAGCCGGAGGGTAACCTTGAACTTCTGTCCCTTCTAGCTTCACCTGCTGGGTTGGGCGATTCCAGGCGCCATCACTGCGCCTGGTTTATCTGGTGCTGGGAATTGAGCGAGGGCTTCCTGTGTGTGAGGAAGTCACTGTATAGCTGCATCTCTGCCCCCCCCCCAGAGATAAATGACTATACTAAGCAACTTTGCATGTTCCCAGACATTTTACCGACGTAAAACATCATTTACAACAAAACATATGATGTCTGATTAATTGTTTTTCATAAATTTTAATGGATTGTTTCATCAAGATGCCAACTGAAAGATCATTATAACATACTTTTTTAAATGCTATATACCTTGTGAATTTTAATGGATTACTTGGGAAAGGATAGATTGCTGTCAGCCATATAATAAAGTTCCTTCTTGCCACAAATGGTTATTTATAGAACCAAAGCTTCTGAAAATCTTCTGAAAAGATTCAATATTGAAATATAACATATTCTCAGTATTTGTTCTAGAAAATACTGATGTTTATTCACAGACACCTAAACTAATGGAGAAAACAAGCAGTGTGAGGGGGAGGGGCTATGCTGAAGCTCTGGCAGTTAGGAGAGCTTTGCTCTCCTCAGAGACCTCTTATATTTGCTTACTAAGTATTTTGAACATATAATCTATCTGCATTTCCCACTGGCTCTATGATAAAGTATGTGGAACAGAAAATGAATGATGTTATTTAATACTTAGATCGTGTGGTTATACAAGACAAAACTCTCAGCATCTATGCATGCTTCTGCTGTGGAAAATAGAGTAGTTAGGAAAAATGATATGTATTATATAATATATAATACACTATGTATTAAGTTAAATATCTTATAAGACAAAGTTTGTGAGAAACATGAATAGAAATACAAATTCAAGGACAAGTGAAGAAACTACTAAAGAAGAACTTTCTCATGTTTGTTCATTTATTGGTTTTTCAGACAGGATTTCACTGTGTAGCCCTGGCTGGCCTGGGACTCACTCTGTAGACCAAACTGGCATCAAGCTCACAGAGATCCACCTACCTCTGGCTCCTGAGTGCTGAAATTAAAGGTGTGTGCCACCTCACTGGGCATGTTCATATTTTTTAAGATGATGATAACAAATATCAACTCTTTCTTATGACTTATATCAATTGGGATGCCTTCACAGCAGAGCACATGTAAAGGAATATTCTATAAGGGTTTTTTTTTTTCCTACACCAGTGCTTACATTATATTTTTCATTTTCAGTTACTTAAACTTTCACCAGATAATTTTGTGCCAACTTAAAAATACATACAAAAATGTATATTTATATTCCCAAATATATATCTGTATTTCAGAAACTTCACCTAGAAGAATTGCTTTAATATGTATGACAGTGAGCAGAAGGGAACAAAGCTAGAAACAAGAGCAGCAGCTAGTTACGTGTGGGGACTGCAGCTGACCAGACCAGAGTAGACCTGTGAAGATGCGCAGAAAGAGGAAATATAATGTACGGGTAGAATTCATCCGGTATTGTAAGACGTTCAATGAGGCCGTGTGAAAGCTGATGCCCAGGCTTCTGCCTGGACACAAGAACAAGTATTCTCTGCTATAGAATGAGACAAATAGACTGGAGTATGAGAGCGGAGCCTAAGGAGGGTGTGTGCCCTCATCTGTCTGTGTCTGTGTGGACACAAAGCAAGAAGAGGTGAGGATGGAAGTTAACTTGGCAGCTTTATTAATAGATCACAGAAGATCTATGGAACCAGATGCAGAGTCTAGGTGAGATAGCCCAAGAAGAGATGCAGAGCCCGGCATGGAACCAGACAAAGATGATGTTTCTGAAAGGAAGTCCTGCACCGAGCCAGCACTGCTGTGAAGTGGAGGAGATGGGAAAGATTTAGGCCTGGGTGGCTACAGTGCAGAAACAGAGGCAGAAGCCATGTTGAAGTAACAGTGAATACAATTTAATAACAACTATAAGGTTGAGTGTGCACCAATATGCAAACTGCTGCAAAGTACTATATCTTCATTCCATACATAGCAAGGAAATATGTGAGGAATTTATTAATCGAATATAGTGTCTTGATGCTTTGAATGACCAATTTTTTTTCCATGAAAGTCTAACTTTGTCTGTAAGCGCACCACAGCATTAGTAATAGTGTCAGGCCGGGCAGTCTCCCCTGCTGTCCTCTGAGAGGCCAAACAAGCGGCTGACAGAGACAGACACAGATACTTACACCCAACCAGTGGACTGAAGTTGGGGACCCCTGTGGTTGAATTAGGGAAAGACTAGAAGAAGCTGAGGAGGAGGGTGACCCCAAAGGAAGACCGGAAGGCTCAACTAACCCAGACCCCTGAAATCTTCCAGACACTGAGCCACCAGCCAGGCAGCATCCACAGGCTGGTCCAAGGCCCCTGACATATATACAGCAGAGGACAGTCTGGTCTGGCCTCAGTGGGATAACACACACCTAACCCTCAGGAGACTTGGAGGCCAGGGAGTGGGGCCTTGGAAACCAGGGAGAGGAGGAATAGGAATTTTAACAAAAAGTATAAGTTTGTAGTAACTAACTATACTTACTCAGTAAATGAAAATGCCTACTTAGTATAAAGAAAGCATTGCAGAAAAAGATAATGAAACATTCATGAAGTTGGATTTCAGAGCATTGTGGGGGAGTTAAAACATCCTTGAAATACACTACTGGAGGCCAAAGGTGTATGTGCCATTAACAGACATTTGTTCCCCTTTAAGAAACAAATATGGGTAAATATTTTTATTCTAGAAGCTTCTGTTTTATCTGCTGCTTGATTCTTTTTTCTTGTTGTTTGTTTGCTTGCTTGCTTGTTTGTTTTCTGAGGCAGGGTCTCAGATAGCCCAGGCTGCCCTCCAACTTGCTACATAGCCGAGATGCCTTGAACCTCCTGCTGCTCTTGCCCCTGCCTTTGGGAATATGCTGGCACGTGCAGCCCTCCTTAAGGGAAACTGGCCAGAGGCTGCAGAGACTGGATCTGCTTTCCTCCAATGACATCAGCACTTTTCCCACCAATCATTTATTTAAGAGAAAAACACACAGCTACTTTTTTTAAATTACAAAATCATGAAGATAGTGGCCTGCCCCCATTTTGGATTTTTGCACATCAGATAATCTACAGAAGACTTGCCACACTAGACAGTGTATTGACTTTCCTATTCAGATCAGTTTGTACATGGGACTGAGGAAGTCCAGAGGGAACGCTAACTGGCTATTCACTCGAATATGATTCTCCTTTCTTGGCTTCTCCTTGCTTGTGGTCTTGAACTGTACCCCATCTCTCCCTTCTTAACCTCTTGAGTGTAAAATGCATAATTAGAGGGGAGTCTGAAATCACCTTCATTCTCTTTGGAGGAGTTGTGTAATTAAAAAGTTGAGAATCTGCTCAGATGTTTGAGGAGCATGGATTATACTGAACAATCCACCCTTAAAAATTAAATAGAATGTTATAATCATAAATAGCTCTGCCTTGCAGTCATCTCTGTAATTCTATCTAACATTCATATTGTCGTTTGATTAGTTAATCATCCATTTTCAAAGGTGTGAATGTGTCTTCACACTTCTGCTAAGACAGTGTTAACTATGAAACTATAGATAGCAATAGAGATTAATTATCCATTGCACAAGTTCCCACGCCTTGTGCTTACCAGATAGAAGAAGAGACTGCACATCTTAACATAGGTGTGATTTCAAAAAATGGGGGAAAATGCTTGGTCAAATGAGTTCAAGGAGTGCTTCAGACCGACGTGCCTTTAAATGTTAACTGCTTTCCCCGTTTAATTCTATTTCATAAAACAATGGAGTAGATCTATGCAAGTCTTCAGCTGTATGTGCATGAATGGAAGAAAACAGTCTATGGACGTATCAGTCTTTCATTGAATTAGAAAACAGAACAGAAACTTGATCGGATTTTAACATTTCTCCTGCATCAGTAGTGCAAAGCCAGAAATTTGGAGCTCACCCTCTGAAATATTAATTAAATAAGCATATGCCTAAAAGTCAGGTAACTCAAAATAACAATCACAATAATTGGGGAGCTTGCAATCATTATAGCTATAATAAGCTCTCTCCAATTGGCTTTTGATTTCCCCAATGATGAGCTCTGTTAATTTAGAATCTGGCTCACTGAGTCTCAGGGGACCTGACTTCTCTGTCTCAATGAATTAGTGTTGACATGTGGGGTAGAATGCCAGAAGAGAAGAACCAAGCGCAGAGCGTGGTAATGCGTGCCTGTCTGCCTTCCCCACACTAGGAAGGTAGCAAGAGGATCAGGAGTTCAAGGCCAGCCTTGGATGCATAACATGTTGGAGGTCAGCCTGGGATATGTGAGCTCCTATTTCAAAGGAAGAAAGGGGGATTGGATGAAGAAGATGAGGACTTTAACCACCTCCATTCAGATGAGCTCAGATACACATCTGCCATGAAAGTAAGAATTTCTAGGCCATCCTTAACTTTGGTCCTACACTAACACAGTGGGATTGATCCCTAATGTGCTATCAGTCTTATTTTAAGCCCAGTACTAACTGAACTAAAATGTCTTCCTCTTACTCAAACTGTCTCCCCTTCGAGTCAGTGTTTTCTCCCCATTGTAGCTACTCAGGTGGAAGCAGTTTCCCACTGTGATATCATATGGACTTGAGAACTCTGAGAAGATCTTTTCTGCCTTCAGTTGTAAACACATAGCCCCAAATTTCTGCTTTTCTCTTGGTTTAGGTGTGATACTAGGCACTTGGATGCTAAGAAACTAGGTTTTGTAGAAGCAGGAAAATGAAATAATGAAATAGTGGTCACGTGCATGAGGCACTATCTAAAAACACCACAAAGAATCCAGTGGTTGGAAGAAGGAACCTAACATTTGAATATTTTTAACCACTCCATGAGAAGCCTCCTATATGGCAGCATTACAAATGCACAGTCACCATATTTACTCTTCCCTAGTCTGAGTTTGTAACTCTATGCTCACGCACAGGATGCCCATCATTTATTAGAAGGGCCGCATAGATCAAAATGCCATGACCTTAGGACGTGTTAGCTCTCTGGCATATCGTGAGTTCGTCAGACACCTGAGAATGCTGAGGCCAGCAGTATCACTGGCATGTCCACAGCCTCAAAAATAAAATCCATGAATAAGGAAAGTTGGCTTAGCTGAAATACGACTGAGGCTAAGGCAGAGGCTCATGACTATTAGAGATTCCAGAAAAAGCAATCTTCATCTTCACTGGGCCTGCCTCTGGAGAAAGGGAAGTGCCAAACCCTCATGCACTTATCCAGCAAGATGTCTACGAAGCGGCAAGCACTAAAGGGTGGACAAGGTGTGGACGTAGGGTTTGAGATGTCTATCCTGAAACAGACCTGCAGGTTCAGCTGATCAGCTCCAGAAGTAAAGTAACAACCTTGAGCCCAAAGGACACACTTTGAGGCGTGCCCAGTGCAATCAATGTCTTAAAGCCCTCTGATATGGGACAAAAACCGAAAATATGTTTAAGTTGCCCTCAATCATTGTTTGTTCCAAAAACTGATTCCCTGGAGTAATGGAAAGATGACCTTTCTCCTATTTCCATGGTTCTGGGGGTGGAGCTCAAGACCTTAGGAAGGACAGGCAAGTGTTCTTCCACTGAAGCCTAAGTCTAGCCCAACAGCATATCACAGGCTGGCTGGCAACTTAAAACTCCTCTTGCCTCTTCATCTCCAGAGCACTCATTGCTGCCACGTGTCACTCGTTGAAGTAGTGTGAGCCCGAGAACACCTTGTGGATGGCATAAATCTGCATCGCATGCCTGTGTTTGGACCGTTCCCCAGAATAATACTGACACCTGCTAGAATCACGCACCCATTTAGGAGTGAAAGTCAGTGTTGTTCTGAAGTGAACTCACATGTATCCATCACTGTTCACCACCTGCAAATACAATCTACCTACATAGTCATCTGCCAAGCTACAGGCTTTCAGTCATCGGTGAACTGCGTGTGTGGCAATTCTCTCGTAACAACCCATTTCTCAGATCAGATCCCTTTGTTAAATGACACCTCGCTGTGTCTGAGGGCCAAAGACCAAAGCAAAGCAGCTCAGTTAGGAGATCTCAGTTCTCTCTGTTTTGTTATTTATGTGCTACAAATAATCCCAGCACTCACAGACAGAGGCAGGAAGATCTCTGTGAGTTTGAGGCCAGCCTTCTCACCAGAGCTAGTTCTAGGACAGCCAAGCCAAGGTTACATGAAGAAATCCTGTCTCGAAAAAACAAAATAAAACAAAATCTTCCTATAGGAATAATGACAAATGCTATCACATGTTTATGTTATATATATTATATATATTACATATATTATTATACTTTTACTAAATGCTGTATTTCATCATCTGAATTTAATCGCCACATTAAAGTAAAATAAAACCATCAATTTAATCATATCTAAATATTATTTTCACCCTTTACAAGATGAAGAAAATGAATTTCTGAAATCTAGAGTAAGTTACATCAGCTAAAAGTGGGGCTGAGAGACAGTTATTTGTCTGTCATGCACAATGGTTTTGACCCCAATCACTACATAAAACAGGTATGGTTGTGTGTGCCTGTAATCAGGACACTTGGCAGGTAGGTATAGGAGGATCAAATGTTCAAGATCACCCTCAGGTACATACATAATGAGTTAGAGGTCAGACTGGGATTCTTGAGACCCTGTCTCATCAAAAACTAACCTTAATATGGAGTGTTCTCATCACTGGATGGGGATCAATGGTGACACTGTGCCTCATATAGCATGCCACCTTGTGCCGTGAATGATATCAAAGCCTCCAAGGACCACCCCTAATAAGCTATGTCTTCTTGCTCCATCCTTACAGCCCACTCATGGCAAATAGAACAGAGCAGAGTAGTGTTCACCATGCCTTCAAGGCTAGGCTAGCTCAGTAGCTGCTGCTTTGCTTCACTGAACATTCTCCGGAGTCTTGGTGTGCTGGCCCCACCCAAGTTCCTGTGAATACTGTTTGAAGGCATTGTTTTGGTGTATTTTTTTTTTTTTTTGAGACAAGGTATCATGTAGCCCAGACTAGTCGCAAACTCACATTGTAGCCAAGGATAGCTTTAAACTCCTGATCCTTACATCTCTACCTCCTGAGTATTGGTGTTACAAATACATGCTACCATGTCCTGTTTATATTATATTGTTTTTGTATAAGCTTTTCAAGCACTCTACCAACAAAGCTACATCTCTAACCCCTGCTTTTGTGCAGATAAGGTACATGGAAAGAGGTTGCCTCCTAACAACAGCAAAACATGCACACTTGATGTTGGTATTGGGAACCTTAAGAAAATAAGTTAAAGTACTACATTTGATCTTCCTGCTTATTAAGCACACAGAAGAGAGACAGAGAAACATACAGATAATCAGAGACAGACAGACACTAGAAAGAAGTCTTATCTTCAAGCCTTCGAAGTTTAGAATATTTTCTATTTCCTCTAAATTTGACTCACAACTTAGCAGTTCCTTTTCCTTTCAACTTTCTCTTGAAGTTAAGAAGTCATGGTTAGAAGAAGCCACCAGCTGGCACTGTCTACACTTTGTGTGTACAGCCCCTACAGCCAAGTGTCTGAGTGCTTTAAGTCACCGCTGTTTCCGTTCCCTAGGTTACCACAGACAGCAGCGCTGCCAAACTATGCCACAAATGACAAAGATGCCCTTTTCATCCTCCTCAAACAGAACTCTCCTCACCATTGTGCAGGCCCTTGTCACCATTGTACTGGCCCTTGTCGCCACTGTCAATGGCCTCTTGGGTCTGTTGTGCTTTTGTTTAGAATTCCCTCAAGGCTCCCAATGCCAGCATGGAGTGTGCATGGTTGCATTGGTTCCCTGGAGCTGCTGCAGTGTCTTCAGAGTGATTGAACTGTCAACAATGGGCAAACCTCCATGAGGGAGATCCAGGTGCTGTTAGGAAAAGAGCTACCTGGCCTACAGTTCCCTGCTGAAGGCTGGGAACCTTCAGGAAGAGCCTGCCACTCCCCACAGCTGGAGTCATTCACAGGAAGTGTTCAAAGGGATTCTTACAACAAGGCTGTCTTATACTGATTATAGTAAACGAAGGCCACACACTTCTCTTTCTGAGATGAGTCCTTCAGTATCTGAACCTGCTGTGGGATAACAACTGAAACGTTCCCAAAGCCTTTCTGTTCAACAGAAAGCTCTAGCCAAGAGTCTTAGAGATCCCAACAAAGGATTTACATGTACAGGAGGGAGGAGTTTGCCCTGACACCCCAGCAGCTGCAGATAACCAGTACAAAGGTGACCGTGACATGTTCCAGCTATGACTATTATAGGTAGCTTGTCCCATGGCCTTGGAAAGCAGCCCTCGGGCTTTGCTAAACTGTAAGTGACCTGCAGCTGTTGCATGCAAGCCAGAGGGGGAGCACGTCCCCTGGTGGACCAGAGAAGTCTTGTGATTGGTGCATGTCTCAGTCCCTCGTCTGCTGAAGGGCTGTGCCCTGATAGATACCAGCACGTTCTAGTTCTTCCTTTCTGGCTGTGTATGGAGGCTGCTCTCACCTTTACAGCAAGCTACATGCATGGCCCTCTGATGTGCTGCTCTCTAGTGTTGTAACATTAGACCCAGGGACAAGCTACATGCATGACCTTCTGATGTGCTGCTCTCTAGTGCTGTAACATTAGACCCACGGGCAAGCTACATGCGTGACCCTCTGATGTGCTGCTCTCTAGTGTTGTAACATTAGACCCAGGGGCAAGCTTCTCTGGTCTGATCTTCCTCTAGAAAAAGATGAGCTGGTCCATGAAGCAGCTGGAACAGAAATGTCAGTACAGTGGTCACAGTGGTAAAAGCCATAGATTCATTTGTAGTGACCTTCACATAGGGACAATGTAGATCATTCCATTTCTTTGTACATTAGCTAAGGAGAACTGCATTTTTGCGACCATGGGTCCCAGTACAGATAGTATGACGTAATGGGGTTTCCATGCTTTGTCCTCATGCATCAAGCATCTGCTCCTGATGTCTCATGTTTGACTCTCCTCCATTCTGCAGTCTATTGCTTTTCCTTGTCACCTTCATCATCCTTCCACATCAGCATTTTCTAAGCCAAGCTTCAAATCTCAGTCTTAACAATTCATAGGCAATTAGAGCCATGCTTTACATATAAGCACTTGCTGGTACTGTGCAAACTATATAGCAGCATCACTTTCACAACCGGAAGATGTCACCTTGCCTTATATATTAAATTATATTCCATTTAAAAATAAGTAACGTAAGCTTCTTTCTTCCTTTTGTCTTCTTTTGCCCAAGATAAGTTCACTGCACCTTGCATGTTCCAAATTTAAACCTGACACCTAGATAGAAAACTGACAAACAGGAAATGACTAAAGGGAGCGGCTCTTCCTATCATGTTTGAGAGCATCAAAGCAGACCCTTTTCATAAAATTGGGTTTTGATTGGGCACAGAAAGGATAGGACAAGCACAGTGTCAATCACATTTATCTTGATCTAGTCATAACAGAATCAGCGGGGTCAGTACAGTCTCTTCTAGTTCTTGCTTTACAATTTGGTGGATGGAATTCTTGACTGAGATTTGGTTTAGATCATTTTCCTCTTTTGTCTTTTGCCTGTAGACTTAGAAAGCCAGCAGTAATTAACGACGAAGTACTATGTCTTCCTGTAAGACCTTCTGCCTGGACATGAAGGCGAGTTCTTAGTGAAGAACAATGGCATCCTCCTGGTTTCCCATCACTTAGTGCAGGAGCCCAGCATGTGTACATGTGCATAGAGGAGTCGCTTGTCTGCTGATGACAGGCATGGCTTTGCAGTAAACTCCAAGGCACAAATGCTTCCATCCCATAAGCAAGAGTAAGACCTGGAAACAGCCAGAGACCTAGGTGTGAAGTCCAGACTGTTCTGTTGGTAACACAAAAGCCATCTCTGCATCTCCTTCTTAATATTCCTTCTTGTTATAAAAATAATTCATATGCTTACGTGAAACTCATCCTGTAGAGGAGTCCTCCTGCCCTTACTCCCTCTGGCTCTAACTCCTTCTCACACAAAGTAACCTACTTCCATTTGCAATCCAGGAAAAGAGATCCTTTCGTTTTCCTAGATTTCTCAGTTAAGTACAGTATGCATCAGGCAGCAGATTTTCTGTACCAATGAAGTTATACTTGCACATTGTTCTAGAAAACATATCATACTATGAGATGGTTATCTTATTTGTTACTTATCTGTGTCTTTAAACAATTTAAAGTAAAATGCTTGTGATTCATTCTTTACCTTTCAAGAATAAATAGAAAATAAAATGTGACACATGGTGTCAAAAAACTTTTAAACCTGCTTGAAATTTTACTCCTCATCCTCAAAAATCTCTTAGGGGCATGCCTGAGCAATGAGATAGCCCAATGTGTGGTGGTCCATGGGCAGTGAGATATCTCAGTGTGTGGTAGTGCTTGCCTAGAAGCATGATGGTCTGAATTTGACTCCATGTGGTGTAAAGTGAGAACCAACTCCCACAGCCTGTCTGTGACCTCAACTCATGTGCCATGGTAGATTAAGTTCGAGCACATATACACATATGTGTACACAATCAATCAGTGAATCAATAAATGTTAAAAAGTTAAGAAGTCTTTAGGTCACCATTATTAACTACTTTGTAAATAAATAAACTAATTCTTTATATTTCCTTGTCACTATGCTACAAATCATAACAAGTCATTGTATTATTGTTTTGCATAATGACTTTAAGCCAGATCTCACTGGATATAGTATTCTACCATGTTTTTTTTTAAACCAAAAGCTCATCAGATAGACCAGTATATTTAGTTAACATTTTTAAACTCATCCATTTTTAAGTGAAATTTTAGAACATTTTATTTAGTTTTTTTTTTCTTTTTTTTTATTCGATATAATTTATTTACATTTCAAATGATTTCCCCTTTTCTAGCCCCCCCCACCACTCCCCGAAAGTCCCGTAAGCCCCCTTCTCTTCCCCTGTCCTCCCTCCCACCCCTTCCCAGTTCCCCGTTCTGGTTTTGCCAAATACTGTTTCACTGAGTCTTTCCAGAACCAGGGACCACTCCTGCTTTCTTCTTGTATCTCATTTGATGTGTGGATTATGTTTTGGGTATTCCAGTTTTCTAGGTTAATAACCACTTATTAGTGAGTGCATACCATGATTCACCTTTTGAGTCTGGGTTACCTCACTTAGTATGATGTTCTCTAGCTCCATCCATTTGCCTAAGAATTTCATGAATTCATTGTTTCTAATGGCTGAATAGTACTCCATTGTGTAGATATACCACATTTTTTGTATCCACTCTTCTGTTGAGGGATACCTGGGTTCTTTCCAGCATCTGGCAATTATAAATAGGGCTGCTATGAACATAGTAGAGCATGTATCCTTATTACATGGTGGGGAATCCTCTGGGTATATGCCCAGGAGTGGTATAGCAGGATCTTCTGGAAGTGAGGTGCCCAGTTTTCGGAGGAACCGCCAGACTGCTTTCCAGAGTGGTTGTACCAATTTGCAACCCCACCAGCAGTGGAGGAGTGTTCCTCTTTCTCCGCACCCTCTCCAACACCTGCTGTCTCCTGAATTTTTAATCTTAGCCATTCTGACTGGTGTAAGATGAAATCTTAGGGTTGTTTTGATTTGCATTTCCCTAATGACTAATGAAGTTGAGCATTTTTTAAGATGCTTCTCCGCCATCCGAAGTTCTTCAGGTGAGAATTCTTTGTTTAACTCTGTACCCCATTTTTTAATAGGGTTGTTCGGTTTTCTGGAGTCTAACTTCTTGAGTTCTTTATATATATTGGATATTAGCCCTCTATCTGATGTAGGATTGGTGAAGATCTTTTCCCAATTTGTTGGTTGCCGATCTGTCCTCTTGATGGTGTCCTTTGCCTTACAGAAACTCTGTAACCTTATGAGGTCCCATTTGTCAATTCTTGCTCTTAGAGCATACGCTATTGGTGTTCTGTTCAGAAACTTTCTCCCTGTACCGATGTCCTCAAGGGTCTTCCCCAGTTTCTTTTCTATTAGCTTCAGAGTGTCTGGCTTTATGTGGAGGTCCTTGATCCATTTGGATTTGAGCTTAGTACAAGGAGACAAGGATGGATCAATTCGCATTCTTCTGCATGCTGACCTCCAGTTGAACCAGCACCATTTGTTGAAAAGGCTATCTTTTTTCCATTGGATGTTTTCAGCCTCTTTGTCGAGGATCAAGTGGCCATAGGTGTGTGGGTTCATTTCTGGATCTTCAATCCTGTTCCATTGATCCTCCTGCCTGTCACTGTACCAATACCATGCAGTTTTTAACACTATTGCTCTGTAGTATTGCTTGAGGTCAGGGATACTGATTCCCCCAGATTTTCTTTTGTTGCTGAGAATAGTTTTAGCTATCCTGGGTTTTTTGTTGTTCCAGATGAATTTGATAATTGCTCTTTCTAACTCTGTGAAGAATTGAGTTGGGATTATGATGGGTATTGCATTGAATCTGTATAGTGCTTTAGGCAAAATGGCCATTTTAACTATATTGATTCTACCGATCCATGAGCATGGGAGGTTTTCCCATTTTTTGAGGTCTTCTTCCATTTCCTTCTTCAGAGTCTTGAAGTTCTTGTCATACAGATCTTTCGCATGTTTGGTAAGAGTCACCCCAAGATACTTTATACTGTTTGTGGCTATTGTGAAGGGGGTCATTTCCCTAATTTCTTTCTCAGCCTGCTTATCCTTTGAGTATAGGAAGGCCACTGATTTGCTTGAGTTGATTTTGTAACCTGCCACTTTGCTGAAGTTGTTTATCAGCTGTAGGAGCTCTCTAGTGGAGTTCTTTGGGTCACTTAGGTAGACGATCATGTCGTCTGCAAATAATGATAGTTTGACTTCCTCCTTTCCAATTTGTATCCCTTTGACCTCCTTATGTTGTCGAATTGCCCGAGCTAGTACCTCAAGTACAATATTGAAAAGATAAGGAGAAAGGGGGCAGCCTTGTCTGGTCCCTGATTTCAGTGGGATTGCTTCAAGTTTCTCTCCATTTAGTTTGATGCTGGCTACCGGTTTGCTGTATATTGCTTTTACTATGTTTAGGAATGGGCCTTGAATTCCTGTTCTCTCCAAGACTTTAAGCATGAAAGGATGCTGAATTTTGTCAAATGCTTTTTCAGCATCCAATGAAATGACCATGTGGTTTTGTTCTATGAGTTTGTTTATGTAGTGGATTGTATTGATGGATTTCCGTATATTGAACCAACCCTGCATTCCCGGGATAAAGCCTACTTGATCATGGTGGATGATCGTTTTGATGTGTTCTTGGATTCGGTTGGCAAGAATTTTATTGAGTATTTTTGCATCGATGTTCATAAGGGAAATTGGTCTGAAGTTCTCTTTCTTTGTTGGATCTTTGTGTGGCTTTGGTATCAGCGTAATTGTGGCTTCGTAGAAGGAATTGGGTAGTGTTCCTTCTGTTTCTATTTTGTGGAATAGTTTGAAGAGTATTGGTGTTAACTCTTCTTTGAAGGTCTGGTAGAATTCTGCATTGAAACCATCTGGTCCTGTGCTTTTTTTGGTTGGAAGACTTTCTATGACTCCTTCTATTTCTTTAGGCTTTATGGGACTGTTCAGATGGTCTAGTTGGTCCTGATTTAATTTTGGTATTTGGTATCTGTCAAGGAAATTGTCCATTTCCTCCAGATTCTCCAGTTGTGTTGAGTACAGGCTCATGTAGTAGGATCTGATGATTTTTTGGATTTCCTCAGTTTCCGTTGTTATGTCTCCCTTTTCATTTCTAAGTTTGTTAATTTGGATACTTTCTCTGTGCCCTTTGGTCAGTCTGGCTAAGGGTTTATCTATCTTGTTGATTTTCTCAAAGAACCAGCTCCTGGTTTTGTTGATTTTTTGTATGGTTCTCTTTGTTTCTACTTGATTGATTTCGGCCCTGAGTTTGATGATTTCCTGCCTTCTACTCCTCCTGGGTGAAATAGCTTCTTTTTGTTCTAGGGCTTTCAGGTGTGTCATTAAGTTGGTAATGTATGCTCTCTCCATTTTCTTTTTGGAGGCACTCAGGGCTATGAGTTTTCCTCTTAGCACTGCTTTCATTGTGTCCCATAGATTTGGGTATGTTGTGTTTTCATTTTCATTGTGTTCTAAAAAGTCTTTAATTTCTTTCTTTATTTCTTCCTTGACCCGTCACATAATAATCAAAACACCAAATGTTCTAAACAAAGAAAGAATACTAAAGGCAGTAAGAGAAAAAGGCCAAGTAACATATAAAGGAAGACCTATCAGAATCACAGCAGACTTTTCACCTGAGACTATGAAGGCTAGAAGGTCCTGGGCAGATCTCATGCAGACTCTAAGAGAACACAAATGCCAACCAAAACTACTATATCCAGCAAAACTCTCAATCACCATAGATGGAGAAACTAAGATATTTTACGACAAAACCAAGTTCACCCAATATCTATCCACAAACCCAGCCCTAAAAAGGATAATAGGAGGACAACACCAATACAAGGAGGGAAACTTCACCCTGAAAAAAGCAAGATAGTAACCTTTCATCAAACCCAAAAGAAGTTAAGCAATCAAATTTAAAAAATAACGTCAAAAATGATAGGAAGTAACAATCACTATTCCTTAATATCTCTTAACATCAATGGACTCAATGCCCCAATAAAAAGACACAGACTAACTGACTGGATACGTAAACAGGACCCTACATTTTGCTGCTTACAGGAAACAGACCTCAGGGTCAAAGACAAACACTACCTTAGAGTAAAAGGCTGGAAGACAATTTTACAAGCAAATGGTCTCAGGAAACAAGCTGGAGTAGCCATTTTAATATCAGATAAAATTGACTTTCAACCCAAAGTCATCAAAAGAGACTCTGAGGGACACTTCTTGCTGGTCAAAGGAAAAATACAACAAGAAGAACTCTCAATCCTGAACATCTATGCTCCAAATGCAAGGGCACCCTCTTTCATAAAAGAAACTTTATTAAAACTCAAAGCACACATTGCACCTAACACAATAATTGTGGGTGACTTCAACACTGCACTTTCCTCAATGGACCGATCAGGAAAACAGAAACTAAACAAGGACACAATGAAACTAATTGAAGCTTTGGACCAATTAGATTTAACTGATATATATAGAACATTCTATCCTAAAACAAAAGAATATACCTTTTTTTCAGCACCTCATGGTACCTTCTCCAAAATCGACCATATAATTGGTCACAAGACAGACCTCAACAAATATAAGAAGATAGAACTAATCCCATGCCTCCTATCTGATCACTATGGAATAAAAGTGGTCTTCAATAGCAACAGAAACAACAGAAAACCCACATACACGTGGAAATTGAACAATACTCTACTCAATGACACCTTGGTCAAGGAAGAAATAAAGAAAGAAATTAAAGACTTTTTAGAACACAATGAAAATGAAAACACAACATACCCAAATCTATGGGACACAATGAAAGCAGTGCTAAGAGGAAAACTCATAGCCCTGAGTGCCTCCAAAAAGAAAATGGAGAGAGCATACATTACCAACTTAATGACACACCTGAAAGCCCTAGAACAAAAAGAAGCTATTTCACCCAGGAGGAGTAGAAGGCAGGAAATCATCAAACTCAGGGCCGAAATCAATCAAGTAGAAACAAAGAGAACCATACAAAAAATTATTTAGTTTTTTTTATTAATATTTACACTGTCTGTTTTTCACAATTATAAGTAATGCTTGCTACAAACCCTTGTGTAACATAGTTCTTTGTAATAATAATTTTACAAAACAGTAGCCATGCTGTATATAAATGTTTATGAATTATAACTAGTAAACCAGGCTGTGTAACCACTTGTCTTAGGGTTTTACTGCTGTGAAGAGACACCATGACCAAAACAAGGCAACTCTTATGAAAGAAAACATTTAATTGGGCCTGGCTTACAGTTTCAGAGGTTCAGTCCATTATCATCATGGCAGGAAGTGTGGCAGTGTCCAGGCAGACATAGTGCTGGGGAAGGAACTGAGGGTTCTGCCTCTTGATCTGAAGGCAGCCAGGAAGAGACTGTCATCCGCAATGGGCAGAGCCTGAGCATGAGACCACAAAGCCCACCTACACAGTGACCGACTTCCTTCAACAAGGCCACACCTCCTAACAGTGCCACTCCCTATGGCCAAGCATTCAAGCTTGTGAGTCTGTGGGAGCCATGCCTATTCAAACCACCACAGCACTCTCAAGGTCAAGGTAAATAGATGCAGCTTTGTCACCATATTTGACAAAGCAAAATTCTTTATCTTGCATAGCAACAATGTAAGGATGAGAAGTGGAGTTTCTGCATATAAGCACCGTGGAATGCAGATGCATATGATTTGGGCTGTTTATTTTGTTTTTGTGAGACACAGTCTCACCAAGAGTCTTGGCTGGCCTCAGACTCAGAGATCTGCCTGCCTCTGTCTGTCACCACACACACTATATACACCTTTTCTGGCTTATGTATACTGTTTTGTTTCAATAAATACCACTGAAAATGACCTTCAGCATGTACAGACTGCCGAGCAGCCCATGTTATAAAACAGTTCCTATGGTCTTTACTAAAATGTTTTTTTTAAAAAATACCATATCTTCTATGCACCACATATACAGTTATGTAGACAACACTTTTAGTGTATTGGTAGAAATCCCCATGTTGTGTTATAAATTTCATGAAGTTTATGTAGATAGGAAAGCAAGATGTATTGGTCTTTCTTTGCCACAAATGATGGAGATGTGCAACAGATGTAAACTTTATAATACATGCCTCAAAACAGAAACTGCTTCAGAATACTTAGTGTGTATATTGCTTAGGGTTTCTATTGCTGTAACAAAACACCACAAGCAAAAGCATCGTGGAAAGGAAAGGGTTGATTTTATTTGTAGTTCCATATAAGAGCAGGAAGTCAGGATACAAACTCAAGCAAGGCAAGAATCTAGAGGCAGGAGCTGACACAGAGGCCATAGAGGGGCACTGCTTACTGGCTTCCTCCCCATGGCTTGCTTAGTATGCTTTCTTGCAGAAATAAGACCACTTGACCAGGGGTGTCCCCACCCACAATGGGTAGGGCTCCTCCAGATGAATTGCCACTTTATAAAATGCTTAAAGTCTTGCCTTCAGCCAGATCATCTGGAGACATTTTCTCAGTTGAGGCTCTGGTTACTAACTCGAGTCAAGTTGACATAAAAGCAGCCAACACAACAGGTAAGAGAAGGATTTACTCTCTGCTGTTAGTAGCAGCTTTAATTTTTGGAGAAGGCAAAATTACATTGGATCTTTATAAGTGCTGGTAGCATTTAAAGTATGTCTCAATTTTATGGAAGATTAAAGATGGCTAAGGCTAGAGAGATGGCTCAGCATTTAAGAGCACTGACTGCTCTTCCAGAGGTCCTGAGTTAAATTCCCAGCAACCATGTAGTGGCTCATAACCATCTGTAATGGGATCTAATGCCCTCTTCCAGTGTGTCTGAAGACAGTGACAGTGTGTTCACATACGTAAAATAAACAAGTCTTTTTAAAAAAAAAAAAAAAAAAAAGGCCACAAGCTATTTAGTGCCACTCCCACTGAATCTGGGCTAGGCTGTGACTGCTTGGACATATAGACAGTGGTAGCCTGTCACTAGCCTGTCAGAGGGCTGGCAACTTCTCCAGAAACACCTCAATCTCTAAGTGGTAGCCTGATAATCTTGCTGGGAAATGACAGAGAAGACACAGCGAGCACACTCCTCTGGCTGTCACAGCCAAGGCCCGAGGCATGCACAGAGTGCATGTGTCTTGAGTATTGCAGATCAACTTTGAGACTAAGTGAACACTACCTAGCAACCCTATCTGAAGCCTGACCCAGAAAATAATGAAACACCAAACTTGTTTATGCTTTAAATAAGCAAATTCTGGGATAATTTCCCATGCAGTGACAGGTAATTGGAACAAAAAGTAACATATGAAGATGGTTTAAAAGAAAAAGAGAAAAATTTGCAGTTTCAGTTCATGGTTCTCATGAGGAGCACGTTCACCTTATTATTCCGCGCAATGTGAGCCGCTCTGTGACTTTATAGCACCGCACCCTTTCACATATACCTTTGCTGTGTCAGCATACTATTCTCAGAGTGAAAAATAAATCCTCATGTAAATCATCCCAAAATAAACTGTGCCCGAGATAACTCAGCTGCTGTCTTTCCCTCCCTCCCAGCATCTCCCCACAGTACCTCAGTGTCTAGGGAGCAGAAAGGGAAGATCACAGAGGGTTGCTCTCAGCCAGCCTAACTCCAGGGTCACAGACTCTTTCTCAAAGGAATAAAGTAGAGGATGGTAGATAGAGTCAAGCACCCACGGTCTTCCTCTGTCACTCACACAGGCAGACCAAACTCTGGGAAACCAGACCCTCAACAGCTCTCACCTTGAGAGTCCACTGACCTTGCAGTTTACAGCTGAACCACCCCCTTCTTCACACAACGCTGATCAACTGGTTCTTAGCCTGGCCGAACACCTGGGGTTGTCTAGGTGGAACCAGCATTCCAGAAACGCTGCTGGATGCCACAGTCAACATCCGTCCCAGATGACCTTTCCTCTTTCTGTGCTTTTAGCATTCCCCCTCAGCCCCTCCCTACTTCCTCTCCAGTGCGTTCAAAACCAGGCATTTTGCTTTTCGTTAAAGAGGCTTTGACCTCACTCTCTTTTCCTGACCATTTCTCTTTCAGGCTTGGGTTCCCCTCGGCTCCCCGAATGACTAGGTCACACAGGACAGGATAAGTGGCGCCCCAACGTGGTGCTCGAGGTACGGACCTTTGCCAGACAGAACCATTCAGGAGAAGGCCTCCGCAGCAAAGAAGTCATTGGGAGGAAGTGCTTTCACCACTCATGAAAGGTTTCCTTTGGTATTTGCATTTTCTGTCCCATAAGAAATGGGCCATTGTCTAAAGAAGTGGTCTTCATCAGAGACCTGAAAGCTTCTCTCAGGGAAAGGAAAGTTAGAGTTAAAAAGAAAGATATGGCAAAAAACAGGTTTCAGAAAAGCAGTTTTTCCATGTGTAGGACGTGGTATCAAAAAAAGAAAAAAATGGTTAAAAGCTATTTCAAAACTCTCCTGGGAAGGAGAGGAAAATGGGAGATGTCCTGTTTCCTCTCTGAAACCTACTGGAGATCTCCTTAGTTCTGGTTAAGATGTTTTGATCTCTTTAGGACATCAAGTTCCCTCTCCATCTGTTGTCTGTCTTTGGTGCATCAAAACCTGTCTATATGTGTGTCAATTTGTGTTGTCCATTGTTCTGATTGGCTGAATGATCATTGTTTTTATGTTTTATGTTAAAAAGAAAAAGATGGTTAAAAAAAAAAGCTTTATCTGCTGGCAGTCCTGCCAGTCTGCAATTTACACAGAGAAAGCTAATTGAAGGTGCCTTACATTGTTAAGTAGGAGTCAAACACAGCTGGAGAAAAAGCTGCTTTTAAAAGGCCACCAGCCTCAAGATTTGGGAAACTTTGGTTTAACTTATGAAATGTGTGTAATTGCTTTATTCTTGTTTTTAATTGGATTTAATGGTATAAAGTTTTACATATCTTGAGTATAGAGTTATAAATTAATTGGTTATGATTTAAAAGGTATAGTGTTATTAAGAAAAGGTTTGTTTAAAACTAATTATTCAGTGTCAGAGCCATCTTAACTAGCTACACGTGGCATGATGCAACCCAGGAAATACAGGCCTCTAAGATGCTTCTAAATTGGCATGGTGTTTTGTGTGAATCTTGGCCTGGAGATTGCACTTATAAAAAATACGGTTTAAATTAATGTCTCTTTAATAAGTTACACTGTCATACACTTGAACATAAGAACTGGCAGACAAACCTTGTGCTGTAAAAATAATGCATTTGCCATTGATTTTAAAGAAAATAGATTGTTTAAAATTGGGATTTGCTCCAAAGTTGTAGTTGTGCTCTAATATTGCAAGGAAAAATTGAGTTACAATAAAAATTGCCAGTGTGGCATTGGCTACAGTTTTCAGTTTGCAGTCTGGTTAAAGGCTCACGATTCTTAACATATTTTGTAATTAAGATAATTTTAAGAGTGATACAACTGTGGCCATTATAGGCCTATTGTCAATTTTCCACAAGTTTAATGGCTACAATGGTAGGAGCAAAATTTAACCCTCCAAGATTAAAAATGAGATCTCAGTGGAAATTTATTTGATATCAAACAGGCTCCTTTGACTACTATGAAACTACAAGTAGAATTTTTTTGGGAATCCTGAAATTACAGGTCCTTTGTGTTATAAAATCCTCAAAATGTCCTTGCAGGACAGGTGGGTTTGGGTCTGGTCTTAGATAAAAGGCTCAGATTAGAAGGTGGTTCTATGGCACAATGGATAGCCCATTGGACTTCTATTTGAGGAACCGCATATAACGTCCTTGCCAAGGACTCAAGGTGGATCCTAGGGAAGATTAAAAAAATTTTTACATTTGAGTTAATGCAAAGCTTAGAGCTGCCTCAGGGGAAGATAGTGAGGAAGCTTGTGAGAAACTGTTTCTGCCTTACAGGCCCCACCTAGGGAGTGTTTGGCTAAAAGAACATTCTTGACAAACTTATCCAGATGTGATTTAAAATGCAGTTCAAATCTGTGAAAGGTCAATAAGACTATGTAGAACTTATAAAGGCATTGAAATTTTGCCTGTCTACTCCATAAAAATTATTATGTATTTAAAGGGTTGTTTTCTGCTTTACATTCTGATAATTATAAAAACATTTGCTTCTAACTTTAAAGAAGCAATAAAACAATTTCATTAGAAGATTTTTTTCCTCAAGGAATGGCTAATAGCCTTACCTTATGTGAGAAAAAATGTTTTGTCTCTGTTTCAATACAAGAAGCCAGGATCTTAAATTTTTCAGTGTATAATGTTCATGGAATATTTGTTACAGGCCTTTGCTCCTAACTATGGACTTTTAAAATTTTTACATAAATGATTTTTAAAGGTTGTTAGGATATATTAATTGGCTTTATCTTATATTAACCTCATCTTAAGCTTGCCCTGCGAGGACCTAAACCTCTGTTTTCAAGGTAAAAAGAATGTTTGTTCCTTGTTTCAAACAGCAATCAAATTGGTTATTACAAAACATTGATGGCTGATCTATTACATGGCAAGACTTTTTAGGCAAAATTAATAATTATTACCTAAAAGATAAATTGTTAAAAATTTACCTCTATACATGTTTTCATTGTTATAGATTTATACATGCATCCTATAAAAAAGCATCTACTATGGGAGTAAAGCTGATATAATTAGATCACATGTTTATTCTTTTGAGTGTCCCCTTGCTTCAGCACAAATAATTAAATTAGATGCTGTAGCTGTTCTTTTGAAAAGGTTAAAAATCAAACTTTTGATTTATATATTAATTATATATATATAATTATATATATCATGGCATACAATTGCTTAAAATATATATAATTACATATATATATATATATATATATATATATCATGGCTTACAATTGCTTAAAATTGTTTCTTTCTAATGCTACTAATTTTTAACTTTTACAAGTTTTATACAAATACAATTCAAAAATTAATCAAAAAATATACATAGGACTATTGACAGCTTTTCAAGCTTTCTAGTTATAACTGTTTTTACATTTGTTATTTTTTTATACTGAATGTTCCAAATAAGATTAAGACAAATATTATAACTGATTATTATATTATAGTCAGCCATTTGAAATATTTTATTAACAATTTAATATTAGTCATATTACTGAGATTCCTCATAATTCGCAGAGACAAGATATTATGGAACAGGCCCATAGAACTTTACAACAATATTTTTATAATAAAAGAGGGGAGAATCACATCTCTATATACAACAAAAATTTTAATTTTTTAATGCCAGGGAACTCTCTGAGTATAGAGAAGAGGGCATGTTTGTGTTTTATCTGCAGGATGCCGAAGGAACATGCTAGCTGCCAGAGTATGCTGATGCTGAGACTTCTCCCTGACTCGCCACCTTGCTCCCCAGACTTTTGGGGCCCCTCATGGGTCTTTTGTTGCTTTTGTCATTTGGCCTCTGGGCATTTAACAGATTAACTAGTTTCATTAAAGCACAGATCGATTCTGCCTTAAACAAACCAGTTGCAGTCCACTACCATCGGCTAGACATCCAAGGCTCAGTTGAAGACCTCTCTTCTGCTGACGCAGAGACAGCAACTGCTAGCCTTCAATTCTCCACCCTTGCTGCAGACATGGAGCCTTCTTGGTTCTGTAAGCTGTGGAGACTCAGTGATGGGAGGGTGACCTCCGGCTCCTAATAGTGGCTGAGGGCCATAAGCTGTGGAGTAACCAAAGACGGGAATAATTGTGATGCCACGAGCCAGATGCACACCACCTATTGGCTGCAGAGTGACTCGATGATGGGATTATTGGGAGTCCACTACCTGGGTGCTCATCGTGACCACCAAGGGCCTGATTAAGTCATTGGAGTGGGACTTGATGCCAAGAGTGGGTGCCACTCACATAGCCTAAGACAGAGGCCCTGCCCTAGTAGGACCTAAAAGGCCTAGTTACTAAGGTGCTGGACGTGGGGGCAAGCCACATAGCCTAAAACAGGCTCTCCACCGACCCTCTTTCCATAGCCACCTCCCAACTTTAAGAAAGAAAAAAAGGGGGATATGTGGGAGACCAAACTCTGGGGAACTAGACCTTCAACAGCTCTCACCTTAAGAGTCCACTGACCTTGCAGTTTATAGCTGAACCACACACAAGGCTGTTCAACTGGTTCTCATCCTGGCCGAACACCTGGGGTTGTCTAGGTGGAACCAGCATTCCCGAAAAGCTTCTGGATGCCACAGTCAACATCCGTCCCAGATGACCTTTCCTCCTTCTGTGCTTCTAGCATCCCCCTCAGCCCCTCCCTAATTCCTCTCTAGTGCATTCAAAACCAGGCGTTTTGCTTTTCATTAAAGAGGCTTTGACAAGACTCCCCTTTTGCTTGGCCTCGCTCTTCTTTCCCGCCCATTTCTCTTCAGGCTTGGGTTCCCCTTTGCCCCTCGAATAACTAGGTCCCACGGGATGGGATACACTCACGTGCACACACACACACACATTTCAGAGCTTGAATTTTCTTTTCAAGATAATTATCATGTTTTTAACTGAAACAAGGAAAAGATATGACCAAGAAAATGACCATAAGATTCAGGTGACTTTGTATAATATAGCAGTGGTAGTTTACAGACTATTAATATGCCTCTATATGTAGCATTAGCTTTCCCTGCCCAGGTCCCTCCCTCTTCCCCTTCCTTTCCTCCTTCCTTCTTTTCTGTCAGGACTTTTAAAAGATTTAATGTTGACTGTCTTGTGTTTTAAGAAAATATATTTTTACTTAATTGATATATTAACAATACATTTGTATAGAGTGTGGCATTTCATTTCAGAAAGACAATTGGGAATGGTGTTACATCTACTGCCTCAAACATTTATTACTTCTTTGTGTTGGACACATACATATTCAAACACCTCTCTACAAGCATTTATGAAGCACTTAGCTGATCATTACCCTGCTGAGCTAAGCAGTTAGAAGTTATCCCCCACCCACCCTACTACACTTTAACCAGCCTCCTTTCATGGCTGTCATCCCTTCTTGGGCCCTGGACACCAGCATTCCACCCTCTAGTTCTAAGAGATCAACTTTCTTAGCTTCCACAAATGAGAATGTGTCGTGTTTGCTTTTCTGTCTAGCTCAGCCCAACTCATGTAATGCTCCTCACTTCTATTCTCAGAGCATTCATTTTCATTTCTAGGACTAATCAGTTAAAACCATAACCATATTATTACAATAACAGTCATTATGTTAATATATTTTATATTAATTATATTGGTATATTAATAATTACATTATTAAAAATATTTTTCTTTCTATTTCAATTAAGAGTTTCATTTTTTTATTTATTGGTTAAACAGCTGTTTGTGGAATGCTCACAGTTTTACCATATGAGAAGTTAAGATGGTGATAGGTTATTACCCTCAGAGAAGTGATTGTCTGGTTACACAAATGTTAATGGAACAATCGAGCAGAGCTAGGAGTCCTGAGAGTAACTGAGGAGACAGTGTGGAGATGAAGTGGGCACTTCCCAATCTGTTGTCAAAGGTAAAGAGACATTTTCTTGATGAAGGGATATTTGAATCAAAATCTAAAGGATCAGAATTAGATTTTCATTGTCACTATAACAAATTTCTATGAACCTGGTGGCACAAATGGATGTATAGCCGTTTCTGACTAATCTGGGACTCAGGTCTAAGTTGAGTGAGGAGGGGCGTGTTTGTTCTGGAGGCCATAAAGGAGATTCTTTCTCCTTGTTCTCCCCACTCCCTACAAACCATGCCATTCTGCCCCTCACTGTCCTCATCTAGTGACGACTGCACTCTGGGTTCTGCCTCTGTGGCCATAGCTCCGTCCCTCTCTCTGAAACTCTTGCCTCTCCCATATTAGGGCCCTGGTGAGTACAGCAACCCACCTGTATAACTCAACAAAACCTCCCATCATGGAGGTTTTTTAAAAATGACATTAAAAAGTTCTTTGTGCGGTATGATGGTGCACACCTTAAATCCCAGCACTCAGGAGGCAGAGATTGGCAGATCTGTGTGACTTTGTGGTCACTATGGTCTACATAGCAAGTGGACTATCCATCCCAGCCTATACAATGAGAGCCTAACTCCAAATATTCACAGGTTTTAGAGACTGAATGAGAACATCTTTGAGACGTTGTTGTACATTCCAGAATTCAACCAAGAAGAAACGTCCTCAGCCAAAACCAAGGTATTGGAGCAGTGACCTCAGCAGGCTGGAGAGAAAGGCACTCCTGAGTCTTACAGAAAAAAAAATTGCAGGCTTTTCATCTGAAAGACATGTGTCATTATTTTATGAACCCTCTGGACAAAGCTCTGCTTAGCAGGAAAAAGGCACTCAAATTAAATTGTAAGGTTGTGCCTAGCCCTGAAGTGCTGTGGTTTTCAAAATGTCCCAAGTAAAAATCTGTAATTATTTAATCCTATATGAGAGAAATAGTTATAGCCATGCCCGCTACACAGAGTAGACACAACGAATTAAAAACCTGATTAACACAAAGCACATAGGGCAGTGTCTGGTGTGTACGAACACAGGAACTTTAATGGTAATTTTTCTGTATGTCTTACAATAAACACAGTATACAAGCTGGTCGAATTTAGTTCAAACTCCTTTGAATTTGCATTGTCTTGCACCGGGTTCTCCCAGAAGACACCAAGATGACAAGGACTACTGTGCACATAACTTGCTTAGGAGATAATCCCAGGAAATCCCAGCACACTGAATGGAAGCAGATATATTATATAGCGAAGGGAGCACTGGCAGATCAGTGCACTGGCTACTCTGCAGAGAATCTAGTTCAGCATCCATGTGGTGGCTCACTGCTGCCTTTAACTCCAGTTCCAAAGGACCCATCACCCTCATCTGGACTCCACTAGCTCCTGTATGCACTTAAACTCATGCATATCTGTGCATGCTTGCACACACATGCACATGCACGCACACGCGGGGTGTGGGAGAAGTTGAGATTTAAAAGATTAAAAACAAATAATCTTTTTTTAAAAAAATAGGGAAAGAAAAACAGCCAGCACTGGATGAACAAGGAACACATGCTGCTATGGGAAACCGAGGCCAGCTCCACACACTAGGCCTGGGAAATAGAGGGATCTATATAGAGTACCAGTGCTCCGGGACCCATATGTCTTTGACTGAGGCATGCTTAGGGGGAAGGAGGCTAACATCTGTGACCCAAACTTTCAGAAAGCCCTGGTGCTGTGCCGAAAGCAGCAGCTGTGTGGGGGAAGACGGTGGAGAAGCCCAGAAGTGTTGGGACTCTGCTACGTCTTACTCCTAACATCATTCAACGTCCACTGTTTACAGTGAAACACAAGTAATGGCTTCAAAGTTACGGTTCGCTGATGTCTCTTCCACAGCACCACAGTCTTCCTATGAACTCATCTGTGCATCTGTTTAAAATTCTTCCCTTTGTGATACTGCCTGGCTAATGTCTGACTTCCCTTTCTCCTCAGAGCAAAATTACTGCAATTACTTTACCTAAATTTCCTGATTACCTCTTTACAGGGAGTCCATTGAAGATTTGGGAAGTGAGGTGGAGGAAGGAGTGTGTATATCAGTGGTTAGAGAACTTGCCCAGCAACTGGTTCCTTAACTGGGGGCTGTGACCCCCTGTGGCATGTGAGGGGTCATAAAAATATCATTAAAAGGTTTCTGACTGTGTGCCCTGGTTAGTTTTTACTGTCCATTTGACACAATTAAGAGTCACTTGGGAAGAGGGAACCTCAGCTGAAGAATTGTCACAATCAAATTGGACTGTAGCCAATGTATGTGTATGAGATTGTCTTAGCTGGTGATTGATGTACAATCCACTCCACCATAGGTAGCATCATCCCGAGAAAAGCGGTCCCAGGTTATATAAGAGCTATCCGACCAGGCCAGTCAGTGAGTAAGTAAGCAGTGTTCGTCCAGGAATTCTGATTCAAGTTCCCGGCTGGGGTCCTGCCTGACTTCCTCCAGTCGTGGACAACAAACTGAGAAGATGAACTGAAATAAACACTTTCCTCCTCTAAGTCACTTTTGTCAGTATTTTGTTACATCAACAGAAAGCAAACTAGAAAGGCTGGGATGGACCCAACCATGTCAGCTTGTTATAGTGTTGTGGAATGTTAAACTTTGAGCTGAAAAGGCCAGTCACTGATGGCCCAGGGTTTCCTGGTCTTTAGGACGTGTGAAAATAAGAATGTTGAGAGAAAAGCAGACAGTAGCTGCCTGGCCTGTGACAGTTCAAGGGAAGCAAAGGAGACATGTTTGGGTGATGCTTCAGATTGAGGATCTGTGCTGCTTAACTGGAGATGAAGAACCAGCTCTGAATAATAAAGCCAGAACCACTGAAGTGAGACCGTGTGCGTTTTACTGATACAACAGATGCTGGTCAGCCGGCACCAAAGAATCAGCTGGGATCAGTAAGAACTCATCATCATTGAAGTGAAATACTCTAGGAGAATGTTCTCAACCTTCCTAATACTGCGACCCTTTAACACCATGCTTCATGTTGTGGTGAACCCCAACTGTAAAATGATTTTCATTGCTACTTCATAACTATAATTTTGCTACCATTATGAATTGTAATATGATATTTTTGGAGATGGAGTTCACCAAAGGGATCACAGCCCACAGGTTGAGAGCTGCTGTTCTAGGAAGTATTTCCTCAGGGTCAGCACACAGAAACTATAGTTCACGGGGGGGGGGGGGGGGGTGTGGTGGAGCAAGCATATACCTCAAGCTGGTAGCCAAGACATGGTCATACTTAAGAGTCTCCCACAGGGTCCTGGGTTTGAGGGCATGAAAGGCGCAAGATTGATGGAGTCATGGAGTGTGGCTGAGGTGTGGCCCCTGGTGTATGTGCAGCATCAGTAGCACTGGAGATTCCCAGATGTTGGAGACGCCAAGACCACAGGACATCTACCAAGAACTCCGACAGGTGTAGAGCGGAGCTGGCCTGAGCCTACAAGACAAACCGTGTGGGCTGCTGAAAAAGTAGAGTTGCTCCAGCCCTGTGGAGCCTGAAGGTGGTAAGATGCCAAACACTGGGCTATGGGCTTTGTTTTAAACGGCTGGGCCCACAGGTTTGCTCTAGCTTGACTGTTCCTCTATCCTGAAACTTCCCTTTGGGAATATTAATTTTTATTTTTAGGATTTTTTAAAATGTGTGTGTGTGTTGCCTATGTGTATGTCTGTGCACTGTGTGCATGCTCTATGAGGTAGGAAGAGGATATTGGATCCTTTGGAAATGGAGTCACAGATGGCTTTGGATGCCAGAGCCTCTTGGCTTCATCTCTCTCTGAAGCATCGTTTGTATTTTGAGGGTTTCTTCCAACCTTCCGTTGATTCGCTGTGAAGACCTTGGTTTACAAAACTCACAGTTAATGTAACATATTCCATGGCCATTGCCATACAGCCCACAAACAGGCTTCTAAATCCACTAAACCAGCTTCTCCTTCAGGTTATACCACTTAGTAACGAATAAATGCTTCACAAAGGTTTACTGAAGGAATAGACAAAATGAACAAACCATCTTTATACTTTCATTAAAGCAAACCAGGATGTACACACTACACTTTTAAAAATAACCATGTGCTTAGTAGCATTGTTTCATGTGGGTAAGTTTGACATTTGAAAGTGAAGCAGAACCTATGTGAAGCAGGAGATCAGTAGCTAACACAGCCATCTGCAATTCAGTGCAAAGAGAGGTGTTACCAGATTTAATGTACACAAAACAGTGGAGCAGTGTATGCGAAGCTCAGAGGCTCGTAAAGAACAGAGCATAATTTATATTTAAACTACACAAGTAACACTGCACTTTACACTGAAGATATGTTCATTCCAACTAACATACAACATGTAACAGTGGACTAATGAGTCCATTGTAAGATGCTCAGGAATGGTACCCACCACTGCCAGGAATCAATGTTTATGCCATTAGTTTGATCTCTAGAAGAGAATATGTATAACTGTACATTTAGCCATGCTCCTGTCTGATATACTAACATCATATACTAATGTCTCTCATAGGGAGCAGGACATGTCAGAACTAGGCCTGGGCTAGAAAGGTGGCTCAGTTGGTAAGAGACTTGCCATGCAGGCATGGGGTCCTGGGTTCAGTCCTCAGAATGCCCATGCAAAAGGAAAGAAATGAAAAAAAATACCATGATTATGATCCAGCCTTGTAGTAGCAAAGCCAGGCAGATCTCTGGGGTTCACTGGTCACTTTACCTAAATTGGCAAGCTCTGGGTCAATGAGAGACTCTATCGAAACAACAAAGTTGACTGCTCCTGCAGAGGGCACCTGAGGTTGACCTCTGGGCTACATACTCACACACTCATGAGTGCACAGTGCACACACAGACACACGCACACACACATACACACAGAGATGTCTTTGCTTGTACCTTCTGCATGTAATTAAGTTTACCTGGAATTATATTATTCAGAGGTGTCTCTGGATAGATTTCATCCTTTCTGTTCTGGTGGCAAATATTACCGTGCTTTTGCCCATTCTGAAAAAGGACTTATTGATACAGATTTCCAGATGTTTTTCCAGTTCATTTTATTTGACATCACCAGCTTGGGCCATTTACCTAAGCGGGGAAGAAGATAACATCTAAGCTCTAGCATACAGCTTACATGGTGTACGTGTTAAAAAAAAGAAGTGTTCTTTCTCTTTCACAGCTCCTTTGCAAAGAGCAGGATTGAAAATCAGGACCCTCCTAGGGATGTGGGTAAAACAGACTTTGAAATCCACAGTCTTCTGGGAGAAGAAAATGGATGTTGGTAAACAAATCAGAAGGAAGCAGCTTTGGGGAAAACGATGTTCTACTGGGACATAAGACCCTGAAACAATGTGGAGGGTTGCCTGGTAGTTTACCTGGGAGAGGAAGTCAGGAAATGCTGTGTCAATGGGCAAGTGGGGAGCAGTAAGCCACTCACAAAGGGAACTTAGAAAAAGTTCCTCCTGGCTGACATTCCTATTGTAAACCTTGTTCCCATTTAAAATAGCCAACCTTCTGGGTGTGGTGGTGTACACCTTTAATCCCTACATTTGGGAGGCTGAGGAAGGAGGGCCTCTGTGAATTTGAGGCCACTTACTCTATTTAGTGAGTTCCAGGCTAACTAAGACTACAGAGTGGCCCCTCAGCCCCCACAGAAAAAGCTATCTAGCATTGTAAAACAAACAAACCAGCACACAGCATTGGAAGCAGAAGACTGTGATGTGGGCCTGCTCACAGGACCACACTCTGCCTTGGCTTGTTCCTAGAGTTGACATTTTTGTCCCAAGGGCAGCCACAAACAAGGATTTCATTCCCCAGATGGCTGCTCCTGGGCTGGAACAACTGTTAGTGTTTATGAGACGAATAGTTTGAAGGCTACATTCACTTTAGATTCGTCTGGGGGCCGGCACTGATGTTCTGAAACTTCCAAGATGGAATTATGAATGTAGCAGAGCATGCTGCTGGCGGTGGCAGATGCTGTCAGCTTCTGCATCCTGCCTTCATGTGTCCTGGGCCTGCGGCTCTGCTGGAGGGCTTTCTGGAGGCTCGAAGTGGTGGGGGTGAAGCCACTGGGAATGGCCTTCAGCCAACAGCTGATGAAAGTTGGCAGGGAGCCGCTGTGATTTCTTCACAACTGAGTTAGAAAATGTCTACACTGACCCTCACCTCCAGCCTGGGTATCCAGTGAACTCACAGTCATCAACTATATGAGGATCCGCTCAGTCTGCAAAGTGATTGACTCCTTGATTTTAAGCCAAGGTCACAGGTATTCCAGTTCCTTCTGTAGATGAGGATGACCTTGAGCCTCCTTCCCCCACTTCCTGACTCTGGGCTTACAGAAGTGTGCCACCACACCTGGTTTAGGAGAGGCATGGCAGGCAAGTATGCTGCGAGGTGCATCTCAGTCCCCAGTTCAAAGTCCTTATTTTTCCTTCTTTAACTAGAAAGATTGAAAGTACATCGCATGGGTGAGGTATACACAACACAAAATGAAGGCCACTCATGCCAGTCTTGGGAGGAATGAGTCTCAGTCCCCCCAAATTCACATGTAAAAGGGACCTCGTCTGGAAATAGGGTCGCTGCAGATATAATTTGCAACACAGTCAGGGTTAGAAAAATGAGATCTTGTGGAGTAGATCAAGCTTTTTCACCCAACATGTCTGGTATCTTCTTATGAAAAGGATTACCATGTGGAGAAAGTTCTGCACACAGAACATGTGAACGCAGATGCAAAGACTAGCAGGTTGTCTCAATAAACTGCAACACCCAAGGCATTCTGAACATCCAGGAGCTGGGAGAGGCATGGAGCACAGTGAGCTAATACAATGACTGCTTCCGTGTTCAGACCCGGTAGACCCTGATAACTGTGTGTGGTCCTGGTCCTTCATCCCTCACGGATCACAGAGATTTAGGTCACTTACTAGAGTCACTGGAGTGAATGACTTATGCAAATGTCTGTTTCAGGAACACTTAGGCCTGGCCAGATTTTTCAGGACAGAAAATTAGTTGAACTGAAAAAACATAACACACTACAACGAAGGCTGGAAATGGTGGGGGACCCCGTTTACTCCTTATCAAGTTACAGGACAGGTTTTCTTCTTTTGCCTTAGTCACTTAAACAGCCCATTTGTTTGTGACACTGGAGACCAGAGGGTTTGAGCAGCAGAGGGGGGAAGCTGTTGAGGATGCAGCTCAAATGGGATTCCTGTTCCAACTCCAGACCCCCAACTTCATTTTAAAAGGAGCCTTTCAAACATTTTGCAAGAATCTCCTTCTAATGAATGTTTGGAAATTCCAGTGTGTGTCAGTATGGACTTCATTCTAGAGGCAGAACATATTGTTTTTGTTTTTAGCAGTTTCAAAGTGAACTACAGAGCGTCAGTGTGATCTCATAATCACTTGCCAGGTAGGACTGCATTTCCAGGTAGTATCATTGAAGACTTGATGTAGAGGCTGAGGATATGGCTCAGCTGGCAGTGGTCTTGCCTAGCATGCATGAAGCTCTAGGTTTGTTCTCCAACACTGTTTAAACCAGGGGTGCTGACATGCCTGTAGTTCCAGTACACTCATCCCTTGGGAGGCAAAAGCAGGAGAATCAGAAGTCCAAGGCCATCCAAGTAACTGCATGGAAAGTTTAAGGTCAGCCTGGTGTCAGTACTTTGATTTCAATGTCAGAGAAAGCAGATTGTGGGCATCAACTATGGCAGGGACAAGATGGAAGAAGGCTAGACGGGAAACTTTTGCAGGTTCCAAGATGATCCAAAAGGCCTTTGGGACCTTGGCCTTAGGCAGCTTTGGCAGGCCTTAGACATCTGCAGAGCCAGTGCCTTACACAGCTGTGAAGCCAGGGCCTTAGACAGCTGCAGAGCCAGGGCCTTACATAGCTGTGGCAGGCCCTACTGCCACCTTACAGAGCATCTCCAGATTGTAACTGAAGCAGCTTAAAAGTTGAGCAAGATTCTAAAATGGTCACTGTTAACAACGAAACAGGGCTGAAGAACACTCACCTGTTAAGACTGGGATCATCTTGGACCAGGCTGGGCATTGGTCAGTCTTTCTTTAAGGTCTGTCTTGTCCCCTGGTCACTCCTCTGAAGTCACTCCCCTTGACCACTGACCTGGCGACCTGCTGTTCCTTCTGCTCAGTCTTTTCCCTCCCTCCCTCCCTCCATCCATCCATCCCTCCCTCCCTCCCTCCATTCCTCCATTCCTTCCTTTTTATCTCCCTATCTATCTATCTTTCTTTCTTTCTTTCGCATTTTTCAGACTCTTTAGTTCAAACTTTTCTTCTGTAATGAAGGTAATTTTTTCCTTCTCCTATTCCTCTTTTGCCTTATCTTCTTTTTTTCAGACAAAATTTCACGTAGCTCAGGCTGGCCTCAAGCTGGTTATGAAGATGCCCTCATAGTCCCAGACCCTCCTGTCTCCCACCTTCCTGTCCCTGGGATTACAGGTGTAAGGTACCATCCCTATCTGGTCGCCTCTGTGTCCATGGTAGTTGAGTGACACTGTAATATTACCTGCTTGATGTATTATGTTTTATTGTTTTGTTTTTCTGCCAAACTGCCAGATTCTTTGGGAGCTGGGAAGATGTTCAGTGGGTAAAGAGCTTTCTATACAACTGTGAGGACTTGAGTTCAAATCTCTAGCACCCATGTAAAAGCATGGCACGGTGACGCATGTCTGTGATCTCAGCACTGGGGAGGCAAAGACAAAAGGATCCCCAGCGTTTGCTGTCCAGCAGCCCAGCTAAATCAGTGATCTCCAGGTTTACTGCAAGACCCTGTCTAAAACTTATGAGAAAGAAAGAAGAGGAAAAGAAGCTGACATTGACTCAAGCCTCCACACACGCATGTACAGGGCTTTTCCCACACATGCATGCACATATAAGCACACCTGTGCACACATGTAAAAATAAAAGATAAAATTAAATACCAGCTCCCACAGAAAGGGCCATGTCTTTTGAGTGAAGCTCTGTATTCTGACACTTAGAATGCTGTCCGCCACACAGGGCCGGCTGTATTCTGATACCTGGGATACTGTCCGCCACACAGGGCTGGCTTGGACAGTAGGAAAGAACACAGTGTCCAGCCTTCTCCATGCTTCTGCTCCACTCTGGGCTCTGTTGGGGTTTTTTTGTTTTGTTTTGTTTTGGGGGGTCTTTTTTTTTTTTTTTGGATTTGGTTTTTTGGAGACAGGGTTTCTCTGTGTAGCCCTGGCTGTCCTGGAACTCACTCTGTAGACCAGGCTGGCCTTGAACTCAAAAATCTGCCTGCCTCTGCCTCCCAGAGTGCTGGGATTACAGGTGTGCACCACCACCGCCTGGCTTCTGTTGGGTTTTTTGCACCTCTGCCTTTATCCTACAAATATAACATAGCCCTGCCAAGATGGAAGCCTTCAGCATCTCACTGGCTCTCGACATCTAACGAGTCACCACGTGTGGCACTTGTTTTAAAGGGTCTTTTTTTTTTATTTCTCCTGTTCCCAGTGCCAGATATCTGCTCTCTTGTCCCCATAACAGAAAGCCTCCTTATTGCTGTCATTATGGTCAAAATTGGTGAACGCTCCTGCTGTCAGATTTTAGTGGATCTCATGGTGTGCGGTCAGCTGTTGTTTGAATTCACTAATGTCAGCATTAGATTATTGGGAGACTCTCCTTGGCAAACAGTTTCCTAGGGCACACAGAGGCTAGTATATGGTTCTAGAAACAACCTAGGTACGAACTGAAACTGTGGTGCCTTGTGAAAACAGATACTTAAGCCAAACTTGAGAGTGTTACATGTGTGGTAACCTCAAAGGCTAATGAGAAGTGATTATAAAGAAGAGAATAACAGTATTCTCTTAAGCTGGACCAATAACTGTGTTCCTGATTCTGTGGGGGGAGAGCACACATCACCCAGGATGGCCTCAGACTCACTATGTCATACCTACCTAAGGTTGATGTTAAACTCATAAGTGCTAAAGTTACAGACATGTGCTACCATGCCTAGCAAGTTTCTAACCCCCCTCCTTCTCTCTCGTTTGTTTGTTTGTTTGTTTGTTTGTTTGTTTGTTTGGGTTGTTTGGTTTTTGAGACAGAGCCTCATCATATACACTAGGCTGGCCTCAAGCTTCATAAATCAAGGAAGATGACCTTGAAGTATCACCTCCCTATCTTGGAGCTGGGATCATAGGTATATGACACTGCATTTGGTTAGTGCAATGCTTGGGATTGCCCCTGGGCCTCATGAATGCTAAGACAAGCAACCTATCATGTGAGCTACAATCCCACTTCCCTAATTCTTTTTAAGGATATGCTCTCACATACACAGCAACCATCCCTCACCAGACAGTAAGCACCCTGAATCAGAATTCCTGGAGTTTAATCTTCAGCTTCAGCATTAGTGATTTGTGGGGACTGGAGGAAGCCCTGAGTGTGTAACATTCCAAGAGAATGAGTGTTGTTGTTAACGTGGGCAAAGCCACGTCCAGGACCCTAGCCTCAGATCCATGGGAAAATGACAAAGTCCCTGAAGACTGCTGCTGTAGAGATTTTAGCTAAGCAAGCCTCCTCAATCCACTGTACACCATAAAGCCTGCCTGCTTGTCTTTCTGTAATAACCCTACCTCCTTTTTCAGCTCTAACACAGTAACAGAGTTGACCTCTGTTCAGCCATGTCCAGTAAACATACTGAGCTCCTGAGTTGCTGTAGTTTCTTCAGCAGAGAGCCTCGACCACCTGGTCCACTGTCTGCCTGTGTGCTTGTCTTTTCTACATTATCTCAGTGATGCTGGACAGGCAGCGGTTACATAATTCAGGTTGAGAAGTTTCCTTGACAGTAAGATGAAGACAACAGGGCTGTTGTGCGGGAGACAACACTAGCTCGGGGCCTAGCATGTTCAAGTGCTCTTTCATGGCATGCCTAGCCCAGGGCTTAGCATGTACAAGTGTGCTTTCTGTCATCATCCTTACCACTGAGCCCTGAATAGGAGACTTATCATCCAGAATAGCAGGCAACATGGGACAAGAAATTATTCTATCCATTCCAAAATCTGAAATGAGAAAATTGTATGACTTTCCAAAATAAGTGTATGCACATGTGTATAATCCCATTTAATATCTAAAAACAACCCATATGCGCTGACATGGCTTTGTGAATAGTATGTGTTGTTGAGGGATTCATATCCCTGTGGAGCTATAAGGACGACTCCAGGAGGAAAACAGCAGCATCTAAGCTGATAGGAAATCTTTAAGGTCACCTGACAAGTATGTTTTCTGCTTTCATGTAAAATCAGTTTTACATTTCTCAACCTAGAGGCTTCAACATCCACCTCCTTGCTTCCTTAGACCCACAAGTCACAAAAAGGTGACAAAGTCTCCATGAGACTGCGAGAACCCTGATGGATAGCAGTGAGTCACGCTCGCTAACATATCGTCAGTTTGAGGCCTGGGGAGATGGCTTAGTGTTTAAAGTCCTTGCCAGACGAGTGTGCAGTGTTGGGTTCCAATCCCCAGTACTCATAAAAGCAATTCCAGCACTGGGAGGTGGAGGTTGGTTCTCCAAAGCAAGCTGGCCATTGAGATTAGCCGTGTCAGACAGCACCGGGTTTGATGGACAGCCCTCGAATGAATGAAATGGGTGAAAGAGTGAGAGAGAATGATTCCCCATGCCAGCTGTGGGCCTCCACACTCCTTTCCCCACACGAACAAGCGTGTTTGCACACAGACATACACACACGTGCCCCACATGTGCAGAATCAGACATGTACACGCATCACATACACAGCATGAGTAGTAAAGGGGAGGGGGAAATTATTGTTTTAAGTATTTTGTTCTCTGCACTGGTCATCGAGAGGCCAGCGTGCTCACATTGAGAACTGCTGGTTTTACACAAGATCCATCTCTCCCCCACGTGCAGGGAGCAGACTTCCTAGCTTTTATGAAGTCCTGCCATTTACACAGTCTGCTTGTGTGTTTTAGCCTTTGATGTGTTTGTTAGTTTGTGTTTCATAAGTTTTGGGTTCTCTGATAAAATGATAAAAATCAGAAAACCCTAGAACCTAGTTTTCTAGAGCAACAGGGAAGTGTTGTAAGAAGTTCTCTGACGTGGACCTGGATGTCGGGCAGCCCGTCATGCAGAGAGTGCCTGGGGCCTCAAGCTGAGATGGCCCAAGTGGGCATTAGCCTTGGACTTCTGGTTATACCCTTAAGAATCCATAAATGTCCATGGAAGCAGAATTGGGTCTCAAATATTTAAAAGAAATTCACTGCTATTTGTGACCTTTCTCTCCATTTTCAGTACATTCTGATAATTTTATATTTTTCTTACATATACAAAAATACAGTGTGCAGAAAGCTTTAAAAAGTTTGGAAATAATGACCCATGAAACTGTTATCAAGAGGCAGCCATTGCTGAATATTTTCTGTTATCCTTAGAGTCATTTTTACTGTTTAAACGTCAGTATTCTCACTAGTAATCAATTAAATGTCAGTATTCTCACTAGTAATCAATTAAACGTCAGTATTCTCACTAGTAATCAATTAAACGTCAGTATTCTCACTAGTAATTAAATGTCAGTATTCTCACTAGTAATTAAATGTCAGTATTCTCACTAGTAATCAATTAAACTGTATTCCCCTCTTTTTTTTCCTCCAAACTGCTGACACACACTTTTACCTTTAAGATTTATTTTTTTTTATTTATGTGTGTATGTAGGTGAGCCCATATGACTTTGTGTGTGAAACATGCGTTAGCATCTCATAGCAGCCAAAAAAGGGCGTGGGATGACCTAGAACTAGGGTTCCACGACCTAGAACTAGGGTTCCAAGCAATCGGAAAGCCCCCGCTGTGCTGCTGGACGCCCTGAGCAAGCACCCTGCGCGCTCCTAACTGCTGAGCCGTCTCTCCAGCCCCCAGACACGCCGACCAGCCACCTCCGCTCATGCCCCAGTTTCTGAAAATCAACATCCCACGATACAGTCTCAGATGTAGAGATGTACACTAATGCCGTTTCCATTGCTTTCATTGTGCAGATTTGGGCTTCTGAAAGCAGACCTACCTCCCCCCAACTCTTAACATTCTGTGCACAAAATTGGTAGGGAGTAAATGGAACTAGAAAGAATTAAACTACACAACTCAGACTCAGAGAAAATAAAGATTTTTCTTTCATATTCAGATTCTAACTTATAGTGCTATATATACACACATGCATGTAAGTAGGTATACGATGAAACTGGAAAGGAGACCATAAGAGGGGGAGAAGAGTCATTGGGGAGGGAGAGAAGGATGACGGGATGCATAGGACAGGGAAGTAGAGTCTGGGGTGGGATTGGAAGATGGGGTTAGAGATGGGGGAGAAGAGGGAGGAAAGAGAATCCACAGAAGACAGTTTCTTTTAAATGACATAAGAAAGTCTAAAACTGTGTGCTTATTTGTGTGTGTGTGTGTGCGCGTGCATGCATGCGTGCAGCACATGCGTGCGCATGCACTTATTTATACAAATGCTTTTAAGACTGAGGAGATGGCTCTGTGGGTCAGTACTTGCAAACACGGAGCCCTTAGTATGGATTCCCAGCACCCATGTAAGCCAGATCAGGTAGCACCCATCTGTGACGGGAGGCTCCTGTAGTCAGAAGAACACGGGACTCTAGAAGCTCACACGTGAGCTACTCCAGCATACACGGCTGTGAGCAGCAAGGAGCCCTGTCTCCATCCAGCTAGAAGGTAGGCACTGACACCTGAGATTGTCTTCTCACTGCCAAAGCTCAGGTGGCCACTCACAAAAATGCATATGCACTCCAGACACACGGGTGCGCACACATGCACACACACCAAGGGGGATTTTAAAATATTTCTGACACAGCCAAGGTGCATTGCACATTCACTTAAAATGTATTGCTTTATATTTTGTGTTTGGGTACACACACATCTTCTCCGTTACCGAGAAACTTCTCGAGCATGATAGTCGAGGCCCGTCCAGGTGCAAAGACTTTAGTCAGAGCTCATATTGAGCAAAATGAGTCAGTGCCTCAGTCCATGTAGAAGGCTTAGACAGTCGCGTGGTTAGGCCAGACCCTCGCTGTCTCTTCACTTCTCAGTTCAGCTCCTTCTCAAGTTGTGTTCGATAATAAAGGAAAGATTTCTTAAGTGAAAAATATGTCCTTTATACTTTTGAAATTCCACAATATCCTTAATAATAATTATAGCTATGAGGCTGCAAAGGAAATGCAAAGGGGTTTATCTTGGGTAACTGATCTGAAGACTACAGCCTCACTAAGGGGGAGGAGCATGTTGACTGGCAAGCACGAGTCATGTGCCCAATTCTGTGGCTCACCATGGACATTGGAGAGAAAGCGAGATACAACAACTAGATGTGTACTTGACTCAGCTCGGAGTTCCAGTGGTGTGTGGGCAGGGCTGCCTGGAGTAACTACTCAGACACTTGCCAAATTCAGGGGGTCCCCTTATGCACCCCTTCCCACCCAGAGTGAATGAGAAGGGGACCACAGGCACTTATCTACTGCATTGAGCTATTAGACGAACTCGTGAAGAGGACACCGTTGGCCATGCGCAACTGCTTCCTGAAAGAATTCCTTTGCATTGACTGCGTTGAGTGTGTAAAAAACAGAAGAAAACTTAAGGGGAAGTGATGGGACAAGAAGAAGGGAGAGAAGCCGGGTACTTATCTGCGACTTCATAAAAGAAAAGAAACTGTCCACTTGCTCCTGATTACCTGGTTCCTGGAAGACTACTCCGTGGGTGGTGGTGATGGAAATCCTGAGTCTCTGGATGAGTGTTTTCTAAGTCAACAGCTCTACAGAGGAGCAGATAGTGGAAGAAAGAAGGGTTGGGTATCGCTGATCTAAGGCTATACTTCCTACTGCATGACTTACAGAAGCCATGGTTATTTTAGATTACTATAGCTCTAAATTTAATGCATGGTTTCTTCCTTTTGCCCTGGCAAGCCTAGGCTGGCCATCAGTACTGACTGCCCACTCCTTGCTAGTTTTCATAAACCTTCTTCACACGGCATCAGAATTGCTGCAAGAACTTATGTGGGTGTGTGCACGTGTGTCGGTGCATGCATGTGTGAGGGGGTGTGCAAATGTGTTCATGAGTGCATATGTATGCATGTGTCTCAGTGTGTGCATGTGTGTGTACATCTATGTCTGTGTGTGCACATGCACATACCAGAATTTGGCCTCAAGTATTCTTCCTCAACACATCTTCCACATTGTTGGTTTGTTGTTTTGGTTGTGTTTTCATTTTGTTTTGAGACAAGGCCTCCTACCTCTCACTGGCCTAGCACTGACTGACTGAGGTTGGGTTGGGCTGGCCAGCCATCCGGCAGGCTCCTAATAGGCTTGTCTCCATTTCCTGAGTGCATGCCACCACACCCCATCCCACGAATTCTGCTTTTTAACTTGGGTCCTCATGTTTGCAAGACAAGCACTCTGCTAACTGGGCCATCTTCTCCGTCCCTAATTAACCATTTTGGAAGGAAACCATGGAACTGTCCTGCTGTCTGTAGCTAGGGTGACAGAGCATGAGTCTGGGGGGGGGGGAATGCAGGGGGAAGAGTTGTTCTTATTCCTCTAGGTCGGAGCCAGCACGCATTGAGCTGGTTTGAATGGCTATCCTGAAAGCAATTGTCATCAGCACCAGCCTCATCGAGTTCTTTGGTTTCAATGCGAATTACTTTTGCAAGGAAGGTAAGATGTATTATTCTCCTTTGACTGTGACATCTACTTGGAGCCTGTTTATACCAGTGCAGCTGCTGAGTAAGTTGGGCTTTTTCTTTAGTTCTTTATTTCTTTCTTTTTTTTCTCTCTCCACTTCTCTTTTCATTTTAAAGGCATATATGCAAGTCATCTGACCCAGGTTGTACATGAGCTCCACAGCATATGGTTGGGGGAAAGAACATCGGATCTTTTGTTCAGTAGTTTTTGTATTCCTTTCCAGTCTTTTGCTTTTTCTGGTCCTCAAATAAGGCTAATTACAAAAGGGATATAAAAAAAAAGAAAGAAAGAAAAAAGAGGTGGGCCTGGTAGAGAGGGAGCCTTTAAAACCATTCCTTTTGCAATAAGGAACAAAAGCGTGTACCAAGGGCACGGCACGGCCTCGACAGAGAGAAAGGAGAAAAACCATCTAATGAGGACGTCGAGATAAGTGCTTGTGAAGAAAACTGGCAAAAAAAAAAAAAAGAGCTTTTAGTCTACAATCCATAAATAAGTGTGCATCAGACGGGCACTAGAAGAGTTTTAACAAGACAGGCCACAGAAACTACATCCTCCTATGCAAAAGCTGCATGCCAGAAAAAAAGAAAAATCTCCCTTTCCAAGACATTCTCTCTCAATGCTAATTCAAAGAGCAATACCTGAAAATTAAGATGTTTTATTCATATCTCTGAATCCGTTGCAGCATGACGACAATGTGAAGAGTTGGCTCTGAAATATAATTACCAAGGCTGCTGGCTACTGGGGGGGGGGGGTGCAATGCAGGGGGAGGGGAGCCAAGGCTTTGCCCGTACCTACATTTTTACTTTCACAGTGGGAGAAGAGGTCAGCATAGTAAGGAGCCTTGCCTGGGGTGCTGGTCACAGACCAGAATATTTTTAGTAATTGTTAAAGAAAGTTTCCAGGTTATCCCATCAGGTATTCAGATTTGTTTATACCACAACCATAAAGCCATGCCTGTATGTGTTTCTCCACAGCCTAATTAGATTTCAGCACACACACACACACACACACACACACACACACACACACACACGTGCACAAACACACGTACACTGTTATATATAATGTTTTAGCTAGAACACAGGGATAGAAATGATATCACCTTAGTTTTAGTATGCTGTTGTTAAATAATGTTTAATTAATTTTATACTTGACTTACATTATTTCATTTCATGTGCTATTATTATATGATGTATAAGATTAATATATGAGTATAGATTTCCTGTGGAGTATTTCCTATTTGTTTGGGGATATTAGTGATATTTCTTAGACCATGTATACAAGAACTATATCATGTTTACTAACTTCTCATGTTTATTTGAATTCTTTATTTTTTATTCTTGTATTATCTAATTTTTTAGAGATTGTGTGAGTATGTGTGTGCATACATATGTGCATGCATGAGAGAGAGAGACAGACAGACAGAGAGACTGTATGTGCACATTAGTCTGTAGGTGCCCTCAGAGGCCAGGAGAGGGCATCAGATCCCCCGGAGCTGGAGTTGCTGTAGTTGTGAGTGGTCACCTGATAGAGACTCTGGGAAAACAAACTCAAATTCACCCTTTAGAGAACAGCAGCCCATTCTCGGTCCCTGAGCCTTCTCTTATCCTGTAGGTGGTTTCTGTAGGTGGTTTCCTTTCTTTTCTTTTTTTAGTGTTTATTTTTCTTTTACATCATAGTAACTGAGTTCTTCGTTTATGACACAGTTGAAAAGTTGTGCCTTCCTTTCCTATTTGCATTCCAAGATCAATTCCATGAAAATGAACAATTTTTTTATACCTTGGATGCACTTAGATTTCAAATTCATCTTTAGATCTTCGCACCTGTGTGTGTGTGTGTGTGTGTAGGCTAAAGGTTTATATATGATGTTTTCAATCATTCTCGTATACATTGAGTAGGATCTCTCACTTGAACCTAGAGCGACAGTCCCCCTACTAGTCAAGCATCCTAGCTTTAAGCCCAGCCTGACTTGGTCTAATATTTCCTCTGCTATTTACCAATTCTGTATTTGCGGAGTCATTTCACACACACACACACACACACACACACACACACACACACACACACACAGCCTCACTTATCCCCAACACCATGTACGTGGTGAACACCAGGATATACAGCGCTCTGGAAGTGGAGGCAAAAGAATCAGTTGTTTAAAGTCATCTGCAGCTATGTATGGAGCTCAAAGAAAAAATATGAGGAAGATTCTTCACATTCATTTATGAGAGAGTAGCTTCCCGATGAGACAGTGAAGGTGTTTCAGTCTCCCGGAGGCTGAGGAGAAAAAATATGAGGAAAAGATTCTTCACATTCATTTATGAGAGAGTAGCTTCCCGATGAGACAGTGAAGGTGTTTCAGTCTCCCGGAGGCTGAGGAGACACTAAAGCTTGGTAAGCAATTCTTTGTTACACAGATCCATTCTACACACTGCAACTGGTGCTGGCTTCTAAGAGCCAGTAGTGCTGTCTAGTAACTGAGACTGCCAAATACACCCCTACCCCCACCACACACACATACACACCACACACACATGCACATGCACATGCTACACCAGAAACACACTATACACACTCACCACAGACATACACACTCACACATACCACTTATACCACACACATACACACCACATACACACAGACATACACACATGCTCACACATGCACACACACCAAAAAATGTGCATTCACCACACACACACACCACATACACACACACACACCCCATACACACATACACATACACACACACTCCAGAACATTTATGCTCCAGTTGAACACTGCTGTTATCTTCCACATATTATATCTCTTGATATGTTAGGATTTAGCTGAAAAGTGCTGTTGTCTGGTGTTTTGTGCCATAGGAGAGGATATAAAAAAATTATACATTGTTACATTGTTACATTAAAAAAAGTCAAAACTATTATACAGTAAAACTAGGTAAAGACCAACTGCTTCACATCTGTAGTTCGAGATGGGAAGCTGCCCTTCCATCTAGCAATACTTGGAGTTACAATTCAGGACATTTTACAGTGAGGCTGTGACACTGGAAACTGTAATTGACTTTCAGAGAACAGACTTCATCTTTTCAGTGCCCTGAGGGTATGTGATCTTACATTAATACACACTTTGTCGAATCTGATTGCTTAATTAGGACCTAGAGTTCCTGTGATAGTTAGAAACTTCTCCACTCCCCCCCCCCACAAAAACTTTATAATACAACATGATCAACACAATTTCATGATGAACAGTTTTTAAGACTGCAGAAGTCATTAATGCATTTCTGTTAACATATAATTAAACACCACGGCAGATGTTCATGAAGGATGTCTTCAACAGATTTGTTTGTTTGTTTGTTTACTTACTTATGTATCCTTGGGTACTGTGGTAACAGATTCAGGATGGAAGTGTTTTGAGAGAATAACTGAATGATTTAATAAAGAGAAACTATAAAATACAGTTACACTTAATGCCTAGTGTCTTCTGCTCTTTGTGTGAGCCACCCGTAGGTTGCTCACTGAAGTTTCTTGGTGAGCTTCTGTCAACAGAAAACGTTCACAGGTCCCCTTGACACACTTGCTGTTAGCGGGTCTGGAATTGCCTCAAACACTAACTGTGACAATGGTGTCCTGACTCTAAGGTGAAGTTCTGCAAGCTGGTCGGCCATCGGCCTGTGTCCTGCTTCCCTTTCCTGGAACATAGTGCTGTTTCTGGAAGGAGACAGAGATAATGCCAATCAGCATCTGCTTCTGAGTGAGGAAGGTGGAATGGAGGGAGGCACGTTGCCTCCCTCACCTGGCTCGCAGTGCCCTGGGTTGTACCCTTCAGGTTCTCTCAGCTTTCACCCACCGCGGCCCCTGCCGCCCTTTTGGGATTTTGTGTGTACAAAATGGCAGAGCCTCTCAAATGTGGATCCCAAAATGACTGTGGAGCAATGGCTCTTACCCTCCACCTGCATTGTTCTTCCTAGAAGCCAGAAGTACAAGTTCATTGGGAAATACGTTCTTGTTCATAGCAGTGAAGTCTAGAGTTGGAGTTTTTGTTGGGTTTGGTTTGGTTTGGTTTTATCACATCAGCTAGTACCTTAAGAGCTGTTTCTGCCTTACTGTCCTGTGTTCAAATCCCAGATGTCTTAGTCAGGGTTTCTATTCCTGCACAAACATCATGACCAAGAAGCAAGTTGGGGAGGAAAGGGTTTATTGAGCTTACACTTCCATATTGCTGTTCATCACCAAAGGAAGTCAGGACTGGAACTCAAGCAGGTCAGGAAGCAGGAGCTGATGCAGAGGCCATGGAGGGATGTTTCTTACTGGTTTGCTTCCCCTGTCTTGCTCAGCCTGCTCTCTTATAGAACCCAAGAACACCAGCCCAAAGGTGGTACCACCCACAAGGGGCCCTCCCCACTTGATCACTAATTGAGAAAATGCCCCACAGCTGGATCTCATGGAGGCACTTCCCCAACTGAAGCTCCTTTCTCTGTGATAACTCCAGCCTGTGTCAAGTTGACACAGAACCAGCCAGTACACCAGAGTAACAGCTAGAGCTCAGCCCATACTTTGTGAGCAAATGAAAGCACAGGGGTCACGACTGTGGAGAGGAGCAGATGGCCTGAAAGAATCCTGGTGTTCAGGAAAGTCAGGCAGAGCAGATCAGGGCTTAAAAGATGTGTAGGTAAGACTGGATAGGGTGCTGCCATCTGCGTCGGTGCTGCCGCCTGCACCAGTGCCGCCATAGCCAGGCTTCCCTTACGGGAGAGGAGAAACTGAGAGAAATTTGGGGCTCTTGGGGGTTGGATCCATGGAAATAACAGAACAGTGGGGCAGTGTCACAAAGACGATGCCACGGCCATCAGCACAACATGACAGATTGTAGTGAAGAGGACCCTGGGTAACCACGTACAACACAAGAAGTGCCTCTGTTGTGGTTGCAGGATGAGGAAGAGCTCACTGTAGGAATGGCATCTTCTCCCTGAGGGAAACTGGCTGTCAGTGTCCATAGTCAGTAGCAAACCCTTCCCCATGGGTGGGCTCCTGGGCTCTGCTCAGTCCCATGTGACCTTGCTGGAGACTTCTCAGTTATCCCATCTCAAAGTGCAAAGGATATCCAGGATCGAGGCCTCTGGTGTGTGCTTCCTCCACACCACCCTTCTGCTCACCCCTTCCCGAAGTGCCTACTGTGTGCTCCCTCCACACCACCCCTCTGCTCACCCCTTCCCGAAGTGCCTACTGTGTGCTCCCTCCACACCACCCCTCTGCTCACCCCTTCCCTATGTTCCTAACATTTCAGCCATTAATGATGATACTCTGCAGCATGCCCAGAACTACTAGCATAGGGTCAAGAGCAAACTGTCAGCTGATTAATTTCCATCCAGCAGAGCTGACCATGGCATGAGCTGGGTCTGGAACATTCAAATTACTTGTTTCAAACATGAGAACAGCATGCCTGCTGTTGCTGGGTTTCTAGTTGTAAATTGTTTTCCTCTGAGTGTGTGTCTTTTCCTTCTGACTGTCCCTCCTCTCAGGGGTCCACTAGATATTGCAAACTATCAAAACCAGGTACCCTGCAGGTGTCTATCTTAGAAAATCGAGCCACAAGTCCTCTGTTAATAGTCTCTTAAACTAGGCTATCGATTATGAAACCTTGTCTATCATGGAACAGAGACTAAATAGCTGAAGCTGTGTAAGCCTGTAAAGTATAAAAAATAACCAAAAATAATACATAAAGTATAAAAATAACCAAAAAATACATAAAGTGTATATAAATGTGCTTCAGTAAAAACCTTATTTAAAATATAGTCCATAAGCTAGAGTTGGCCCAGTGGTTGTCATCTAAAAAGTCCAATTTTAAGTGCATTATCACTTTATGTACTTAGATTTAACTTCCCATGAAAACTTTATTTATTTTACAAACTTCCTAAATTACCACAATTGATATGAATATAGAAACAAATGAAGACATCCTGTTAAGGGTATTCCATTGTGTTTAGTGTATATATATACTCTGCTTGAAAGAAAAAGTACATATGGAAACTTCATATATGAGAAATGTTTTCTAATGAGGAAATGAAAAAAGTGATTTCCGACATAATTATGGGACTAGGTTACAAACGTAAGGAGAGGACAAGTGAGGGCAACAAAGATTTGCTGTATTCATCATGGGTGTTTGCATGGGTCCTTGGGGTTGTCATATGAACAGGATGCAGAGGGTCCCTGCCATCCAAAAACTACTATTACTATTATTGAAACAGTCTCATTTGCTTAGGCTGGTCTCAAACTCCCCACTAAGACAGCATGATTTTGGACTCCTGATCCTCCTGCTCTGTGTCATGAATGTTAGCATTGGAGGAGTGTGCCACTGTGTCCTGCAGCATTGGAGGAGTGTGCCACCATGTCCTGCAGCATTGGAGAGTGTGACACCAAGTCCTGAAGCATTGGAGGAGTGTGACACCGTGTCCTGCAACATTGGAGGAATGTGCCACCGTGTTCTGCTTATCTGGTTTTAGGGATGGAGCCCAGGGCCTGGTATACAGGTCAGAAACCACTCTACCAACCTAACTATACCCAGCCCACTCTTTCTGAGTTTTTAAATTATCTTTCCAATTAATTGGGGTGCTGTGGGGGTGATAAGTATGGGTAGTAAAAGTCACCTGGTCAGGGGGACTCTTAGGAGGAGCTGGGCATGTCCAAGAGGTGTTAAGTAGACCTTTGTCTTGGGAAGTGACTCAGACAAGGAGCTGGGGTGAGGGTCAGAAGCAGATCAGAAGGGACAGTGAAAAGCTTTGTATTCTGGGAAAGGACTGAGTTGAGTCCATCAGGCAAAGGAAACTGGACTGCCAAAGATCAGCAACTGAGCAAGACCAGACTTAGAAGATCAAGAGAGGCAGGGTCTGGAGGCTAGGGACACAGGCAAGCAACCCTGAACAGCACAGGTAGTAAGGTTCAGGCAACGGCTGTGCCAGGGTCAGATGGTGTTGTGACATGACTTGCTGTTCTATAAAGTCCTCGGAGCTAACGGTAGCATCTGCGCTGTCTGCCTGTGGCACCTTTCTTACTGGATGAAGCACGGGGCGGCATTCACTGGCTGCTGACAATGACTATTCTTGTGCTCTGCTGTGCTTTAATTATGCTTGACATTCATCACACACCATTATCCAGTGGCAGCCAGTTGCCGATCCACAGCCTCATCAGAAGTCAAACAAAAGCAAGGACACAGGTAATTATGTAGCATGATATTGTTATTGTTTGGAAGTCAGGAGATATGTAGGTTGAATACATTTGTGGCTTCCTACCTCACAAACTGCTCACATGTCTCCTTTTGATTCAATTGTAAGGATTCTCAGCCCATGATTTAATTACAAAATAGTCCAAGCCAGGAACAGTTCAAATGAATAAAGATGCTAAAATTAGACTGGAATCAGGAAGGTGACACCTGCTTATCATGATTTTTTTAAAACATAGAAAAGTGAGAATTCTGTAGTAAGCCCATGAACCTGTCAGTCTGTGTTTGTAACCAGTATCACATACCTAAGCATATTTCAAGTACAGCCACCCCACTTTTTATCTTTAATAATTAGCCTGGATTACTTTAAAGTCAGTCTCAGGTACCATTTTTATTTCCCCTACATATACTTAAAAAATAGATCTTTAATAGATAACTTTGGAACTGGAGAGATGGCTCAGGGTTGAGATCATTCAGTGTTCTTGTGGAGAGCTAGATGTTAGTTCCCAGCACTCATGTCAGGAAGCTCCAAACCACCTGCTGGCAACTCTAGCTCCAGGGAATTTAACAAACTTTTGGCCTCCTTAGGTACCCACACAGATATGTGCATACAGATATGCATGCACATGCACGTAAATTTAAAGTAAAAGATAAAATATAAAAGAACTTTTTATTAGTGTATATGATACAAAGTACTGGGTTTCAGTTTTCATTGACATTTTTATACCTGTGTGTAATGTCATCCTTCTGTTACCATTTCTTTTATACCCATGTGTAATGTCACCCTTCTGTTACCCTCTCATATCTCCAGTCTCTCTCTCATTGTGTCTTTCATGTCCCTAATTGTCTTCCTTTAACTTCCATAACCTTTAGATTTTTTTAACATGTATTTAGTTTGTTGGTGTGTATGGTGGGTAGAACACATGTGGGAATCAGGGGACAACTTTCAGGATTCAATTCTTTATGGCATGTGGGACCTAGGGATCAAACAAACCCAGATGATCAGGCTTGACTACTGGTGCCTTTACCACTGAATCCTTTTGCTGAACTTTCTCTTTACTTCTTCAGCTTCCTTGACAGAGTTAATATACATCTTAGATACAATAGAATTCTTTTAAGCTGACTTATTTTGTTTAAGATGATGATTTCTACTTTCAGCCATTTTCCTGCAAAGAAAGAATTTCACTCATCTTTATGACAGGAAAAGCTAATGGTCTTTCATGTGATAGGAAAGGTGGTTACTTATAAAACAACTGTAATCATTTTAAGGTTTAGAAGCAAGTGATATACCTGATGCTCTGGCCATTTCCACTGTTGCTGCCAAGACTAGATGACTTTCCCACATTTCTACTTTGATATACAGAGATTGATAGAAAGAGTTTTATCTAAATTTCATTTCAGAGGTTTCCCTGTAAAACCCCAATCTACCAAGCCCGTGTATGTTCGTGTGGTTATATGCATATGTATGTAAAAATGCACCCCTCCAGTAGCTCTTTCTTTGATTTTTCATATTCTCTTCTCTTAAACTGGATCTCTGCTCACAACTACTTCAAGTTCTGGGCAAAATGGGGCTGGACCTGAGTGTATGCTAACTACCTGAAAAGATCTTCTAAGGCCAAGGAGGTTGGGGCCTTGCAAACCGTGACAAGACCTGCTGGAAGCTTGGGCTGGGAATGGGGAGGTTGGGTAGTACGGCCCGCAGCTCCTGTTGGGAGGGAGGAGGCTCCGTAGGTCACAATGCTAGCACGACCCTGTTTTGCTTTCCTTCTGCTCTCTATCTGGACCTCGCCTCCCTTTCCTTGCTCAGTGGCGCGCTGTGGGTGTGACTTTTGTTCTCATAAACCAAGGTGCCATCTGCTCCTGCCTTCTCTCCCTTGATGTCATTCTACAGATGGCAAGGACAGGATGGAAGTGGCACTCGGTTGAGTATGACACTCGGGTGCATCAAGCCTGCTGTGCACCAGTGCTGCTGGAAACCAGTTTAGCCCAGTGTGAACATAATAATGGAGCCGACATCTTGACCTAGTGTCTGGGATCCCAGAGTATCAGGAGTGCATGCGCCCACTTCAAAAGTGATCACTTAGGATGTGAGTGTAGGCACACAGGATGGATTGAAAGGTAACCTGGAAGGTTTCTAAGAAACCTTAAAGATGACAGCTTGCCAGTAACAAACCTACCAAGGCCCCAAAATACTGTGGGTAATTCAAACAATGGAAAAAGTCTTACAAGTGTGCTTGTTAATCTGACCATGTGTCAGCGTGAATTAGTCAACAGCTACAGCTAATGCAGGAAAGAGGAAAAATTAATATTCATCAGGCTCCTGTTTACACTCCTGTTGTCAAGGTCAATCAGTTTGCCTCAAGCAAGAAATTCTCCTCTTATTAAAACCGTTAGTGCCCTTCAGTAAACGGGAACACGAGTTCTAGAGGTGCTTGATTTCCATGGACTCACATATAGAGAAATCCAGGATTTCCCCACATTTCATGGAATTTAAACATAAGCATTTTTTTAGGCTGACAAGTGATGCTTTGTGGTGGAATTACAGTTAAAAATGAAATCCCTGTTAACATGGTTCATTATATTCTCAGTCACATTGAAACTTCCATTTTTAACACAAACATTATATTCAGTTCCTCTGAAGTAATCATTGTTGCCAGGAACTTGTGATACATTAAAAAAATCTTTTAAATTTTTGTTTACTTTGCACTCAAAATGTAATTGTTAGAAAGTGGATTGTGGTGGGAAGGTATTACTGAAAGTCCGGGTCACTAGGATACTGGGGTTGTAGTGCTAGCAAGGGTGTTTTCTTGTGATAAATTAAAGGTAACTCATGGGCCTGTCATTTCACTGGACATCCCAGCGTTCCCGTAGCCTGACTCCTCAGCTGGAATCCGCAGGCCCACAGAAGGCATGAGAAGTGCTTCTGGAGGATTGATCATATTTAATTGTCTGTGACTGAAAAGACACTAAACCTATAGCTGTGCTAGAAATGCCAGACTGATTGGCTGAAGTCTTGTTTTAGCTTCTCTGCCTTGCTGTTTACAATTGCCCCATCCATCAGCCACTGCAAATATCGAATTCATATTTAAATCAATTAAAATGAAACTGAACTGAAAATTCAACTTGTCATTGCATTGCCATGTGCCATGTTTAGCAGCTAGTTGAGTGTGCTGTAGCATACAGAGCCAAGAGAGGGTGTTTCTATCATCTCAGCCTATTTAACTGGCATTAATGTAGAAACTGGAGAGACAGCTCAGCAGTCAGAAGCACATACTGCTCTAACAAAGGACCCAAGTTCAGTTCTCAGCAACTGCATCAGGCTCTTGCCACAATGCCAAGAACATCTGTTCTTCAGTTGCTTCCCCAGATTTTTTTTTGTTTGTTTCAAATACATGAATAAAAATATCTTTGGCCACTTAACGTCAAAAGCAATCCTCGAGCAAAAACACAATAAACAAATAAACAAAGAAAAAACTCTTTTTATCAATGAATCTAGATGTTTGACTTGAATAAAGTAGAAATACAGAAAGAGATGGAGAAATTGTGACAATGTACCAGGTGGGAGGAACGTCATGTCCCAGTGACTGTGTGCAAGTATGTGTGTGTACTCATGGTGTATGTGTGTGTATGTATGTGTGCATGCATGTGTGTGTGAGTGTGTGCTCATGATGTGTCATGTGTGTGCATGTGTATGTGTGTGTGCTCATGGTATGTGCATGTGTGTGTGCTTATGATGTGTGCATGCGTGTGTGCTTATGGTGTGTGCATGTGTGTATGCTTATGGTGTGTGCACACATTCACACTTGAAAGATAGCCTAGCAGTGGGCATACACTGCATATATTTTTATGTGACTTTCTAAACTATTTTCACTCCTGATATCTATTCACTAGAGAATTTTTATGTGACCCTGGATATACAGAATATGTGTGTGTATGCATGTATATATATGTGCATAATAGGAAAATAGGTATGTAAATAAAGCATTTACCAGCAAGCTACAAGTACACCGTCCATATCCTCAGAACTGAGGCCCCATGAAGTAGTCTAAAGCTGCACAGGGAAAGAAACACCGTGGATCCATTGCATGTGTTTTCTTTCTAATTGAGTTTGCTTTCCACACACTCAGAGACCACTGACCTTTGTCACACTTCTCAGGGTCCTACCTTTCAGTCACATGACGCCAGTGGAGTTCCCACTCAGCGTGTGCGCTTTGGTCTGTAGAGCAGAGAAATGACTTCAGAGCTGGAGGTATGTTCTAAAAACGGGGATCACTGCTCTTCACAGTGCTCTGTGGTTGCCTTGTGCACCTTGTTCAAGAGGAGAAGTGGATTAGCAAACATGAGTCTGTGTATTGGGAACTCCAGGACAGACAGAGGAAGGAGGCAGCACATGAAAACAGTGGCCCCTGGACCCTGAACAGAGGGAGAAGAGAAGTAGTGCGCTGTAGCAGGTGTGCGTTTGCATGATTGATTGGTTGGTTGGTTGGTTGGTTGGTTGATTAATTAATTAATTACAATCTACAAAGAAGAAAAAAAAGGAAAGAAGTGAAGATCTAATAATTGATAAGTAGACATCCCAGTGTGGAAACATGGAGAAACAGTGGGAAGTCAGCTTAAATGTCAACTTAACACAATTTAGAATCACCTCAAAAGAACATCCCAGTGAGGGACTGGTTTGGATCTTGGAGGATCCAGATCCCCCTGATTGCAGGAATCCCCACAAGTGTGGGAAGGCCCTGCTCACTGTAGGTAGTTCCACTCTTAAGGCAGGGTCCTGATATGCGAGTGCAAGAACCACACTGAGCACAGCAAGTGTGCGTGCACACACTCATTCCTTCACCTTTGAGTGTGAGTGTGACATGCCAACTGCCCATGCTCCTGCCGCCCCTGTGCATTTCCTGCCCTGATGGAGCATAATCAGAAAATGTGAACTGCGTTAATCCCTTTCTTTCCAAGACACTTATGTCAGGGTGTTCATCACAGCAACAGAAATGAAGTTAAGCATGTACCATGCAGGCAGCACACATGAGGACAGGTGCTCTAGTCCCCACAACCCACGTCATGGCTCAGTGAGTGTGTCGATGCATATACAGTTCCAGAGCTCAGAATGTGGGGCTCTTCTGTGGTTACAGAGCAGGCTGAGCACGCTGGCCAGCTAGACTCAGTGTATTGTGGGAGAGCCTTGGACTCATTGGGAGGCTGCCTCAATGGTCATAGTAGACAGCAATTGAGGAACAGTCCCAGTGTCAGCCTCAGGCATCTATACACATGGGCACACACAAGCACCCTCCCCCACACATGCAATCACACACACACTTAAAAACAACAACCAAAAAAAAAAAAAACCCAAAAAACAAACAAAAGAATGATACAGATGGCCTGAGGAATGATACCCAGGGTTGACCTATGGTCTCCATATGCACCTGCCCATGCTCCTGTGCACTTATACAAACATGAACATGTGCACACACACACACACAAACACACACACACACACACACACACACACACACACCTTTGTGTTTTATTTCTATCATTTATTTCAAAGCCTTTAGAACTCCTTAATATCTAAAATTAATTTTACACAATATATTATAGAATAAAAATTTAAAACTCTTTCCATGGAGAGCAAGAGATGGCACCATTGTTTAGCGTCCTGTCGCTCCTGCAGAGAACTCAGGGTCAGTTCCCAGCATTGACATGGTGGCTCACAACCACCCATAACTCCAGTTCCAGGGTGTCTGACACCTTCTTCTGACCTCCACGGGACCAGGTATGAACACAGTAAATGTAGATACACGTGAGCAAAACAGTCATATGAATAAAAATAAATCTAATCTTAATTTGAAAACCTCTTTCCATGAAAATATCACACATAATTTAATATCCACATTTCTGATTTTCAGAATAAATGCATTCATGAATAAGTCCGGAGACGTGGATCCCAGTGTGAGTCAACTAATATTATAGGTCATAAAATTAGTTAGATGCATGGATACTTAGTGTAATATAAAATATAGAATGTAATGGATAACTATCTGTGTCTTTTTCACCCATGGATTTAGAGATACTATAATATATACATCTGACACTGGCATACTGTAATGAACATGTCTTTTTAAAAAGCAGCTAAAGCCACACTTCAAATCTTACCCCCAGAATTCACAGAAAAGGGTCCTGGAGTCATTAGGCAAGCAGAGAGAGTAATCTAATTGACTGTCAAGGGATACCTTTTCACGTCTAACTTGTTAAAGATGTTAATACCAGCCAAGCCTAGCATCTTGACCGTGACATTTTAGTATGTCAATGGTTATATAAAAATTCTAAAAACTCTCTTCCTTTAAAATAAAAGATAGCTTTTCTGGAAATTGAGATGTACTAAGAGGAGGACTCCAAATGTGTTATGGCTGAAAATTTAAAGGCCTGTGTTTCCCACCTTTCTGCCATTAGAGAATTAGGAATGCCTTGGGTAATTGCACTGTTACAGAGAGTAAACCTGGAGCTGGGATTATAGCTCAGTAGTTAGCCACCACTCAGCTAGCATGCACAGGGTACATCCTAGGGCCAGGATTCAATTCCTAGGATAGAAGAGAGGGAGAGAGAAGGAGAGGGAGGAAAAGAGAGAGGGATGGAGGGATGGAGGGAAGGATGGAATGAGAGAACTGATTTCTATTATACTTCAAGAAATTGTGTAGGATCTTCCACCAGAATCCCCACAGCCTCAAAGCAGCTGCCTTTGGAAAGCTGTCTAGCTCATCAAATATATTAAATATAAACAAGTCAGCCACATTCTAAGGATGGTGGGCTTACTGTTTTCCACTTACCTGAGGTCTTTGGCCTTGAGACTTTTAGATGTAATAATTCAAAACCCCAGTTCCTCCTCCGGTAGGACAGGAGTACCACATGCATTCTCCCCGACAGGGCAAGACAAGTTGTATTCTGACAAAGGAGGCCTCCCATGCTGTAGTGCTGGGGGTGTCACTCACTTCATTTGTGTGCTCACGGCCACCAGCACAACTCTCTGGTTTTTTATTTTTTAAAACAGGGTCTCTCTGTCTGTCCCTGGCTGGACCTTACTACGTAGACCAAGCTGGCCTGGGTTCGCAGAGATCCACCTGTCTCTACCTCTTGGATGCTGGGATTGGAGGCATGTATCCCACAATGTCCAGTTTAGCAGCATAACTCTTGGTTTTGTGCCGTGACATTTGTGGACCAACTGTGTGTTCTGGGCAGATCCATGGGAAGAAGGAACCAAAATAGTCGATTAGACTGAGCATCCCAGGACATAATGTATCAGTTATGAAAAGAATGGGTATTCGATATAATGGGAGAACTAGTTAAATAAACAAAAATATCCATTCTTGAACCAGGCTTTTACTGTTAGAAAGTGTGTTTCCCACTGCACAAAGAATATAGGGAAATAAACTTAAGAAACCAAACGGAATAGATGGAAGAATTCCTCTTTCCATAATTACAGAATATTTATTTTGTGTGTACATGTGCAGCCATGGTGCTCATGGGAAAATCAGAGGACATCTTGTAAGAGTCGATTCTCTTATTCCACCTGTAGGTCCTGAGGATCAAACTCAGACCATCGGCTTTCACTGCAAGCCACCTCCTACACTGAGTCATCCTGGCCACCCCATGGCCATTTATAATTTAATCCAAACTTTGGAAGCAAGGGAGGCAGGAGAGAAAGAAGGGGACACACACGCATGCGTGCATGCACACACACACACACACATACACAAACAGGGATCTTTCCTTTTAAAAGGAAGATAGAGTCCTTTTGCAAATCATCCTCACTCTCTTTTCTATGTCTCCTTGGCTTGAATTGGATTCCATGGCCATTTTTAGCTACAAGCTAGGCAGGGATAGGTAAGACTTGACTCTGTTTCCTCTATGGCTTGGGGGTGGGAATGGGGAGCTGACAAAGTTGACTAGAACCTTGCAAAGGTTCCCTACCGACTGTATGCGTCTAGTGAGACAGAGCACCTCACAAGTCAGGCAAAACAGACCCATTACCTCAGAGACAGCAAGGGGGGATAGAGGACAAAGATCCACACCAAGCCAGTTCTTCAGGATGTTGGGAAGCTGCTCAGACTGGGTGGAGTTCATTCTGTGTGTTCTCCACAGTGCCCTAGAGCTGAGGGTCCCTGAAAACGCTTTGCCTAGGTTTACTCACCCTCGGGACAGGCCTCCCAGGCATACTGAACTGCATCACTGCACAGCATCCAGCCCTGAGTTCGGGCACTGTGCCCTCCACATGCTTATTTCCAAGAAACTCAAGCAAGATGGGGAAGGACTAGGTCAGCTGATGCCATTAAACGACTCTGCTGCATATCTCTGTGACCCCTGCAAATGGCATGTGCGACACGTCCAATAATCTCCACAGGCACAGACCCAGGGCAGTAACAATTGGCTTCTAAAATGTTTTTCCTTGAAGAGGCCATGTTTTAATGGAGAGACTTGATAGCTGTATCTAAGTGATGGGTGCTGTACTACATGACACAAGAGAACAGAATTAAGATGGTAGCACCTTTCTAGTCACATTAGACATGCTCCAGCATGCTATCCTCTCTGTGACATGCTGTGTGTTAAGATGGAAGCTGAGTTGGGGCAGCCTCTGTTCTTTAGGTAGGAAGTGGGTTCGATGTGTCTCTCCCAGTTGAAGTCCGTGTAAGCCTAGAGTCAGGCAGCCCGTGTTCAAAGAGACATAAGATTCCTCTCTTTGCCTGAAGCTCGGACTTAAGTTTGAGCTGCAATGATCTGGCTGGATCCAGAATTCCCAAAAATGTGGCTATTGAATCTAACAGTTCTAAGTCTATCCATGAGGCAGGTCCTCTTTGTTTTAGGAGAGCGTGGTCACCAAGACATTGAAGCAGGCAGGACTGTGTTAGTGCTGTTGTTACTGTCATCAAGTATCTGACCAAAATATGTCAGGAGGGTTCTATTCTGTCTTACAGTTTGAAGTTGAGTCCACCATGGCAGGGTACTCATGGAGGAAGGTAGGAGGTAGCTGGCTACTCTGTCCACAGTCAAGAAGGAAACAAGGGCCAGTACTGCTGGCTCTCAGTGCTGATGGTTGTCAATGCTGGTGCTAGTGCTGATGGTTGTCAGTACTAGTGCTCAGTGCTGCTGCTCAGTGCTTATGGTTGTCAGTGATGGTGCTCAGTGCTGGTGCTCAGTGCTGATGGTTGTCAGTGCTGGTGCTCAGTGCTGATGGTTGTCAGTGCTAGTGCTCAGTGCTGCTGCTCAGTGCTGATGGTTGTCAGTGCTGGTGCTCAGTGCTGGTGCTCAGTGCTGATGGTTGTCAGTGCTGGTGCTCAGTGCTCATGGTTGTCAGTGCTAGTGCTCAGTGCTGCTGCTCAGTGCTGATAGTTGTCAGTGATGGTGCTCAGTGCTGATGGTTGTCAGTGCTGTTGTGTGTGCTCAGGGCTGCTGCTCAGTGCTGATGGTTGTCAGTGCTGCTGCTCAGTGCTGATGGTTGTCAGTGCTGGTGCTCAGTGCTGGTGGTTGTCAGTGCTGGTGTGTGTTCAGTGCTGCTGCTCAGTGCTGGTACTCAATGCTGGTGGTTGTCAGTGCTGGTGCTCAGTGCTTCTGTGAGCTCAATGCTGGTGCTCAGTGTTTCTGTGAGCTCAGTGCTGGTGCTCAGTGCTGGTATATGCTCAGTGCTGGTGCACAACTCACTTCTTCATTTTTGTTCAGTCTAGGACTCCAGTCCATGGAATGGAGCCACCTGCATTTACCACTCCAGTTTTCCTAGCATAGAAAATCCCTCATGATATCCCAGAGGCTTGCCCCTTGAGGAATTCTAAATCCTGTTGAGTTGACAATCAGCATTAACTATCACAACAAAACAGTATTTTTTCTGTTTTAGAGATGAACCCATTTATTTTTGATTTTGATATTATAGATATTGATATCTCTTCAAAGCAAACGGGAGTGTGGTGTGTGTGATCATAACTTCTCCTCAACTTCCTCACTGGGTTTTGTAATCTCGGAACAGCTGCACCGCTCTCATCTTCTCAGTCCTTCATTAGGGTTTGGTAAGAGTGCTAGGAACGCGTCAGAAGGGTGTAAATGATATTTGCTATGTATGGTCTGTTTCCTCTCCCTACGCCCGCCAGAGGAGAGAGGTGTTACATCTCCAGAGACTCCTTTTTACCAAGTCCATGTTTTAAATAAATGAAACTTGTACAGACTCCAACACACCATCTTGAGATAACCTCGGGCCCTGAAGTATACTGATGAAGCAGACTGAGCTCAGTCAAGTCATACAACTGCCTGGGAAAGCAGGAGGATGAAGACACCAACAGGAAAAGAGTCAAAGGAAACCTGAGTTCTTCCAGGGAGGTCCTCAAAGCAGAACGGGGAAAACCGTTCCCCCAATTCATGCATGCTTGTGTTCAAGCTTTCCAAAGAAGCTGCTCACTGCAGAACACAATCAGACCCCCACACCTGCTCACACCTACACACCTGCTCACACCCACACACCTGTTTACACCCACACACCTGCTCACACACCCACACACCTGTTTACACCCACACACCTGCTCACACACCCACACACCTGTTTACACCCACACACCTGCTCACACACCCACACACCCGTCACCATGTCTACACTTCCCACTGTTCTCTTCGTTTCGCTTTCTGTTCAGTTGCCTACTTCTTAGTGAAGTTCTTCTTGCTCAGGTCCATGGTGGAATTTTCTTGACCCTTTTTCCTTTACCCTAAATCTTACTGTTGGTCCAGCACTGAGACTGGATTTGCCTTCTCTTCTCTTCTCTTCTCTTCTTTCTCTGTCTAGACAGTCTCAGTGAGGCTTGAAACTGCCTCTTTGATGTGCAATCTGTGTTTAAAGCTTGAATCCCATATGGCTGGTAACAGATTTCCAGCAGAACCTGCCTAGAGTTAAATGCGCAGTTACGGCTGCCTAGGTAACAGCAATACAGCCTCATCTTCTCCAAGTTTTCCCATGCTAAAAGGTAACAAATTTTATAAAAACAAACTTTTTTAAAAGATGTATTTATTTATGTACATGAGTACAGTGTAGCTGTACAGATAGTTGTGTGCCATCATTTGGTTTCTGGTAATTGAACTCAGGACCTCTGCTCACTCCAGCCCGAAGATGTATTTATTGTTATATGTAAGTACACTGTAGCTGTCTTCAGACACACCAGAAAAGGCTGTCAGATCTCATTACAGATGGTTGTGAGCCACCATGTGGTTGCTGGGATTTGAACTCAGGACCTTCAGAAAAGCGGTCAGTGCTTTTAAGGGCTAAATGATCTCTCCAGGTCCCAGTTACAACATTTAATAATAAATAACATTTAATGATGCCCCAAATCCCAGAAACCTCCTTCAGTAGTCCTTCATGTAACTTTTTATCATGTAACTTTGTAACGATAGGCAGTTTATACAAAAGACACATCAAGTTCTTCCTCCACCCCACTGCTGCCTCCTCACCCTCCTCACCCTCCTCACCCTCCTCACCCTCCTCACCCTCCTCACCCTCCTCACCCTCATCACCCAGGCACAGGCATGGCAGTACCTCTCCCAGCTGCCTTGACTGTGCCTTTCTGTGTGCTGTTTCCTCAGTGACCAGAATCATCTTTTAGATATGGACAGTGTACTGGCTGGTTTTGTGTGTCAACTTGACACAGGCTGGAGTTATCACAGAGAAAGGAGCTTCAGTTGGGGAAGTGCCTCCATGAGATCCAGCTGTGGGGCATTTTCTCAATTAGTGATCAAGTGGGGAGGGCCCCTTGTAGGTGGTGTCATCCCTGGGCTGGTGCTCTTGGGTTCTATAAGAGAGCAGGCTGAGCAAGCCAGTAAGGAACATCCCTCCATGGCCTCTGCATCAGCTCCTGCTTCCTGACCTGCTTGAGTTCCAGTCCTGACTTCCTTTAGTGATGAACAGCAGTGTGGAAGTGTGAGCTGAATAAACCCTTTCCTCCACAACTTGCTTCTTGGTCGTGATGTTTGTGCAGGAATAGAAATTCTGACTAAGACAGACAGCAAACCATCACTGCCCAGCTGTAACTCTTGAAGTGGGGGTGGGTCTAGCGTGATGGCTCAGTGAGTAGAACATCTGCTGTGAAGGATGAGGACCTGAGCTCAGATCCTTGACTGCCCCTAAAAAGCCCTGTTCAGATGTGCAAGCCTGTAGTCCCAGCACTGTAGGGATGGAGACAGGAGACCCTCTGAGACTCCTGGGCCAGCCATCCTAGTTGAAAATCGCCAACTCCAGGTTCAGGGAGAGACCATTTCAAGAGAATATGCTGGGGGGCGGGAGTGTGTGACAGAGAGGAGGCAACAGTCATTCTCCAGCAGTGCTGCATACACATGAGCACAAAACACCACCTCTCTCTCTCTCTCTCTCTCTCTCTCTCTCTCTCTCTCTCTCTCTGTGTGTGTGTGTGTGTGTGTGTGTGTGTGTGTGTGTACATATTTAGGTAAGCCAGGTTAAAATATACAGGAAAGTTACAAAGATGTTAAGCACAGTGCCAAAACAGAATTGGCACTTTTAAACTCTACTCTGAATTTTCAACATCAATGGAAAAAAAAAAAACATTTAAAATGAGATCTAGACAAAGTCATATCAGCCTGTGGGGTTTTTTGTTTTGTTTTTTGTTTTGTTTTGTTTTGATTAGTAAGGAGAATCTTACAGAGAACTCTATTGAGCCAAAACTGAGTGTGTAGGAGTAAATGCTGGGGAAACAGAATTATTTGTAACCAAGTTTTCAAGGGAGTGAAAGACACACCAAGACTTCACCAAGGCTCAAAAGTCTCACCGTTATTTATGAAGTAGGATGAGAGTCTAGCCTTTTCTCTCCTGACACGCTTGCTACTTTCTTGTGTGCACGGCACAGAGATTTTAAATTAACCATAATCTGGGTCTGGGGGAATGGCTCAATGGGAAAAGCGCCCACCATGCACGCATGAGGGCCTGAGCTTAGACCCACCCACAAAGAAGCTGGGTCTGGCAGCACACACCTGTAACACGCTGGGCACTGAAGGGGTCGGAAGCTCGCGAGCCAGCCTGCCCGCCTAGCCAGTCAGCAAGCTTTGGGTTTGGTGAAAGGCCTTCTCTCAGAAAACAAAGCAGATAAAAATGCACATCAACCTCTGGCCTGTTCGAGGGTGTGTGCATTCGCACACACATGCACACACAATTCTAAAACATATACACATATATACTGCATACAGTCCATGCACACACGTACTTACACAGTCCTTTTTAGAAAATACTCCAGTGTGGAGAGATGGCTCAGCAGTTAAGAACACTGGCAGCTCTTCTATAGGACCAGTTTGGATTCCTGGCACCCACATGGTAGCTCACAACCATCTGTAATTCCAGTTTCACGGAATTCTATACCTTCTAGCCTCGAAGGGCACCAGACACACAGGCAGAGTATAGAGTTCATGTAAACAAAACACCCATACACAAAAGTATATGAAATTTAAATTAAATAATCCATAATCCACATTTGGTGGATCCGATTCAAGGTTAGACAAAAACCAGGAGTCTGAGGCAGGAGGATTGCCACATTTTTGTGGTCAGTCTTGCATACAGAGTGATACTCTGTCAGAAAAAAAAATTATATAGCATCTTTTTCTGATGTTGGTAAGCTGGCCTAGAACACCAAGGGTGACCTTGAATTTGTGATCTTCCTGCTGCTTCTCCCAAGAGCTGAAATGATAGGCAAACGTCACCACTCCCCGTGTGTGTGATGCTGAGCTTGGAAACCAGCACTAAGTACAAGCTCCGTCTAGCTCTTGCTTTAAACATCCGCCACACGTGTCTTCTGTATACAGGGAGTTGACAACTACAGGGGAGACCTGAGGCTGATGAATCTCTAAGGGAAGGAAAACACACAAAATATGTCCTTTACTTAATAAATTTCACATATGTAATGCAAGTTTTATGGGTCCCTCTGGTGTTCTGAACTCCCCATCCCTATCAATAGGGTGGCAGGAACAAATGTGTAGAAATGTATTTACACATGGGCACACCTCAGAGACCCATGCATTCTTTTAATGCATTCTGTACAATAGATCTCAGAGCGAGCTTCTGCCTTCTTTCCTGGGCAGAATGTCCCTTGCAAGGGAAATGGCCTTTGAAATCATCTATTAATATTTTCCCTGTCTTATCCTTGCCTATGTTTTAACTGTCTCTGCTAACCTCCATTGAACTCTTGACCTGGAGTAGACGTGCCCCTCGGCATGACTGTTCGAGGGACTTTGGATGGTTTAGCCCCTGATGAGTAATGATAGCAAGTTTTAGCTGGAGGATGCAGGGAAGGCTAACTGAGCGTGCCAGGACAGGGTACCACTGGGCTGGGAGACTCAGCCAGTGTCTCCCAGCTGTGCGGGAAAGTGTGAACAGCTGTCAGAGGCTGCCTCCTTGCCTTCCTTCCCAGACAGTGCCCCCTACCCTAGCCATCACTTTACATTTGCCCTTTGGACAGTACTGATGGAGCCGAGGCGTTATCGCCCACAGGAAAGTGCAGTAAACGGTCCAGACTTGGCCTTGCTGTTGCCCCAGACAAAAGAGCTCTGAGACTCAGGCCAGGTCAGGAGGAACTCGAGGAGAAGGCTGACAGAACGCATACGTTCACAGCTCTGGCCTGGAGGGTGTGGGATGACCAGTACGTATCCCAGGGTGCGATGCCCTTTCTGAAGTCAGTGGTAGCTCTTTCCAGGTGAGCAAATTTAAATGCCATCATTTAGTCGTGGGAACAATCCAGTGTTTCTCTGTAAACTCCCAAAGCAGTTTTTGTTTGTTTGTTTGTTTAGGATGTTAGAGCTGTTATACACATGATCCATAGGGCCTATTGGGGAAAGAGACAGAAACAAACAAAATAAAGATGCTCCAGTAGTCCGGGCCTGGCTCGATTGTAAAGTGCCTGCCAGGCAAATGTGAAGAAGTAAACTCAATCCCCAGCACCCAGGTAGAAAGAAGAGCCGTGCACGGTGGCACATGCTTGTGATAGCAGTACTGGGGAGCCAGGGCTTACTGCCAGCCGGTCCAGCCTAGTGGGTGAGTTCCCAGCCGGTGAAAGACTGTGTTTCAGAAAACCAACTTGGAGATCATTTGAAGATAACTCAAGGTTATCCTCTGGCCTCCACACAATGACCTAGGCATGTGTACCTGCATGCAAAATAACTTTTAAAACGCTTGGAAATAAATACTGAATTCTGACTTAAGGCAATGATTGTCAACTTTAACACTTCGCCTCAACCCAGCTATTGAATGACCCACGAAGGGCAAGTCTGAGAGGAGCTCCCAAGACCAATTTTTCTGAATGATTAAAAGTGATACAGTCAGAGGAGTGATGTAGTCCTTGGTGTACAATCATGAGAACTGAATGACAGATCCCCGTTCCTACATGGGGTCACAGGCTGTGCATCTGGCCTGTGACCCCAGCTTCTAAGGGTGTGGGGACAGGGCCACCAGGGCCTACTGGCAGTCAGCCTAACAGCAAGAGGCCCAAGTTCATGGAGAGTCTGCTTCTGCTTCAAAGGAGTAGGCAGCAAGTGCTAGAGGGAGACACCTGATATCCTTTTCTGGCCTCTGGGCAGGCACACAACCACAAGTGTCCTACAGACAGACAGACAGACAGACACCTTTTAAAGTGATAGGTGTAAGAACAGTTAGTTTCTTTCCTTTTAGTTTTTCGATGTTAGAATGAAGCTTCATGCAAGCAGATACTACACCCACTTGGTTCTGTTCCCTGCTTACCGCAGTGCCTGGTACCTAGGAGTGTCCCACAATACCACCTTCATTACCGAATGGTTGGCTGCAGATATTTTAGAGGCCCATTGAGGGTGGTGCCATCTCTGGGCTGGGAGTCCTCGGTTCTATAAGAAGCAAGTCAGTAAGCGCCATCCCCCCCCACACAGCTTCTGCATCAACTCCTGTCTCCAGGTTGTTGTGGATAGCTCTGGGCTTGTATTTTGATGCTAATTCCACTTCTCAGAGGGGCTGCAGATGAGGAGTTGCCTCATGAGCCTTCTCCTACCTTAACTTTTCAAATAAAGGGTTGAGCCAAGGATTGGGCAGGAGGAAGGGGGAGGAGCTGAGAGTTTAGAGGAGAAGCCATGGGCAGGGATCAACAGGAAGGAGAGGAGCTAGGAGGGATGGACAGAGAGGCTGCAGAGAGAAGCTCTCGTGGCCTGGAGAAACCGCAAGATATATGAGATAATATAGATGTAAATAGAGTAGTATAGTAGGAGATCTGCACAATCTAGGCTTGTAGCTTATTTTGTTACTGATTGAGTTGAGATTTCTTTTACTGGGGAAAAGGGTTGGAAACAAAGTAGCAACACAGGTTCTTGCCCTGTGTGAGTTCCAATCCTGACTTCCTTTGGTGATGAACAGCAATGGAAGTGTAAACTGAATAAACCCTTTGCTCCCCACCTTGGTTCTTGGTAATGATGTTTTGTACAGGAATAGAAACCCTAAGACAAATTGGTACCAAGAGTGGGGTATTCCTGTGACAGCTTGACCATGTTTTTGGGAGGACTGCAAAGGACCTTGGAACTTTGGGCTAGAAAAGTCATTGGGTTGTTAAGAGCTCTGTGGGATGTTCTGTAGGAGATAATGTTGAAAATAGTGCAGAAGATGGAGGTCTGGCTTGTGAAATTTCAGAAGGACTATTAAAGACTCTTATCAGGGCCATTGCTATTTTGATTGTGAAGATTCTGTGGTTTTGATTAGCAAGGACTGAAGAATCAGCTGTGATTAACAAGATACCAGAACTGCTAAAACAAAACCTTTGTGTTACTGGGACATTTGGTACTGGTTAGCTGGAGCTAAGAAATTAGCAGTAATTAAGAAGAGACCAGCATCACTGAAGTGAAATCTTCTGGGAAGTGTTTCCTGGGGGCACAGAAAAGCTGTGTTCTAGAGGCAGCCATGGTTGTACCTCATGTTGGCAGCCAGACTTGGTCATGTATAAGAGTCACCCAGGAGGTACTAGTTTTCAAAACATGCAGGAGTAGCAGCTGATGCTTGGCGCTGTGAGAGGCCATGGAAGGCTATTGGTGAAAGTGCAACCTCAGTTCCAGTGGATGGCCCAGGACTGAAGGAGTCATGCAAAGGAGTTGAGGCTTGGCATCATGAGGAGAGCCTATGAGTGCTGTTAGTGAAGCCTAGTTACAGCAGAAGACCCCAGTGTACTGGAGATGCCAATACCATGGGATGATCACCAAGAACAGCAATATCAGTGGAGTGGATCAACCTGAGCTTAGAATGCTACAGAGGGCAGAGCTGGAGAAGTGACCCAAGCCCTTGCAGAATCCCAGATCTTGAGTGGATCCCAGACACAGTTTGCTTTTGATTGTGACTGTGCCTTAATATTTCTCCGTCTTGAAATAAGACAGTATTTTAGTGGAATCCACAGTTAAAAGACTTTGAATTTCAAGAGATTGGATATTTTGAAGTGATTGAAAATTTAATATGTAAGAATTTGTAAAGACTGTGGGACTTTTAATGTTATTTAGATCTTGGGGATGAATAAGAAAGTAAGGGTTGAGACTTAATAGTGATGTTTGTGTGTCAAATTGACAAGGGGTCAGTTGTACTGGATAGTTTTGTGTCAACTTGACACAAGCTGGAGTTATCACAAAGAAAGGAGCCTCCCTTAAAGAAATGCCTCTATGAGATCCAGCTGTAAGGCATTTTCTCAATTAGTAATCAAGGGTGGAAGAGCCAATTGTGGGTGGTGCCAGCCCTGGGCTGGTGGTCCTAGGTTCTATAAGAAAGCAGGCTGAGCAAGCCAGGGGAAGCAATCCAATAAGTGGCATCCACCCATGGCTTCTGCATCAGCTCCTGCCTCCAGGTTCCTACCTGTGTGAGTTCTAGTTCTGACTTTATTTAGTGATGCCCAGCAATGTGGAAGTGTAAGTTGTATAACCCCTTTCCTCCCCAACTTGCTTCGTGGTTATGATGTATTGTGTAGGAATAAAAACCCTGACTAAGACAGGCATGCCCTGAACCTGGAGCTTTGGATATCTGCTCCCATAGAGTGGTATGTCCCCTATTCTGTGTCTCCTAAGGAAGCTCTTCCTGCCAGCCCACACCATATTAGTAGTGTGTTTCCCCAACATGGGGTATTGCATCTTTTTTTTTAAATTTGTAGCTTTGGGGCAAGGGGGTGGCTTGCTAAGCAAAGTGGTGGCTGTGTGACCATGGGGATCTGAGTTCAAATCCCCAGCTCAGCACAGGGATTTGAAATCCATGTCAGGCTCAGTCTCAGCAGCACATCCATAACTCAGCACTAGAGTCGAGTAGAGTAGAGTAGAGTAGAGTAGAGTAGAGTAGAGTGGGGGAGCAGGGACAGGAGGATCCCCAGGGCACTCCGGCTTCTAGCCTAGCCAGATGGAAACATCAATGCCCCTTTCTCGAAACATTAAGGTAGGTAGCAATAGAGAGAGATTGACTTTTGACCTCTACCTGTAAGGAGTGATCATGCACACACACACACACACACACACACACACACACAAGCAAAAATATCAGTACCTTTGTTGAAATATAATTGGGTATGATTCACTTACCTTTTAACACATATAATTTAGTGGTTTTTTTTTTAGTCTACTGACAGAGTTGTGTAACTGTCACCTGATCCTTTTTTAGGACACTTTTGCCTGCTCAAAAACAAACCCAGTGCTCAGTGAGCATTCATGAGCCAGTGTCCTCAGTTCCTGGCAATTGTCACCTTCTCTCTGTCTATCGGATTTGCTTGTTCTGCACATCCCATGTGAGGTCATGCTCTTTGTGGCATTCGGTAACTGGTCTTGGTAGCACACCTTCAAGATCCAGCCATGTTGTCACGATGTGATATGTGGATGGTCTGTATCTTTAAGCTCTTGTGAGCCGTGAGGCCATGAACATTCGTGTACATGTGTTTGTATGCGTGCTTCCAACTGTGGTCATTCTATCTGGGAATGACATGTGGATACTCAACAATCTATTCTATTTCTCCTCCAGAATGTCTTCTGTAGTTTCAGCCAATGAGATAATTGGACTAGATACCTATAGCAGTTCTATGTGACTTCTATTTTTACTAATTTATCCCACAGTTCTGGAGTTAAGATTGCAAAGTTCATAGCTTGGAGCCAAAACCAAGGTATTGACAGTTTTCAGAGTGATCTGTTTCTTTGCCTGTCAGCAGCTTCCATCAGCAATCTGTATGTCGGCTCTGGTCCCCTTTCATCTTCAGGGTCTCAGTGCATCTCTTTAAGTTAAGGATATCTGGCTACCTGCCCTAAGCCCCGACTCCCCCTTACCAGCCACTATAACAGAGAATAACAGGTTTGGGTACATACTACTTCAGAAGGGCATCTCTGCCTGTAACAGTAACTTGGCTGTCTTGGAATCTCTCCTGGAAATAACACCCCTCCCCCAGATCACCAGTTAGTTGACTTTGAAAGTAGAAACTAGTGTATCTCTCCTCCTAAGGAAAAGCAATCAAATGTAGAACATGTTAGCGGGTGCTTTAAAGAAACTCTGTCCTGAGAGTGAACTATACCGGCACAGTGGAAGGTGGTTTCTTATAGAACTGAGTTCCATGATTCTCAGGTGTTTCTATGACTACATTCCTTAGGATTTACCTGAGTGAACTGAACACGTGTCTGCACACACACACACACACACCCCACATGCCTGTCTAGTGGTTCTTGCTCTGGTTGTCAGAATTTGGAAGCAACCAAGATGTGTTTCACAGATGAGTGAAGAGACATGCTGGACCATCCGGATGGTGGGCAGTCACTCGTCATCGGTAAACAAAAGGCGCTGTTAGCTCGCAGGACGTGGAAGAAGTGTAAATGGCATATCTGAGGCTGAGGCTGGTGAGCCCAACCATATCATCTTCAGGAAGAGGAAAAGTATGGAGGCAGGAAGATGGGAGGACTTTAGGAGACCGCAGCCGGGACTTAACAGTGGCAGTTCTAGGATGGCGATACTGTTGTGAATGATAGTGCCATGCTGGGTATGTGCCACCACGTGCTTTTCCAACCCCACAGAAGGCATAACACACAGCAAGCCCTGGCGCCACCCTCCAAGCCCGCCACCCACCAAATGGGATCTGTATGCCACGCCCCTGCCCCACTCCCTGCCAATGCTTGGGAACACAGCAGAAGCAGGGTGGACAATGGGAGGGCCACTTCGAATGCTGTCTTCTGGACATGGCTGTTGAACGCACATCAGCCAAGATTACCTACAGAAGACCCGTGCAAGCTCAGGCTCGTCAACAGTCCAGCCGGAGCCGAGGAGCTACAGATAATCAGTGGGTGCTGGCGAAGACAAAGTCAATTTTTTTTCAGAGGTACGGCTATTGGTGGGGCATGTGCCCCAGTGGGTGTTGCACTGATCGAACTCAGTGATTAATAAAGGAGGGGAAATGGGTCAGGAATGCAGTAGGAGGGAGGTATGTTGTGCGGGGACCTAGGGAACTGAGAGAGTGAATATGGTTAAGACACTAAAATTTCTGTAACACTAAAACCGCTCTAAAATAAAATTTACCAACTATGTGAAGATTCCATCCAGGAGAGGCGCCTGTCCACCATGAAGGAATCCCACTTTTCAGGGACATGAATATATAATTATCTGTCCTTTCCAAATCTGCTTTTTATAATTCTGTCTCTACCACATCTACAACTGAAATCTGCCTTAGGTAGCTTTCTCCAAACAAAAGTCAAATTTGCTTAAAAAATAAGATTCATTTATACATATACATATTATTACCTACACCTATACCTATACAGTATAAAAGTGCCTTATGGCTTTTAAGTATGTGTGAGAGAGAGAGGGTGTACGTGAGTGTAAGAGTGTGAGTGAGTGTGATGTGTGTGTGTGTGAGTATGAGTGTGTGAGTGTACATGTGTGATGTGTGAGTATGTGTGAGTGTGTGTGGTGTATGTGAAAGAGTTGAGTGAGTGTTATGAGTGTGCATGTGTGATGTGTGAGTATGTGTGAGTGTGAGTATATGTGTGTGAGTGTACATGTGTGATGTGTGAGTATGTGTGTGTGAGTGTGTGTGAGATTGAGTGAGTATGTGTGAGTGTACATGTATGATATGTGAGTATGTGTGTGAGTGAGTGTGAGTGAGTGTGTGTGTCTGTGATGTGTATGTGTGTGTGAGTGAGTGTGTGTAAGAGAGAGTATGAATGAGTGTGTGTGAGTGTGCATATGTGATGTGTGAATATGTATGTGTGTGTGTCTGTGATGTGTGAGTTCATGTGTGTGTGAGTGAGTGTGTATGTTAGTATATGTGTGAGTGAGTGTGTGTGTGAGAGTGTATGTGTATGTGTATGTGTGAGTGTGTGTGAGAGAGTGAGTGTATGTGAGTGTGCATATGTGATGTGTGAATATGTATGTGTGTGTCTGTGATGTTTGAGTATGTGTGTGTGTGTGATTGTGTGTGTGAGTATATGTATGAGTGTGTGTGTGTGAGTGAGTGTGAGTGTATGTGTGAGTGAGTGAGTATGTGTGTGTGTGTGTGTTCTCTTCCACTTCCACGGAGCACCTTCTCTGGTTGCTGCCAGCTCTGGGTCACACTGTAGGCTAGCTGGCCGCTGCTTCCAGCTGCTTCTGCTGTTTCTGCCTCCCATCTCACCGGAGGAGTGCAGAGATCACACACGCTTTCTACCACATGCAGCTTTTTATGGGGGTTCTGGGGATCGGACTCAAGCCATCAGGTTTGCATGGCGAACTCTTTTACACACTGAGCCCTTTTCCTGGTCCCCTTACGACTTTTAAATGGCAGTTTTCTCCAAGTCAGAGTCAAATAATTGAAATCTCAAACACTCTTAAGATCACACGCCTGTGTTGAGCCTCACGGGTCCACGCCCCCTTCACTTCACAGTTACTGCAGCCACAGTCTCAGGAGCTACGGAGCAGCCTAAGTGCGTACCACAGCAGGTGAGGCAGGTGTGGGTTTTGACATACAGATTTTCAACTGGAAACAGTAAAGACACATCATTTTGGTGAACATGGCTAACCGGGTAAGTGGATTGAGCCAGCGTCAGGAAGACAAAGTACTACATCTCTCCCAGTCTTGATTCCTAAATTGTGTACAGTCTCATACATGAGATCATACATGTATATGCTAGTACAATTATAAGCCTGGGGGGAGGTGCAGAGAGGAGGGCTAGGGACAGGGAATGTACTCAACCTATAATGTATACCTGTAAGAAAACTCTAAAAATACTTTTTAAGAAGAAATCTAGGCAAGTCTCCATCTTGGAGCTCGGGCACAGCTGGACTGTGGAGAGGCTCTGTCAGATAGCAGCCATTGCTCAGTAGCCTCACGATGAGTTGTTTTAGCACTTCCCGAGTCATCCTCGGACCCCTGGGGCTTCTCACTCCTTCCGAAAAGAAGCAGAGTCTCCCGGGGAGAATCCTGAAATAGACACGGAGCCCGGCTATCGCTTCCCGCTCTTCCGCGAGGACTCGGGGCAGATCACATCCGCTCATCGTTATCGCCGCTGCTCAAAAATTATGAAAGTTCAAGTCAATCAAGCCAGCGAGCGAGCCTGTGGAGTCGCGGGCAGAATCCTAGGCTGGATCTTCTGGTCCCGGGCCATATGTGGTTTGGTTTCTCAGAGGTTTAAGAAGAGAATGTAGAGCAAGACTAAAAGCCAGCTCGCAGCTGGCACTCTTTGCTTTAGTGTTAAAATTCGGTCTTGTTCTTCCCTCTTTAAGGAAGGCCCGTGAAGTGCTGGTGCTAAGCCAAGAGTCTTAGCGTCGTCTAACGGCCGCATCTTAGCCACCCACGCTCCTCATCCACAGCTACAAGTTTTTGTTCCCAGGAAGCTCCAGGGAGCCTTGCCCAGTGCTTTTTCGCCATTTTGAAACCCATCAAGCGAACTCGAGGACATTTGTTTTGTGAGTGAGTGCAGACACACAATGTAGAAATATCTCACCTTATAAGATCCATTTACTTAGGGTTTATGTGAGAGGAAGGTGCTATCTCTCTGCTTCTGTGTTTTTCTATCACTTCCTCTCCTTGTAAGTTCTCATTTTTTTATTGTAATTTTTCCCTGTAGGTGCTAGAAAGTGAAATGGGAGACAACGAATCCCAGGGATCCCCTGTGTGTTTAATTATGGAGAGGGTGCAGTTCTGGACATTTGATAAGGTGGCACGCACCGGATGTCTGAATTACAAAACTGCTCCTCCTCCTTCATCACCAAGTATCTAAGGGGAGCAGCTGTGATGATAACGCTGTCCCTCGTTAACATTTCACCCACTTGCCTACTGCCCACCTATACTCTTGCCCACATCAATCATGGCCGTGATATTCTTGCCCACATCAATCATGGCCATGCTGATGACTCCAAAGCCCCACACCTTGTGCCCTTCAGGTGAGGCGTTAAGACACATAAAACTGGCTGCGGAGATGGCTTAGTAAGCTAACTACTCACCACACAAGTATTAGGACCTTAGTTCAGAGCTCCGGGACCCACATAAAGCCAGACATACAGTCACATGTCTGCGATCCCTGTGCTAACATCAGGTAGGGAGAGAACACCGGAAAGCCCACGGGCCTGCTAGCATATAAGAAAAGACCCTGTCTCAAACAAGGTGGAAACGGAGGGCTAATGGGCATCACGGCACACACGTACCTGTGCTCACATGTGCAAACCAGGAAGAAGTGCAAAACGCCATATCTGTGGTGTTGTGGTCAAACATATACCAGTAAAATCTAATCATGGGAAGAGATCAGATAAGCCAGGACCAAGGAGACTGTATGAAGAAATGCCTTGCCATCTTTTTATTTTTTTAAATGTTTGTTGTTATTTGCTCATTCATTCATTCATTCATTCAGTTGGTTGGTTGGTGGGTTGGTTGGTTTTTGAGAAAGGATTTCTCTCTGTAGCCTTTGGCTGTCCTGGAACTCTCTGTAGACCAGGCTGGCCTCAGACTCAGAGCTCTGCCTGCCTCTGCCTCTGCCTCTGCTGCTGGGATTAAAGGCGTGCGCCACCACTGCCTGGCCAGCTTCTCATCTTTAAAATGCTAATGTCACAGAAGGAGAGCTTGAGAAACTGTTAGAAATTTTAAAAGCCTTGACAGCTAAATACAACAGATGAGTTTAGATCAAATACAAAGCTAGAAAATTTCATTGAAAAGAACCCAATGGGAGTTTTGGCAAAATTGGTGTATCAATTCTAAGTCATATTTTGTCCACGTTGATTTTTATAGATAGTACAAGTGCATCAGAGTTATGTGAAAATATTGTTTCTTGAAAGCACTTAGGGGTATGAGCAAGTGTTGGGTGATGTTGGCGGTTTTATTCTTGACGGGTTCAGCAAATGCCCACCTGGCAGCATGACAGGAGCAGGCAGACAGACAGGGTGTATTTAGTCATTTAGTCACTGACGCAAGTGGCCATGTGTAAAGGGGTGGTGGAGTTCTTTGTAATGGCTTTGCAACTTTCTTCTCAAGTTTGCCTTTTTTTTTTTAACAGTTAAAAGCCAGGCACAGTGGCACACACCTAAAACCCCAGGAGTCAGGAAGTTGAAACAGAAGGATTGCAAGTTTGTAATTGGCCTGGGCTACCTAGGGAGACCATGCTTTAAAAAATAATTTAAATTATTTGTCTGCCTAACTTGAGCCTATATTTTATGGTCTCGGGTCTTTATAATTGTTAATATAGCAAATCTTTTCTAAAAAATTAGACTTTTTAACCACAAGAATAGTGTTTCTGTATGTGTTTTCAAATGACTGAGAAACTATTCCTCTGAAAATATTATCAGTGAGGTATAAGAGATTAACTCCAGGCAAGGGATCCCAGAGATGATGGCATCATCGGACGTCTGGGGACCCACAGTACAGTCACTGCCATCCTAGTTCAGGAGCCTCCAGAGATCCAACTGTCTGCATTCCTGCGGAAGCTTGTGGGCACTGTGGGCCGTATGGACCGGTACTCTCAGGGCTTGCCTCTGGTCTGCCATCTTGTCTCCATGGTGTCTGCTCCCACCTATGTGTCTTGCACTCAGTTTTTCCCAAGGGAGGACCTTGATGGGGTGACCCTACTACCATGCACTGGTGGCATAAAGCTTGTTGGAGAGGTCACAGGTGGTACAATGGGAGCCACCAGAGGAGCTTCCCAAGCCTTGCCTCTGGGTGGGGATGGCCCTGCTTTAGCCCTAGAGCCTTAGTAGTCCAAGATGTTATACTAATTCCATGAGCAATAAAGGAAGCTGGTATGAGGAACCGTGTGGGAGGAGAAGGGAGGCGGTTCAGTACCACCCTCCGGGAACACATCTCTCACTGTAGCGCTCCCCACAGTTATGCTTCATATAGCTTGCTGAAGGGGCATGGCTGTTTTTAACGTTTGGAGACAGGATTTTGCTCTATAGCCTAGGCTGGCCACGAGCCTAGGAACCCTTGTTCCACCGTTGTTCATCAGAGTGTCCACATGGCAAGCAGGAGCCTCAGTGTGCCTAAGCTGCACTCAGTCAGATGTTCTCTAGGGCATGATGACAGGAAGCTGACTTCTTTGCTCTGTGTTTTCCTCAACTTCTACGAAATTCCCTGGCACACCGTAGGTCCTCAGTGAGTACTCGTTGAAGGGATCAAAAAGTATTAAGTCGGTTACTCAATCTGAAATGCAGTACACATCTATCTTTTAAAAGAGGAGGTGAAGGCTGGAGACATGGCTCCGTGGGTAAAGTACTTCATGCACAATTGCAAAGACTTGGGTTCAGGTTCCCAGCACTCACTTAAAAGCCAGGTGGACCTGGCAGAGTTGGCCAGCTCTGGGCTCAGCCAGAGACGCCACCTTAGTAAATGAAATAGAGAGCAGTCAAGGAAGACACATGATGTCAACCTTTGGCCTACACACACACACACACACATACATACATACACATACCCAGAGAAAGACACACATACAGACACACACAGACACACACATGCATACACACACATACATACACACATAGAGACACACATACATACACCCAGACAGACATATATACACATAGATACACACACATACACACATGCATACATACACACAGGGAAAGAGACATACATACACATACAGTATACATATATATATATATCAGCAAAAAAGTGAACTAGCTTATTTGAAATATTGATATCATAGATAATCATATGTTAGAGATACATCCTTAGCCAGAAAGTAAATTGTTCATGGTATATTATTTTATCTCTGGTCCCTAAAGTAGAATGATTGTATTTAAAAAGAAAACATAAAGCAAAAAATTGATCACAGAACATCTGTGATGGCCACCAACTTTGTCAAGTAATGAAAGTGTAACATCAGTAACACAGTTACTGCTCTCATCCAGATTCTGACATATTACCAGCAAGCATCAGTTTGAACTGTGTCAGTCTCCATTGAAAACGTGCCAGGTTTATTAACACCACAATCAACAGACTTTTAATTAAGTTGCTGATTCTGTTAATAATGTAGATGACTGTTTGAAAAAAAGAGTTGTATAAGCATTTCTTTTTGTTGTATTTTTTTATAACTTTTATTCTGCAGATTTCAGGTGTGGAGTGTGGGGCCATTTCAAGAGACATTCGAGATCACGAGCAGAATTTCAGAGTGCTATTGATTGCTCTGTGAATAAAAATGGTTCCTCTTTCAAAACCTAAGCACTGCTTGTTCTCCAATAGGGGACTTTGAATATTCGAAATCCATTTGAATTTTACTTGCGCGCACGCGTGTGTGTGTGTGTGTGTGTGTGTGTGTGTGTGCATGCGCACGCACACACACAGGTTATCATTTTAGGATCCTGGTTCCTGGAGTGACGACTGACAACCTCTTCAACAGTGTTTCTGGTGCAGCTCTCCATGGGCTGGATTCGAGGGTTACATTTTGAATGCTGACTTATACTTGCTTGGAAGGATTCTGACTTCCACATTCCCATGACATGACAATGCCACGTCTTCTATCTGAATGTACAACATCAAAGGTACTTGCATCCATCAAAACCAGGCATGAGATGATATCCCAGTCTAATGGCCTCATTCAGATAATCAGTTAAAAAAAAAAGGCAGAGATGTTTTCTGCATAGCAAGGGGCAGTCTCCGAGGGCTTAGGGCTTTGCACACTGGAGCCAAGCTGTCCAAAAAAGAACACTTGCCTGAGGTGTCTGCCACTCCCAACAGGAGCACTGCCTGACAGTGATCTGCTGTGTCTCTAACATGGCCAAGATGCTTCCCCACAATTCATAGTTTGATTCGAATCTTTATGACTAAATTTTATACCAGGAAACTGAAGAAGTTGCCATATCCCCCCCCTTGGCTTCTCTGCCTACCCCCCCCTTGCTGTCTTCCTTTTCCTTTCATCTTTTTGGTTCTGAAGTGTGACCCAGGACCAAACACGGCACCACGACAATGTCCCTCCCAGCTCCCATTTTTCACATTTACTGCATTGAATATAATTTCACACATCAAATCGGTCCTTTGTCTCTGGCTCTCATATGGGTGTGTGTGAATTAATATCGATAGTCAACTTGACAAGGATGTAGAATCACCTAGAAGACAAACCTCTGAGCATGGTGGTGAGCGAGGTCACCACCACTGGAGGAGGGACGACTCACCCTAAGTGTGGGTAGCAGTATCCCGTGGGATGGGACCCTGGACTGACTAAAGAGGCTGACCATGGCTAATTCCTGACCATGGCTGCAATGTGACCAGCAGCTCCTTTTGCTGCTCCTGCCCATGCCCTTCCCCCACCCACTGCACCCTCAAACTATGAGCCAAAATAATCCCCCCTTCCTTCCCTAAGTTGCTTTTTCTCTGGGATTTCCTCATAGCAACAGGAACGGTAGCGAATACAAAAGGTATGGATTCCTTTAGAGGGAGAGATGCATACAGATTTTAACAGCACAGACTCTTCTAAGACATAAGTCAACTCAGCCCTCGTAGTTGGTTGACCAGATGACTGTCACCACATTCCCTTTGCTCCTGTGTGTGAACTTTACTTGTGTCAATGAATGGCTAATACAGCACTTGCTATCGCTTGATCTACTGGCTGCAGAGATTCTAAAGGACAATACCAACCAGTCAGAAAACTGGTGGGAAGGTCCCATGCTCCTGACAACATGTCTGGCCATAGGAAGTGGCCCAGAAATAGCCATCTGCTGATCTAGGCAGCAGCTCTGGTAGATCAGAGTGTATGCGCAAAATAAACAATCTCTAAAAGCTTTTAACCTTTGGTGCTTTTATAGTTTTAGAAAGAAATGTGCATATGTGTGTGCACACATGCACACATGAACACACACATACACTCATTTGCATGCACACACATATATACAAAGATGAGGCTGAGCATGGTGATGTATGACCTTGGGAGGCAGAGGCAGGAAGACAAATTTTAAACTCAAGGTCATTCTGGTCTATACAGCTAGTTCCAGTCCAGCCAGTAAGACGATGTTTCCATAGATAGATAGATAGATAGATAGATAGAGACAGACAGACAGACAGACAGACAGAGAAAGAGGAAAGGAAAGGAGGAGGAAGAAGAGGAACAGGAAGAAGAAGGGAAGGGGAAGAGATAGAATTAGTTTTGACAGACAATGCACACATTCACTCATTTATTCATTATTTAAACCAATTAACTCCTTAGGAAATGCCAGGTACTTTAATAATGCCTGAAGGCACGCACAAAAAAACAGAAAGCTACTTATGTTTCAAGCTTGATACCCATGTTTTTATTAGTAAATATCCAGGAGCTTGCAGAGCTTAGAACTTGGGTTTAATTTGGTGGTTGCTTGGTCTGGAATGCGCAAAGATACAGCACCGCACAGAGCCAGGTTTCAAGGAAGCCTCTGCAAGGGACCAGGACTCCCTGCTCAGCTGCTGCGTCTGCCCCTCTCCAGACAAAGACAGGCCAAGCAGAACACCAGGACTGTGACAGCTTCGCTCTGTGGTTTGGGGTGGGGCATGGCAGACACCCTGGGTCTGCGAACTTTAGAGATCAGAGCTTATCTGATTTTTAACTTTTACCACACTCCTACCATCTCAGTATTTTTTTTTTTCTGACTGTCCCTGAGAAGACAGGAGCAGAACTGGCCTCTCCTCGAGTCTCTGTCACCGTGGGGCTCGTGTGGGCAGACTGACATCTGCAGGCACATCGTTAGCGAGTTGGCAGCCTCTGTGCCCTGTGCAGGCTGCAGTCAGACCTGCCTTCTACAGCAGCCTCTTTCTGGTTGATTAACTTTAATGTAATTTTAATTAAAAACCACAGTGTCAAAGGGTTTAGCTACTCGAGAAATGAGCACAGACTGCGGCCCAGTGGCAGCAGTCACTTGGAAAATGGAAATGCGTCCTGACACTGTTGTGCGGGGGCCAGATAAACAGGGTCGCTGCAGTGCTGGGCTGCACGCAGGGAGGACACAGGGAAACGTCAGAGGCAAACGCCTCCTAGCACTCAGAGGTTCCAGGATACCCATTTCAGGTGTCATCCACAATTTTGAGACCTCTTTCTGTTCTGGCACACAATCACACCCTGTATAGTGGCTGGCTGCGACCGTTCTGATCTCCTGTTGGCACTTGGGGCTCTAAATCATCCCACAGATCTGGGTTAGAAATGAATCAAATTTGAACCAACTGAAGACCAGTCACGCTTTAGTAATTTATTCAACCATTAAACCTCTCTGGTGTTCTCACTAGTTTTTTGTTTTTGTTTTTAATGGCGACGGGGGTCATTTGAATCTCAGAAATGCACTTTCCTTTCAAGAAAGCACTTTCTCTGGGATGTGACTCTTTTTTACAGGTGGTCCAAGGAAATGACTGCCATCTTTCAGTGGTTCCCTTGCTTTGAGGAAGTGGTCGTGTAGATGGTTGGCCATGTGACATGATGTCTTGAAATAGGTTACATTCCTTAATCTGCCTGTGCATTGAAATTTAATCACTCTTCACATTTCGGCTTGGCCTTCAGAGACCGCTTTTTTTTTTTTCTTTTTTCTTTTTCTTTTCCAATTCCCGTTTTCCTATTGATGCTGCGCGGCTCGGAATGGAAAGGCAGAAGGGCAGCGCTGTGTGGGCGAGATGCTCAGCACTGCCGGTGAGCTTCCCTAGTCCACGGCGAAATGCCCTTTAGTGTCCCTCAAGGTAGCTAATTTTTAGGGCACAAGTCTCAGGAGAACACCTAGTGACGTCAATTCTTCGGAGGAGAGTTTCCTGCACCGGGTCTGTGGTCAGGCGAGGCTGCTTTGCCGACAGATGGGGCCGGTACCCGTGGGCCCGGAGCCATGTGAACAGAAGGGCCCCCCGGACCCTGACAGAGAGGATAGACAGAACCGTGGGGGAGAGTTTAGGGCAGTGTGCAGGGAGGGAGAGGGGAGGCATGGAGGGCTTCTACACCAAGTCCAGCAGAGAGGAAGAAAATCAAAACAAGCAGATGGGTGGACCTGGAGAGGTGATTTGAATTGTGTAACTTGCTTAAGAGACTAATAAAAAACGCAGTCTCTTGGGGGAGGGCTTCGCTGCAGGCAATTTTGGAAAATTGGAAATTTAGCTAAGATGGCCAAAGGGGAATGAACGCTGAGAAGAATAAACAGAAAAGTAGATAAATGAACAGAGTGGAGGTTTTGTTGAAGGAGGAGTCCTCTGCGACCTCTGTGCACACTCAGGAGGTCCATTACAACTGCCTTCTCTAATAGAATACAAGGTTGGGTTTTTGTTTTTTTTAATCATTCATTCAGCAGAATAATTAATCAAAATGGTCTAGAGAATGACCTAATGCAGGAGAACATGCCTGTGACGCAATTGGTGTTTCTTTCTTTGTCTTTGTTTGTGGTGCTGGGGCTGAAATCCAGGGCCTTTCCTGATTTGCAATAATTTAATTCTTTTGTGGGTGTGCACGTGCAGGTGTGTGTGTGTGCGCGCGTGTGCACGAGCATGTGCATGCTTGTGAGTGGTAAACAGGGAAGAAGCCAGAGCTTTGTGCAAATAGTGCAGGGGCTCCACCACGGAGATGCATCTCGGCTCCCCTTGCGGTGCAAATTTATTTGTTTATCTGTTGCTTGCTTGCTTGCTTATTTATGGAGATAGGGTCTCATGTAACCCAGGCTGGCCTCAAACTCACTATGTAGCCAAGGATGACCTTGAACTGCTGATCGCCCTGCCTCTACATCCTGAGTGCTGGGGATTACAAGCCTGTGCTACCATATCCTGATCCGAAGTGCTGGGGATCAAACCCAGGGCCTTTTGAATGCTAGGCAATCACTCTACTAGCAGCATTTCCAGCCTATGAAGGTTTTACAAAACAAAACCCACTGGAGATGATCTGAATAGGTTGAACCAGAGGCTCTAAAAAAGCTTTCCCTAGAATATTAAATTTTCATTATATATATATATATATATATATATATATATATATATATATATATATATATGGATTTTTGTAAAATAGCTCTATGAGCAATGTAAGGAGGCCTGAGTCACATGTCACTCCTAGGCAAGAGGATGTAAATAAAAGATAAGCAGGTGATAGATGGATAGGTAGGTAGGTTAGTAGGTAGATAACATACATACTACATACATATATTCATACTACATACAAACATACAAACATAGATATATAGGTGATAGGTAGATTTTTTTCTCTGCAGGACTTTTCAGAATCTTCATGTGTGGCTTTTTCTTTAATTCTGATAGTGGAACTCTATTTGAAAGGTATTTCCTGGGGATGCTTTCAAATGCATATGGGGTACACTGCCTTGAAGCAGCAGGACACTGCAGCCCTGTATTCAGTGTGGACCGAATTGCCTGTACATCTGTATCTCATAAGTCAAAATATCTGATCTGCTGAAGATATCTTCAATTAAAGAGTTTGTTTCACACCTGTGGATTTCCACTTTGAGGCCAGTCAGAGCCACCAGCAGTTTTGCAGACAGCCTGAGCTACAATAGGTAAATGCTGTCTTAAATCAAAGGAATGATCTAGAAACTGCTTACCACAGAACTACTGGAATCAGTCTCTAGCACTCAAGTAAAAATCCAGGCATGTTGATGCATGTTTGTATCCCAGCCCTGCAGGGGCAGAGACAGACAGCTCTCTGAGCATTGACGAGCAGCCGTCTTTGCTCAATCCTTTAGCCAAGGACCTCGTAAGAAACCCTGTCTCAAAAACTAAGGTAAACAGGCACTGAGGAGCAACACCATAGAATGATCTTTGACCTACACACGCAGACCGCCCCTATATCTGCATATACACATGCATGCGCGGTGTTTATATTTGGTTAGACTGTGAATAAATACCTTGCAAGCACCAACTCACTGGGAGGGAATTCTGATCACATCCACCACCATTCTATCCCGCCCAACTGACGATCCTGAACCTGGCTTTCACTTATAATTTACACGTGTTGTCGTTGTCTGTGAACAACATAACATAGAACTCTTTATGGCCTAGGAGGGCCTCGTCACTGCGTCCCCAATATTTGCCAAGTGAGGTTAAGACTGTATTACACTTCCACAAGGACCAGAGTTCAATTCTTAGCACCCATGTCAGTTGGTTCACAATTGCCTATAACTCCAGCTCCCAGGGATCTGATGCCTCTGGCGTACCCACACATGGCATTAACATACATACCAATGATTAAATAAAATAAAAAGTAAGTATTAAATATTGATACTGCTAATGAATTATCCCTCTGGCCTCTGGCTAATGATGGGCACAAGTGACAGCACATCTAAAGCAATATGATGCTTTGACTTTCTTTCTTTTTTTTTTTTTTTTTGAGACAGTGTAGCCTTGAACTGGCCTGGAACTCACGGTATAGACTAGGCTGACCTCAGACCTATAGAGCTCTGCCTGCCCTGCCCTTTGAGTGCTAAGATTGAAGGTGTGGCCAGCAGGCCTGGCTATTTTTTCTCCCTCTATTAAAATAATGCTGTGAGGTGCTGCAACTCCTGTGTAATAACTCCAACATTGGATAGGCTGAGGCAGGAGGATTGCTGTGTCAAGGCCAAGGGCAGCCTCAGTTTCTCTTTAGACAATCTCCTATGGCTGTGATAAACTACCGTGACCAAAAACAACAGAAGAAAAGAGCTTCCTTTGCCTTTAAGTTCCAGGAGGACAGTCCTTCTTGGACAGAGAGGCACAATGTCCAGAGCAGGGGCCTGGTTGGTCTTGTTTTTTAATCCATACACAGAAAACAGCAAGCAGGTGAAGCTATAAACCTTTGGAGCCACTCCCTTCTCCTTTCTCCAGCAAGTCTCCTTCTTAAAGGTTTCATAACTACCCCCATGTTCAAACACGTGAGTCTATGGGGGGGGGGGCAGGGGTTAATCACCACAGCTGTGCACTGAGATCCAGGCCATCCTGGGCTACAAAGTGAGATTCTATCTCCAAAAGAACAATATTCCCAAGTAACTATGAGCAAATAATTCATCTGTGAACTTGGGGAGGTTAAAGACTAGCTTGACAAGGGAGGGGCTCTTTAAGAAGCACCTCCTAGTGGGTCTGGTGAATCGAATTCAGACAGGTGAGGGGGTGGGGAGACAGAGTCCAGTTTAGGGAGTTGAAGAGAGTTTTTTTAAGCTGAATTTGCAACTGGAGAAAAGGTTTGGCTGCATCTCATTCACATGGCTGACAACTGGGTTTACTTTCCAAAATGGAGACAGCAGAGCCAGTTAGAAAAAGAACCGAAAGGGTGTCTGATGTCCTAACTTGGGTCTTCATATGAGTACACAGGATTAGGTCCTGGGAGGAGGCCCCACAGAGTCAGGGCGAGTTAACGGCTCTCCTCCTGGGCTGCAGCAATACCTCCAACCTTTGCAGAACACGTCTCCATACTTAATTAAAAGATGTCGTGGCACCTAATCGTCACAGCAGGTGGAGCTCTGGGCGACCTGATTTTACTGAGCAGGGAAGAGTCTCCTGAAACACAGATGGTACAACGGCCGGACTTCCTGGTGGAGAGCTGAAGTGGAGAGCTCCCTGGAAGAGGGCAAAGCCCCAGCCCTCATTGCTTTCTTTTTTTTTCTTTTTCTTTTTTGTTTTCTATATGCTTTGTTTACATTTCAAATGCTTTCCCCTTTCCCAGTTCCCCCCTCCCCATATGTCCCATAAGTCCTCTTCTCTCCATCCATTCTCCTGTCTTTCCCCCTCCCTTTTCTCTGTCCTGGTACTCCCCTACAATGCTGGATCAAGCCTTTCCAGGACCAGGGCCCTCTCCTTCCTTCTTCATGGGAATCATTTGATATGCTAATTGTGTCTTGAGTATTCAGAGCTTCTGGGCTAATTAATAGCCACTTTATCAGTGATTGCATTCCATATGTATTCTTTTGTGATTGGGTTACCTCACTTAAGATGATATTTTCCAGTTCCAACCATTTGCCTAAAAATTTCATGAATTTATTGTTTTTAATTGCTGAGTAGTATTCCATTGTGTAAATGTACCACATTTTCTGTATCCATTCCTCCATTGAGGGACATCTGGGTTCTTTCCAGCTTTTGGCTATTATAAATAAGGCTGCTATGAACATAGTGGAGCATGTGTCCTTATTGCACGCCGGGGTATAGCAGGGTCCTCTGGAAGTGTCCTGCCCAGTTTTCTAAGGAACTGCCACACTGATTTCCAGAGTGGTTGTACCATGTTGCAATCCCACCAGCAGTGGAGGAATGTTCCTCTTTCTCAGCATCCTTGCCAACACCTGCTGTCTCCTGAGTTTTTTTTTTTTATTCCATATAATTTATTTACATTTCAAATGATTTCCCTTTTCTAGCCCCCCTCACTCCCCGAAAGTCCCGTAAGCCCCCTTCTCTTCCCCTGTCCTCCCACCCACCCCTTCCCACTTCCCCGTTCTGGTTTTGCCGAATACTGTTTCACTGAGTCTTTCCAGAACCAGGGGCCACTCCTCCTTTCTTCTTGTACCTCATTTGATGTGTGGATTATGTTTTGGGTATTCCAGTTTTCTAGGTTAATATCCACTTATTAGTGATTGCATACCATGATTCACCTTTTGAGTCTGGGTTACCTCACTTAGTATGATATTCTCTAGCTCCATCCATTTGCCTAAGAATTTCATGAATTCATTGTTTCTAATGGCTGAATAGTACTCCATTGTGTAGATATACCACATTTTTTGCATCCACTCTTCTGTTGAGGGATATCTGGGTTCTTTCCAGCATCTGGCAATTATAAATAGGGCTGCTATGAACATAGTAGAACATGTATCCTTATTACATGGTGGGGAGTCTTCTGGGTATATGCCCAGGAGTGGTATAGCAGATCTTCTGGAAGTGAGGTGCCCAGTTTTCGGAGGAACCGCCAGACTGATTTCCAGAGTGGTTGTACCAATTTGCAACCCCACCAGCAGTGGAGGAGTGTTCCTCTTTCTCCACACCCTCTCCAACACCTGCTGTCTCCTGAATTTTTAATCTTAGCCATTCTGACTGGTGTAAGATGAAATCTTAGGGTTGTTTTGATTTGCATTTCCCTAATGACTAATGAAGTTGAGCATTTTTTAAGATGCTTCTCCGCCATCCGAAGTTCTTCAGGTGAGAATTCTTTGTTTAACTCTGTACCCCATTTTTTAATAGGGTTGTTTGGTTTTCTGGAGTCTAGTCTCCTGAGTTTTTAACCTTAGCCATTCTGACTGGTGTGAGGTAAAATCTCAGGGTTGTTTTGATTTGCATTTCCCTAATGACTAATGATGTTGAAGGTTTCTTAAGGTGCTTCTCAGCCATCTGAATTTCCTCAAGTGAAAATTCTTTGTTTAGCTATGTACCCCATATTTAATAGGGTTATTTGGCTTTCTGGGGTCTAACTTCTTGAGTTCTTTGTATATATTGAATATTAGCCCTCTATCTGATGTAGGGTTGGTGAAGATCTTTTCCCAATTTGTTGGTTGCCGATTTCTCCTTTTGATGGTATCCTTTGCTTTACAGAAACTAAAAAATATATCGAATAAAAAATATTTTTAAAAACCACTTATATAATGTGAAAAAAAAAAAAGATAGCCTTTTCAACAAATGGTGCCGGTTCAATTGGAGGTCAGCATGCAGAAGAATGCAAATTGATCCATTCTTAACTCCTCATACTAAGCTCAACTCCAAGTGGATCAAGGACCTCCACATAAAACCAGACACACTGAAACTAATAGAAAAGAAACTGGGGAAGACCCTTGAGGACATGGGCACAGGGGAAAAGTTCCTGAACAGAACACCAGTAGCTTATGCTCTAAGATCAAGAATTGACAAATGGGACCTCATAAAACTACAAAGTTTCTGTAAGGCAAAGGACACATCAAAAGGACAAAACAGCAACCAACAAATTGGGAAAAGATCTTCACCAACCCTCATTGTTTTCTTCCTGACTGCTAAGGAAATGAGAACAGCCACCTCAGGGTTTACCACCACCCTCTCTCCGTTGGTTGTGGTGGATCCTATCCTCATGCAGTAAGCCAAAATGACCCTTCTGTGCTCTCATTTCTTTTGTCGGGAATGTTGTCACAACCAGAAAAGTAGCTAATGTGAGTGGGAGTTTTTATTCTCAGTTTACAGAGTAAGAGGTAGATGCTCAAACGCACCCAAGCAGCCATGGTCCTGCCGTTGACGGGCTCTTGGTGGACTCTGGCTCCCGAGTCCTTGCCATCAGCACAGTGGCTTTGAAGACAGCTGATTTAATCTTTCTTAGGATTTCTACCATCGTGCTGAACAGATGAAAGGACCCAGCCAATGCGTGGGATTCATGTGCAACCATGTTCCTTCCACATGGTAGGAAGGAACCTTCTGACTCTCAAATACATTTCTAGATTTAGTAAGTAGTAATGAAGAGCACACAGTCCCGTTCTGGAACATTCTACTTTGCTCCAGGGGCACTAATATTTTATCCTATTATATTTTGTGTGCTATCTGTCTCTTTCACAACTGTGGGATCTCCCAAAAGAAGATAGTAAGTGCAGAAAACATTTAGGCAACTTGAGAGTCTAAATGAGGTAAAATATATACCTTTGAAGTGCAACAGACTATCTTCCAATGAACTTAGTTTGGAGTAGCTTTCCCTGGGAAGACTTGAACAAGGTCTACTTACCTAGAGAAAGCGCCAATGAGACCAAAGTAATGATTCTACCAAATTCAGCTCGGTGAAAACAGTGAATTGTGCTTAACTCACAAGACAAAAGATTATCCCAGAATGGCCCTGTCACCAGAGTCTTACCCACTTCCCCATAGCTGCATGGAGGCTCCTATCCACAATCCACTCTATATGCTACTAAGCCTCAAAACTAGCATTGATCTGGGGCAGATTTACACATAGGTGAGTGGGAGAAGCAGGAAGAAACAGGTGTAACCTCAGGTGAGTGTCCCAAGGTCCTCCCTAAGTCCTCCTTCTGTGAGGAGGACATCAACAGACATGGTGTTCTTGTAGAGGGTCTCTTGTAGGGAATCAGACTTGCTCAGATTAGAATAAAAATGTCATGTTATGTGCAGAAGACAGTGTTTCCCAGCATTATAAAGAGAATCCAACTCAAACCCCAGTGTGACTTCTATTCCTGAGAAAAATTTGAGTTTCCTAAGCAAGTCAGTTTCGTGCTTGTAAATAGCCACAAAGTGTGGCATGTAAGCCAAGTGATGTCTCTCTTTCTGCTTCTTCTGAATCTTTCCTGCTGTGAAGTAGAATCAGTAACTGTTCAGGGAAGGACCGGCACCACTGTTTTCTCCTGGAGAGAAGTCTGACTTGGATGGTGCTTGGGAAGGTCACAGTGTGCTCTCAATTGCAGGTTTGTTCTGCAAATGAACTTGGATGTTGAACAAAATCCATCCTGGAGCTTCCATGATGCTGTCAGTGACAGCTGGAAACAGAGCGAGAAGTTAAACTCCAGCTGACACTTGTTGCTGCTAGCAAGGGAGAGGAACAGAGGTAGGACTGAAAAACAAAAGCTAGATCTATAGGATTTAAGAGCCATCCTTCTAAAGTCCTGTAGCTCTATAGGATTTGAGGTCCATCCATCTAAAGTCTTGTAGTTCTATAAGATTTGAGGTCCATCCATCTAAAGTTCTGTAGCTCTACAGGATTTGAGGTACATCCATCTAAAGTCTTGTAGTTCCGTAGGACTTGAGTTCCGTCCTTCTAAAGTCCTGTAGTTCTATAGAATGTGAGGTCCACCTTTCTAAAGTCTTGTTATTATATATCCTATTGAGACGCAGGGGGCAATTGTATAAGAGAGAAACTATGAATTACATATGTTGATCCCAAGATCCTCTGCCAGACACATTTACTTCTGTGACTGAATGGCATTGCCAACTGTTTAGTGAAGAAAGTGTTGGCTACCCATGTCTCACAAGCTGGGAAACTAAGGCTTTGGGCTAACTAACTGGCCTGAATCCTAATCCTAATGATAAAATCCTCTTGGCAATTCCCTCTCTGACAAAACATCTGGTTATAATAATAATAACAAACAGTATAATATACATTTCAGAGAGAAAAGCATGCCAAAACCTATCACCCTGGGTTGTCTGTGTACATGCTCAAGACTTAGACCTTGGGAAACCCCAGAAGAAGCTATACATTTCAGGATAAAGCAGGCAAATTACAAGAAGTCAATCAAGCAAAAACAGAAATATGTATTAGGACATAGAGATAGATCAGAATATAGACATGCTATAACATACTTAGAGTTAAAACACCAACAACAAAACCACAGACAGACATAAAAGCCTGTCCCCTTGACAGGCAAAATTCAAACTACAAAATCTTACTTCAGGAGCACTCCAATGTCAGATGTTTGGAAAGACTTCAATAGAGCCTTCAAAGAACTAACAGGAAACAGACTGGTAAAGACTCGCCGTGCAGTTGTGAGAGCTCAGTTCGGATTCCCCAGAGCTGAACCCATAGCATGTGTCTGTAATTCCAGCACTCAGCAGAGAGATAGGAACATGCCAGCTAGCCTGGTGTGCACAGCACAAACAAGAGAGTCTCTGTCTCAGATAAGGCAGAAAGCAAGGACCAATACCCTTAAGGTTGTGCTCTGACTTCACATGTGCACCACAGGTCCCATGTGCCAACGGTCCCATACACAAACACGCAACACATGAAGATAAAACACACATACATGAAGATAAAGGAATAGCTAAAGGAAGAGAAGGTCTGAAGATAGGCTGATCAGAGTTATGAGCTCCAAAGACTAGAGACAGGGATATGAACAAGGCTCAGAAAACTAGGTTAGCATTAAGATGACAGCCTACCACAAAAGGAGGACCAGGAAAAAAAACAGGGGAGAGAAAGTAGGGAGAAATATCTAGAACCTTAAAATTTCCATTAAAGTATGAGTCTACACTTTCAAGAAGTTCTCAAGAATCTAAACAATGCAGTTATCACGATATGGACACATTAAACTAAATACACCAAGAAGAAAAAGCAAAGACAAAAATCATGAAAATATCAAGAAAAAATATCAAATATAGCATTCAGCTTGATAAGATGAATAGCTGAGCTCTCACCTGGAACTACAGGACCAGATAGTTAAAATGCCCAGAGGAAAAGCGGGGCCAACAAACAGCAGGTCTTAAATTATGGGAAACTACTTGTCAGATATGGGGATAAAAGAAAGAAGGCAAAACTGGAGAGCCTCTGGATCTGTGGTGAGCAGACCTGCCCTATAGGAGATGCTGAGGAAAGTTGGAGCTAAAGCAAGGCGCTCTGCGGCGTGGCTTAAAGGTGTTTAAAATAAAAAGCGCCGATACAGGTAAGTTAAATCCTGTAAAATGAAAATATGGAGGAGACTGTGAGGGGAGGAGATGTCTGAAAGTCTGAGTGAACGAGAGACGGGAGAGGGTAGTGGGCTTTGTGTGGGATGCGAGCAGCAGGAAGGGGACGATCGGCATCAGAAGAACCAGAGCGAGAGGCAGCGGGTGCACGGGAGCAGGATGTGATGACGTGCGTGTACTGATGTGAAAATCTCACGGCGAAAGGCTTTACTTCTGCCTGAGGAATTTCACAACAGTTCTCAACATGCCTGTTATCCCGGTTCCTAAGAAGAGGAGGTGGGTGAATCAAGAGTTTCCAGTCGCCGTTGGCTACCTGAGCCACAAGAGAGTGTCTCAAAAAACAAACCACCCCTCCCAAAGAGGAGAAGGTAGTATTAGTAAATATTTTCTCTGTTTTAGATTCTTTAGTTATTTAAGGGATTTAATGAAAGTGTGTTCATGTAACACTGTTAAGCCAGTAGCAAAAATAAATAAATAAATAAATAAATAAATAAATAAAATCATCCATTTGACAATCCTGCTACAAAGGAGCAAAGCTTCATTCGAGTTATAGAATTGCAGCTGATAGGGTTATACCAGATTGTCCCCCGAATTCACAGCAACACTTGAAAGCATGAGAACTGTTTTGAAGGTTAACACAACAGACTTCATAAGTAAATTCATGATCTTCTTTTAACCTTCAGTAAGTTTAATACACATAAAGTTTTATGAGGTCATGGTTATAAAACGGTGTGCTTAGATTTGTAGCATGTCCATTGGCTATCATAATTTTTATTATTATTATTTGTGCTGTTATTTGATAGTTTTAGTGCAGAAGATGGGAAAGAGAACACAGCCAAGAGGAATAAGATGTCTGCATCTCACCGAAATCAAGACTGAAAGAGGTTGTGGTGAGATAGGCTGAGCTTAACGTCAGCCTCGAAGAAAATAATTTTTAAGATAGGACTAAAGGGAGCTGGAGAAGTGACTTAGCAGCTAAGAAAGTTTGCTGCCCTTGCAGAGGACTGGAATTTAATTTCCAGCATCCAGGTCAGGGCAGCTCACAGCTACGTGTAACTTCAGCCTGGGACCTGATACCTCTGACTTCCATGATCATTCATACTCATCTACACACACACACACAGAGAGGGGGGGAGGAGGGAGGGGGAGAGGAAGACAGGGAGAGGGAGCGAGGGAGAGGGAAAGGGGGAGAGAGAGAGAGGGAGAGAAAGGGAGGGGGAGAGGAAGACAGGGAGAGGGAGAGAGAGGGAGGGGGAGAGGAAGACAGGGAGAGGGAGAGAGAGAGGGAGGGAGGGAGGGAGAGAGGAAGACAGGGAGAGGGAAAGGGGGAGAGAGAGGGAGGGAAGGAGGGAGGGGGAGAGGAAGACAGGGAGGGAGAGAGGAAGAGGGAGAGAGAGAGAGAGAGAGAGGGAGAGGGAGAGAGGAAGACAGGGAGAGGGAGAGGGGGAGAGGGAGAGGGGGAGGGAGAGGGGGAGAGAGAGAGAGAGAGAGAGAGAGAGAGAGAGAGAGAGAGAGATGGCCCCCATGTCCCCATGTATTTGAATGCTCGCCCATATGAACTGGCACTATTAGGAGGTGTGGTCTTGTTGGAGAAAGTGTGTCAATGTGAGGGCAAGATTTGAGGGTGACATATGCTCAAGCTACACCCAGGGTGAGACACAGTCGCCTTCTGCAGCCTGCAGATCAAAATGTAGATCTCTCAGCTCCTCCTGCACCATGCCAGCCTGCACACTGCCTTGTTTCCTGCTATGACGGTGATGATGGATTGAACCTCTGATCCTGTAAGCCAGCCCCAATGAAATGTTGTCCTTCATAAGAGTTGCCTTGGCCATGGTGTCTCTTCACAGTGAGGACACCCTAACTAAGACAGTGGGGAATGTCATCATAGGAATTCAAGTGTTACAACAGAAATAGTTCTTTCCTGTGGTTGTCACTGGCAGGGAAAGTTAGTTTTCCTCTGAGATGAGGCCCATGGCGGATTTCCAGTCTCCAGGATGCTCTACAGCCCTGTGCATACTGACAGCACTAAGTAGACTAGTAGATTAAAAAAAAAAAAAAGGTACTTAAAATGGGGTCAAGATGGTTGGGAAGGATGTGGGAGGAAGTGCAGGGTGTGAATGCAGGTGGATTTTATGAAAACGCACGGGGTGTATGGATGAAAATTTCAAGTTGTAGGTTCAGATTTTTCAAAACCTCCTTTAATATGGTTCTTAAATGCTTCAATCTCCCTTATAGCCCTCCGACCAAAGGTAGGGGAGGAGAGCGGCGAATAGGGTAAGGGGATGTGGGCTTATTTAGAAGTAGTTTTTAGGAGAGATTCTAGTCTTCATTGTCAGCAGTCCAGTCCACCATCAAAACACCAAACACCAATCAACAGCAGTGGCGCCATCCAAAAGAAAATGAGAGGCTCCACCAATCAATCGTCATGAGTTCGCTGACCATCAATCCATCGGCATGAGTTTGCTAAAACAGGAAAAAGCAGCTAAAGCACCATCAGAAGCTCTTAGGAACATTTCTCTCTACGCAGTCACAACAAGTGTACTGTCTGGTTTTGTGTGTCAACTTAACACAGGCTGGAGTTATCACAGAGAAAGGAGCTTCAGTTGGGAAGTGCCTCCATGAGATCCAGCTGTGAGGCATTTTCTCAATTAGTGATCAAGGGGGAGGGCCCAGTGTGGGTGGTGCCATCCCTGGGCTGGTGCTCTTGGTTTCTATAAGAAAACAAACTGAGCAAGCCAGGGGAAGCAAGCCAGTAAGAAACATCCCTCCATGGCCTCTGCACCAGCTCCTGCTTCCTGACCTGCTTGAGTTCCAGTTCTGACTTCCTTTGGTGATGAACAGCAGTGTGGAAATGTAAGCTGAATAAACCCTTTCCTCCCCAACTTGCTTCTTGGTCATGATGTTTGTGCAGGAATAGAAACCCTGACTAAGACAAGCAAAGGTCAGAGAAGAAAGCAAGCTAGACTAATGCCAGAGCACCATCCACTGTCTGTTGGGTTATAGTTACATTCTTTCTAAACATCACGAGTCCTCTCCAGGGTCTGCTCCAGCAAAACATCACGTGCTCTTTCATCAGGCCATCTCCAGGAAAACGTCGTATGACACAACTGAATCTCCAACAAACCAGAAATTCCCACATCATCAAGCAGGAAGTAAAAATATTTCAAAAAATAATTCACTCGGTGAAAAACAGTAATAAAATAGGAAAGAGGGTCAAAAAGTAGGTGTGATATATATACATAGAGAACACAAGCAGATAAAAACCCAGGTCTACTCCCAACCACAGTAAACTTGCTTAGATTAAACAGCAGAATCAGAGGTAGAGGGGCTAGGGATAAAGGCATGGTCCAAGGTCACACTGTCTACAGGAAATAAAGTTTAGATAAAAACACACAAGTCATGAAGGATAAAGGGGAGAAGAGGGTGGATCCAGACCAACCAGGCACATAGCAATCCCATGACAGCAGAAACAACTGCCCTAACGTCAGGGAAAAAAGACACCAAACAAACAAAAGTGAGCTAGGCTCGATACAGACACACAACCCCAGCACTGGAGAGGCTGAGGCAGAAGGATTGCCATGAGATTGAGGCCAGCTTGGTTGACAAGCTCACCTGGGTTACAGAGTGAGAACTGGTCTCAAAATAAATAGGAAGGGGCACTGGAGAGATGACTCAGCAGTTCAGAGCACTGTGTGCTATTCCAGAGGACCTTAGTTCAGTTCCCACCACCCACAGGGCAGCTCAGTTCCAGGGGACCCAGTGCCCTCTTCTAGTCATGTGATATACAGATGTTTATGCAGGCTTACACATAGAAAAAAAGAAAGGAAGGAAGAGAAAGAAAACAGAAGGGAAGAAAATAAGAGATAGGGCGTGTAGGAGGAAGACAGAAGGATAAACAGAATACAGAAAAATAGCATCAGCTCACCAGTGGATGAGATAAAAACTCAACAGACTAGTGGGGGGCAGGGAGGGAGCTCTGCTGATACAAGGGAACCAGCAGTGATGATCCACCTTTAGTTATCAATAGAAATGAAGAAGGAGAAGAAGAAAAAGAGGAGGGAGGAGGAGGAGGGGGAGGACTAGAAGGAGGAGGAGGAAGAGAAGAAGAAGAAGAAGAAGAAGAAGAAGAAGAAGAAGAAGAAGAAGAAGAAGAAGAAGAAGAAGAAGAAGAAGAAGAAGAAGAAGAAGAAGAAGAAGAAGAAAAGTTTGCGTGTGAGAGAGAGGAGAAAGAGAGATGGGGCTCTGCTGATAGAAGGGAGCTTGGTGATCCTTCTTAGGCTATCAATAGACACTAAGGAGAAGTTGGTTGGTGTGTGTGTGTGTGTGTGTGTGTGTGTGAGACTTGTTGCAGAACCATGTCCAGGAGAAAACACTCAGTGAATGGAGAAAGAGAGGCAATTCTGATGGTATTCTGTTGCCTGTATTTTTGTAGTTTAGTCTCTTGGTTTGTTATCTAGAAGTCATTGCCTAGTTCAGGGCCAGAAAGACACACACCCGCGTGCTCATCTGACTTTGGTAGTTCCCACTCTTTGGCATCCATACATTATCGATAAGCATTATTCATAGTATAGTTTTAAAAGCACATTAAAAACTGAGCCAGTGCTGCAGATAGTTCACACAACACCCCACACAGTTAGTTTCCCCTGCAATTAACATCTTGCACGAGTGAGGGGCCATCTGTTTCCAAATCCTCTTTGTCCTTTCTCCCAGGAGGCACGGGATCCTGTTGTGGAGGTTAGAGTTTAGAGTTGGGCACACCAGCTACACGTATGCCAGTCAGCATTCATGTTGTTTACCTCCCTGATTCTAGCTCCTGAACAAAAGAGCTATGTTTACGAAAAACCACTTGAAGAGAAGGCATGTCTTTTAGTAAAGATCAGGTGTGGTCAGTCTCTATCGGGTTGTACCATTCTGGGATCTGTAAAATTGCCATAGTCCCTAGAATGTTTCAAGGTCTAGAAGGCAGAAGATAGCTATCCATGCTGGTAACACTCACTCTGGTGGCAGGTCTGGAAAATCAATAACTGGTATCCAGTAAGGTTTGGGCATCATTTTTAAATCTCTATCCCCCAGATCGAATAATTTTTATTTCGATCTCAGGTCCTACTGATTCTATCTTTGGAAATATCTTGATTCCAAACCCATTTCAGCAATAAAATGAGTTTAGTTTAAGCCTTCATTCTGATATCAGTTAATATCGCTGGCTCATGTACCAACAGGAATCCATATTAGAGTTGAGTGGATGACACTTCTTCCCATGGTCATTTGTTTCAGGTGATTTCAGTCAGAGAAAATCCAAAATGGCTTCTGCCTTAGGCCTTGAAGACATACACATGGCTTTGCCTGCAGGATGGTTGGATTTCTCATGTAGCAACTGAAGGCTCCAAGAGGTGAACTCAGAAGTTGCCCATTCCAAGATTAGTCCTGGGTCTTAATGGGCTGCCACCCCCCTCATACAGCACTGCAGACCCTCACTCCACCACAGCCCCCTGTGCCCCTGTGAAGTCTCCCACTGAAGATTAGTTTTACCCCACACTTAGCATTCTCCACAGCCCAGCAGCTGTCTTGGTGATTATATGTGAGATATACCCAAGTTTTCAGAGTCTGGCACTGATCTGAATTCCAGATGTTACTGCCCAGTCCTCTGCAGGAAACTCTACTGTCTCAGCAGAACATACTGTAAAGACTCCTCCTCGTCCTCCTCCCTCTCCTTCCCCTCCTCCTCCCCCTCCTCCCTCTTCCTTCCTCTCTCTCCTTACCCCTTCTCTCTCTTATAGCGATTAATTTCATACTTCAACAACAATTGTGTTGACAAGTATCCCGGACTCTGACCGGAGCGTGAACCCTTCAAGATCGTGGATGATGACTTATACCTTTAACAGCATGCTAGACAATATGTGTGTTTGCAGCCACACACAGTTGCTTTGCCTCCTGTGGACAAGGTGTGTCTCCTGCTTTCCCTTGCTCACTTTGTTGCTGAGCCGGAAGAGACGCTGGGAATACAGATCATCTGCGTTCCTCCATGCTCCTTAACCAAGTTCTTCAGTCATATGCATTTACATTTAATTAGTATGTGTGCAAGTCAGCCCAGAAGTTAGAGGGAACTGTCTTTCCAGGATGCCGGACCCAGGGATCAAACTTGGGTTGTCAACCTTGGTGGCAAGCGCCTTTATCTGCCTGTCCTCCTCCTTACAAGTGACCAAAATGTATTTGTCATACTTCTGCAGGGTGGGGAGTCTAAGGTAAAGGTGCTGGTGGTGTCTGGCCCCCAACCCTCTAGTATGGCAGGAGAAACAGACAGGCTGTCCCAGGCCTGTTTTGCAAGGGCACTAATCCCATTCCCAAGGCTCCATCCTCATGACCCAATCACCTCTGCAAGGCCCCACTTCCTGATCCTATACAAGGGGAATCATCATCGGGTTCCAACAGGATAGACTGGAGAAGGGGACACAGATGAGATGGGAGCAGTTTGTTAAGCATGGATGCCACCTCTCCCCTCCCCTCCCCTCCCCTGCTCTCCCCTGCTCTCCCCTCCAGAACAGTCTCTGTTAATGTCTAACCTTATGAGGGCCACAGACTTCCCCCTTGCATTCTCCAGAGCGCTCTTGTTTGGAGAGTAACATGTACTGTTATTCTAATGTCAACACCATAAATTTTTAATTATCTTTTTTTTGAGAAATTCACATTGCAGAATACCAGCATGAGCAACTGCAGGGGCTTGCAACTTTTTGACTAAAGTTTTGAAAGAAAAGTATATTTTGATCATCATCATCATCATCATTATACTCTCTTACACACACACACATATTCATATACGTATGTACATATGTACATAATATGTACATATATTCATTATACATATACACACACATATACATATAGAATCTGAAGCTAGAAAAATATTATTGCATCATTAAATACCTGTGATATATATATATATATATATATATATATTACATAAGTTAATGATACACACACAGTCTCAGGAAATGACAGCTGGATGTCTTAAGTGTAATATGTTTTAACTTATAAATCCTCATTAAATTGCACAACAGGAGTTTCCTTGAGGGTGGAACCTCACCTATAGAAGGCTTCTGAGTGTAAAATTCAGAAAGCATTTACTGAGAGGCAAGCATCTGGGAAGCAGAGTGCTGTGGAGAGGGTGCTGCTGCGGTCCCACTTACAGAGATGCAGGGAAGTGTTTCCCGTTAGCTATGGAGGCACACAGGCCGCTGCAGCTAAGGCCCAATATGGCCAGGCTGCATCCCTGAGCTGGCAGCAGGGCGAGGAGTTACCCACATGGGCTGGTTTTTAAGAAATGCAAAAGTCCAAGAGCTGTGGGGTCATGGGGATTTACACCAAGATTCCAGGAGAAAATAAAATAAGTAAGAAAGACCAGGTCAGGCGAGGCAGGAACAATTCTCAGGGGATGCTATGTGAAGTGCTAGACAGAACCTGAGTTAGAGTGGAACTCTGGGAAATTGGAGGTGCCAGGAACCGGCATCGAGGAGGTGGCCTGGGAGAGGCCAGGTGTGTGGCAAATGGTGGGGCTGTGCGGGCCTACTGGGCCTCTGGTGTAACCCCCGTGAGCCCCCCACCCCACCCCACCCCAAGCTAGATGAGAGCTACAGGGTTTCCTGTCCTTCCTACTGACTTTAGTGTTGCTTTGGTTGAGTCTTTCCCTTACTATCCCTTTGTCCCTTTGGAAACAGAGATGTGCCCAACATGCCATCCTATAGCGGAAATGGGCAACATGATTTTCCGTTTTGTGAGAGCTCACAGATTAATTGCTTAAGTCACAGAAGACATTCGTGACTTGTTAGGACAGCTAAGACTGTGGGATCTCTGAAAGTTGGGCCAGATGCGTTGGACACTATGGGGTGGCATGGGGTTTGCATTTTAAGTGACTCACTCCCCATAGGTTCGGGAGCTTAAGCACCTGGGCCCCAGCCCCTGGCATGGTTTGGGGAGGTTTGGGGCCACTGAGGCATGAGGTACAGAGAGAGAAGATGGTCACTGAGTGGGTCTTTGAGGGTAATAGTCCTATTTTGATCCCAAGTTCTCTTTACTTCCTTCTCTGCCATGATATGAACAAGTGACAAGATCGTGCCACCGTGGACTGACGTGTAACACCATACTGTTTCCACCACCATAGACAGTGTTAAATGTGAGCCTGAAGAAAAATCCCCTTGTGCCTACTGTACTCCGCCAGACGTTACGACCCATTATAGGTAAGCGATATGGTCCCTGACAACCAGCAAGAAAAATGCCGATGGTTTAAGGTGTATTCACAGGATACGCACTGACATCTCGTCATCTTCCTTCATGAAATGGCCCTGTGAACATTGCCCACCAGTCTAGTTTGCTTTTCTGCTGTTGTGATAAAACATTTTGAATAAGAGCAACGTGGGGCAAGAACGGATCCGTTTGGATTACACTTCCAGGTGGTAATCTGTCATTGAAGAAGAGTCATGGCAGAAACCTTAAGCTGAATGCACGAGCACGTGGCTAGCTGGCTGCTCTCTGACTTGCTCGCTGGATCACAATAGCTAGCTTTGTCTTTCAGTCCTGACTCCCCTAACTAGGGATGGCGCTACTCATAGTGGGCGGGGCCGTCATAGTGGGCGGGGCTGTCATAGTGGGTGGGGCCGTCATAGTAGGCAGGGCCCTCCCACATCAATAGGCAGTCAGAGACTTGACCTCTAGTCAATCTGCTCTGTGCAGTCCCTTCTTGCGATGACTTCAGACGACCCCAGGGGTCATCAGATTGACAGCTGATACTGCTAGTCGCCTTCTCTAAAGCACATTTTCTTACCTACAGCATGGTGGTGGTGGCAGAGGGTGGTTGAGTTGACACACTTAACGAGCCTAGTCAACGTTTCAAAGTCATTCACTACTTCCCTTCGGCTTCTGAACCTACTGGACCGTGGGGCGTTACAGGTCTTAATACCGCGAGACTAGTTTTCTATCCCATGACCCCCAACATTTGGCCAATTTTTTTGTTTGTTTTGTTTTTAAATAAATCTCTTTTTTCCCCTTGACTTTGTTTCTTTTTTAAGATTTATTTTATATATATGAATACGCCATTACTCTCTTCAGACACACCAGTAGAGGGCATCAAGAACCCATTACAAATGGTTGTAAGCTACCATGTCGTTGCTGAGAATTGAACTCAGGACCTCTGGGAAGAGCTCTTAACAGCTGAGTCATTCCTCCAGCACCCCCACCCTTTTGGGTTTTTTTTTTTTTTTTTTTTTTTTTTTTTGGTTTTTTGTTTTGTTTTGTTTTTGAGACAGGGTTTCTCAGTGTAACCCTGGCTGTCCTGGAACTCACTCTGTAGACCAGGCTGGCCTCATGCGCTACCACTGCCGGGCTTGGCTAATGTTTGATCTCTATTGACACAATGTTACCTCTTTGTTCAGATATAGAGTCATGTTTAATCCGATTCCAGTCAACACTATCAGAATAGAACCTGTAACTTCTAAAACAGAAGAAAAAATCCAGGAAGTCATAAAAAAAAAAAATAAATCCTTGTTACTGAGGAAAAGGGACATCGAGGATGTCGAGTGCTTAATGGAAACTACAGACAAGGGTTTCACTTCTGTTTCTGTTCCCAAACTAGCAGTTTTCACACACAGCCCTGCCCATTAGCCGAAGAATGACTTTTCACTCTTAACCTTGAAGATAAAATAACGGAGGATAACATGGTGTTCCAGGTACAGCTGTAGTTGTTTTGGTTTCAGCATGAGAGGAGAATGTAAATGAGCTGTCTCCCTGCCGTCTCTTCACTGTGTGTGTGTGTGTGTGTGTGTGTATGAGTGTGTGTGTGTGTAAGTGTGTGAGTGTGTGTGAGTGTGTGTGAGTGTGTGAGTGTGTGTGAGTGTGTGAGTGTGTGTGTGAGTGTGTGTGAGTGTGTGAGTGTATGTGAATGAGTGTGTATGAGTATGTGTGTGAGTGTGAGTGTGTGTGTGTGAGTGTGTGTGTGTGTGTGAGTGTATGTGCGTGAGTGCGTGTGAGTGTGTGTCAGTGTGTGTGTATGTGTGAGTGTATGTGTGAGTGTGTAAGTGTGTGTGAGTGTATAAGTGTGTGTGTATGTGTGAGTGTGTAAGTGTGTGTGAGTGTGTAAGTGTGTGTGTATGTGTGAGTGTGTGTGTGAGTGAGTGTGTGAGTGTGTGTGTGTGTGTGTGTGTGTGTGTGTGTGCTGTTTGTCTGGTGTTCCCATCCTCCATAAGCAACAGTGGAGAAGGATGGCACCCTGCTCATGGGGTCCTGACAATCTGCCATCCATGAACACCACAGAAGCAATGAAGTCAAGCTCTGTGCCCCCCTGAGGGCAAGTTCTGGCTGTCTCTCTGCAGTTGGGACTCTTCCAGGTGGACAGTCCCTCTAGAGTGTCACCCCTGTGGACCGAAGGAGGCCAACCACCATGGCACAGAAGCACTTCCAATCACCCCATGTCTCCTTGGATCCTACGCTGGGAGACAAATGTCTCTGTGGAATCCTTTGTGGAGTTGGCATCCTAGGACTGCGCAAGACCTCAAAAGTTGGACTACAGAGATGACTCAGTTGGTAAAGTTCTTCTCTTGCAAATCTGAGGACCTGAGTTTAGCCATCAGAACCCACATTTAAAAAAAACAACAACACAAAAAAAACATGGTGGCGAGCCTTCAGACAGGTGGACGCCTGGGGCTCACTGACCAGCCAACCTGGCCTAAAAGGATGCTGGCAGCAAAGAAAAAGACCTGAGGCTGACCTTTGGCCTACAGAGAGGGAGAGACAGAGACAGAGACAGAGACAGACAGACAGATACACAGACTCACACACAACACATACACTCACAGGCACACAAACAGGTATACAGACCCACACTCATAGGCACACACACTTAAGCACACACTCACAGGCACACACATCCATACACACTCAAAGGACCTAAGGCACAAGCACACACACACACAGAGAGAGAGAGAGAGAGAGGCACATATACAAGCATACACACATACAGTCACACTCATACACAGGCTCACACACATTCACTCACAGACACACACACTTAAGCACATACTCACAGTCGCACATATACATTCACACTCACACACACACACACACACAAACACACTCACACACACACTCAAAGGTCCTTTTGTTTTCTCATCTTTACACTGAGGTTTTTAGACTCTATCATGTTCACTTTCTCCTGATGAGTTCTTATCTCTCAAGGATTCCTCATGTGAGTTTGTTTCCTTCCTGAGTAACTGGAAGTTTCCCAGTTTCCCAGAATTTCCTGCAAAAGGACAAGCAGTAAATGGTGCTAACGAGTAAGTAATGTATTCAATTTTTTAATTTAATTTGGTGACCAAGACAGAGGTTGAAGAGATATTCACCTCTAAGTTACAAAGACAAACCATCTTTGCCTGTTGACCATTCTCTATCACCTTTGCCATTCAAGATTCTCAGGGCCTGCCTCTGTTTCCAGACTCCAGAAGAGTTGCAACTTTTCCCAACTCCGTTCTTCAATAACTATCTGCAACTGAGTCTGTCCTCAGGAGTGAATGGCTAGTTTGAGTTAAAGCCAGCACTAGAACCCAGGCCTGTGTATAACCAAAGACGGGGAAACAGCAGAGGTTTAACATTTCTCTTCACTCAGAGGAAGCCCAGATGGGCCTACTCACAATCCATGCTTCCAAATCAGAGTCTTTTCCCCTGAGGACATTGCTCTGACCCTGTCTAGCCAGAAGACTGTTCAGAGAGAATTCACCCCTCTACCTGCCCCAGGGAAACGGACAAATGTGGTGTTTGAACCATTTACCCCAGAGAATGCTCACGCTACAAGCGCCACTTAAGATGGTCGTTTAAAAGGCCCTTCTGTCTTTATTGTGACAGTTGGACTTGCCTGGTCTGCCGCGCATATGAGGCCGCAAAGGCTGCCTCTTTTGATTCAGAGTTTGAATTCTCTATGGAATGAAAGGGTTCCTGGCACAGAGTTGGCAATTACTATCTAGGTTTTCTCTCTACTGTGGGTTTCTTTAGCTGAGCGTTTAACTCTCTTGGCATCGGGCGCCAATGAAAATACTCGTGGCTAACGTGAGCAGAAATAAACACACTTCTAATCAGTTTAACTGTTGACAAAAGCAAGCTGGTTTCTTGCTTGGGGCCAACGTTTTAAGTGGACTATGATTCCTTGCAGGAACCCCCGTCATTGATGGGTGCAAATAGGGTAATTAGGTGTCCAATTACCAGATTCTCATTGGCAAATGGGGCCTTTGTGTGGGTAAGATATCCCTGAGTTTGGGACCAGCTGAAATTGAGGGGATTTTTGTTGTTGTTGTTATGGTTGTGTTTTCGAACCAGTCCTCCCAACAAGATCCTGGGTATGACTGAAGTTCCCATCTCGCCCTCATCTGCAGCCAGGCTGAAGACTTCTCTTTATTCCGAAGAGTCAGTGACTCAGGGAGCCGAAGTCACGGTGTGTGGCTTTTTCTTCCTTTCTACTCAAAAAAAAGAAAGAAAAGAAAGAAGCATTTCAGACCCTTTATTTTTTTTCCCCCACCAACTTTGCAGAGTCGACACACCTGCCAATATGTGTTAAAAAGATTTCACCATATGGAACCATTACGTTGGAAGAGTACTAAACATCTTTGCTCCTTCCTCCAGTTCTTCAGTAAAATCTGAGATGAGTCTCGGGATTCTCAAAATCGGGTGAGCCATTTTCTGGCCAGTTTTAGCCATCATCTTTCTCCTTCTAGTGACTAAGAAGTCCTGGCTGAGATGTCCACCTCTCGTGGGTTTATAACTGTTTACAGCCATGCTGCTTTAGACACAGTTGTGAACCCTCCCTGGCGTGCATGTGTGTTGCAGTTCTAAGACACAAGAGGCATCAAGTGCCCGGGGAAGCAGCAACTGGTGGGAGAGAGGACCTGAAGGTGGGCAAGCATGCACAGAAAGCAAAGTTTCCTGTGCACGAAAATGTCATGAGGATGCCTAATATTCTATATGCTGAATTACAGTAAGTAAAATTTGAAATAAGTTTTAATTGAAAATACTTACCATTAATTTAAAAAAAAAAAGTATTGGACTGCTGAGATGGCACAACAACTGAGTAGGTAGATGCGCTTGTCACACAACAAGGTCACCTAAGTCTGATGTCCCTGTACCTACAGTGAAAGGAAAGAACCAACTCCAATAGTTGTCCTCTATCTTAGACACACACACACACACACACACACACTGAACAATATGGAGAATCCAGAACCCTGAGATTATGTTTATTATTGGTAATTCATCATTAATTTTAAGTAGTAGATGAACACAAAAACCCGTTTGCTGGCCCAAAGGGAATCTCTAAATGAGACCTCTTAGCTGGGCCCTCCAATGGCCTTCTATAGTGGCTTTTCTGCATACCAATGCCTTGTTTTCAAAGTGTAAGGGACTGGAGAGGGGCGGGACCAGGGAACCAGGTATCATTTTATCCCATAGTTTAAATCATTGCTTCTCAATGTCTTTTGTACCTTGAAATCCCCGTGAACGTTCTGCTTACAACATCACAGACAAACAGGTTGGAGAAATCCTTGAATTTCACTGTGCATTAGTACTGAGCAAGGGGCTAGGGCCAGTTGACGCTGCCTCTGTCCATTCGTGGAACACCTGTGGGTAGTAAGAGTTGTCCTGTTGAACAGCGTGCCTGTGTTCATGAGTGTTCATGAGTGCCTCTGTGCATGTACCCCACCCTTCCATGGCTGCTACTGTTCCCTCTAAGATGGGGTTCTGGGCATGTGTGTGGAGGACCAAAGTCAACCTTGGGCATCATCTTGCTCACTCGCTCTCTGCAATGACTTTTGAGACCAGGTCTCTCATTTTTACCTAGAACTTCAATTCAGAGAGGCTAATCGGCTAGTGGGCTCCAGGGACCCCCGGCCTCTGTCCACCAAGCATGCACCTATAGGAAGCCAGTGTACCTGAATAATGGAGATCCTGCTCAGGTCCTTGGGCAAGCTCCCCACCTCATTCCCTCTAAAATCAAAGCGTGTCTCCTGTCTGCATTTTGGACACACAGTGGCAGCTCACCCTGAGGTGGTGTTCCCTCTTGTTCGTGGAGGGTGACTGATGAGCCCCATGCATCTGGAGCTACCCCGCTGACTCCCGTACACTGAGGTACTACTTAGGCTCTCTCTCTCAGCTCTTCTCTGGGCTCTTAGCTCAGGTTTCTGCTCAGATGTGCTTGTGCTGCGGGCTGTGAGGGGCTCCACTGATAATGGCATCCAAGGGCATTCAATTAGCACGTTTCAGGTTTCTCTGGTCATAGACACCCCTCCTGATTCTCCACTAATGCAGCTGGATCTTTTTCTTTTCCAAATCATTAGGCATCCTCCCATGGTGCTCCTCACTCCCAGCCCATCGTGGAGGAGTCTATTTTAATACTTTGCTAGCACATCTGCCTGCGAGGGTAATTTAGGGAGAAACCAGGTGCTAACATTTTTTTTTTTCTAAAAGAAGTTCGTTTTTCTGAATCCTTCTAAGACATTGATCCTGTCTCTTGTCATTCCTTGAATCTGAGCATGAAGCTCTGGCATTAATAAATAGGTGTGAGGAAGGCTGTGTCTGGCAGTAGAAACTGAGTCTGAGAAGATGGAAGGGATTGGTGGGGAGGGGCCTTTTATCAGTGGGAAGAAACTCAAGTAGTGAATTCTGCAAATGATCTAAGTCCTGATGTGGGAGGTGGAGTACAGACCAGCAGAGGCAGGACCTGGACCTGGCTGTGATCTGAGCTGGGCTAGGACTCCATGGTTTAGGGTTTCTTAAACCCTAATGGGCACAGGGATTCTCTGGAGGAATCTTGTTGAAAAGATTGGGGCTGGGCTTGGGGTGCAGGTGTTAGAGGACTGTGAACTCTCAGAACCTCGGGTTTGATCCTCAGCCGTGTATACACCAGGCATGGTGCTGCACACTGCAGTCCCCACGCTCAGAAATGAGAACTGGAGGGTCAGAGCTGAAGTTCAAGGGCATCTTCAAGGGCATCTTCAAGGGCATCTTCAAGGGCATCTTCAAGGGCATCTTCAAGGGCAATGCCAACCTTGAGGGCAACACGGGACTGACAAAAGCGAACATTTCCAGGTTCTAGTATCGTAAAGAACTTATTTATTCAAGTGCATATGCATATCAATTATTGAAACAACTTACAGATAGCAATTTTGGCATTTTGGTGAGCTTAATGGATTTTGTGTGTTTGGCTGTTTTAAAATAAATTTTAGGAAAGCAAGATAGAGTGGTTAAGGGCATAGCCTGCCAAGCCTGATAACCTGAGCTAATCTCAGAGAACAGCAGGGAAGGAGGAAAGAGATGACACTCCCAAGCTGTTCTCTGACTACACACGTGCCACGGGGCATAGGGACATACAGCCTACACATCCACACATCTATCAAATCAGTCCACAAACTATAATTTAAAAGTCTCGTCTTTCACCAGGTGGTGATAGCACATGCTTTTAATCCCAGCACTCAGGAGGCAGAAGCAGGCAGATCTCTGAATTCAAGGCCAACCTGATCTACAGAGTTCCAGGCAGCCAGGGCCACACACACACACACACACACACACACACACACACAAACACACACACTGTCTTAGAAAAGAAAGAAAGGTAGGAAGGAAGGAAGCAAAGAAGGAAGGAATGAAGAAAGAAAGAAAGAAAGAAAGAAAGAAAGAAAGAAAGAAAGAAAGAAAGAAAGAAAGAAAGAAAGAAAGAAAGAAAGAAAAACAAAGAAAAATGTTTTAATTTTTAGAGAAAGTGTGGGCTAAAGATGAAAGGGAGCAGTAAGTACTCTCCCAACTAACCTCTGAGCACAGGCTGCCCCTGCTGACCAGGCTGCCCAGAACAGCACCTATCACACTTCAGGAACCTGCTTTTATGAATCATAAACAAGTGAGTCCACTATTGCACTGTGGCTGATTCTTCAGGTTGCACATTCAACAGATTTTAAGAAATGTGTAATTGTGAAAACAGGTCTGAGGATGGGTCGGGGTCGGGGGTGGGGGTAAGAATCCCTGGGGAAATCTGACCCGAGAGACCAGCATCAGGGTGCAGATGTGAGTTTATTGCCCAGCACATACGCTTATATACAGTGTTGATCCTTGGCCTATCATATCTCACCACTGTCACTGTGCTCCAATGAAGGCCCTAGGTAATTTAGGGAGAAACCAGATTATCTGAGTTACCTGGTTTGGTAACTCAGATGGAGTCGGGGAAGTATCATCATCTGCGAGGACTTCCATAAAGACTGGGGAAGCAGCCACACTCCTGGCCTTGGTTCTGTTTTGCTGTCTGCTGGGAGCCATCTTAGATCTAATGCTGAGTGCAGCAGGCAGATATGGACTCTCTGAGGAGTCCCAGGAGCCTGCGAACCTCGCCCTCCCTCCTGCTTTTTCCTTCACAAGGTTGACTTCTGCATCCCCCACAGCTCCCCCTTCTGTTTATTTCAAGGATGAGGACTTCCGAGAGGTACAACTGTTGCATAACTGTTGAGCCTTGACATTTCAAGGGGCAGGGAATGTCCCGTAAAATGATACAATGTATCATAATATCATGAAGAATAACATTTCCTAAGAATCCTGTGTGCTCACCTCTCTGTCCCTCCCCCTGTCATTCACTGGTCCTGTCACTGTCAACATAGTTCTTGATGGTTTGGTCAGTCATGTCCTCCCCTACTGAGCAGTGCTCCGTTGTGTGACTGCACTGGCTGTTTCTTTATCCACTGTCCTCCTGCAGGACATAATTGTGTTCAGGTTTCAGCATTATGGTAAATGTCTGTCTGCAGGTTTTATGTGGACAAAGATAGTCAAACCCTTAAGTGAAATAGTGATCAGGATTACTGGCTCATACAGTAAGCGAATGTCTGTGTTTTCTAAGAAATTACCAATCATCTTCCAGTGTGCCTGTGCTGCTTTACAGTGCCACCAGCAGTGACGGGGAGCACCTTTGCCTGTGCTGGATGTGGTGGCCAGTGTTCTAGAGTGTCACTATTCTACCTGGTTTCAGTGATATTTCATTAAGCAGATCTACAACAGCTTAATGATATACAACAGCATCCAGTGTTGTTTCTCACACTTAATTGTCATGTGTATGTCTTCACCAGCAAGACAAAGAGCAATTCAATCCTACCATCTTGAGTGGCCCTCAACTAATAAGCAACAGGAATAGACATAGAGATGCTATTCCTTCCTGAGCCCTCAGATGGTGCAGGTGTGGGTGTGGGATTCCACAGTCACCCAAGGGCTCTCCATGGGATCACAAGTGCCGTTGCCCAGTGTGGTGACTGATCCACAGGGTGTTGATGTCACACATACCCCCACCTCTCTCTTTCAACCCCCCCTCTCATTTTGCTGTGCCCCTCCCCTTCTCACCTCCTCCCCCCAAAACTGCTGCTACTTATGAATCCTTCTCTGCTCCGAAGAACTCAAATTGGAGCAGTCATAGCTCAATAAGAACTCAGGATGTGAGGGCAGGATCTGGTCATGCAGAAATAAGAGGGAAAGGTATAGGCTTAGATATTTGAAAACTTGCTTTAAATAAGGGTTCTCAAATGCTTCGACTCCCTTTCTAGCCCACCCTTAAAGGTAGGGGAGAAAAGATGGTAAATAAGAGAAAGGATGTGGACCTGTTTAGAAGTAGTTCTTTGGGAGCAGGATATCAAACAGGAATCAGCAGTGGTGGCACCATCCAGCGGAAACAGCCAGGCCTCCGCCAAAAAATAACTAAATAGTAATGGTGGCTGGCATTGTCTTCTGGCCCACCCACACGCATATCTGCACATATCCATACACTTGTACACACATACGTGTACATACAAACAACAACAAACAGATACTCAGACTTTTGCTAGGAGTTCCCCAAAATACACACCCCCAAAACACTCTTAGAAAGAGTTTTCACTTTGCCACTCTGTCCTCATGAAGTGCGAAAGGGAATCTGTTCTTGGCAGCAGAGAAACTGGAGGTGATCAGGGAGGGCATGGGGTGGGTTTACTCTCCTGGTCTGCACCTGGCCTGGAGGGATGGAGACCTTCCTACTCTTTCTATTTGTAGACACAGAATTCAGAGACAGAAGGTGGCCTGGCACTCGCCTTGAGTCAGAGTCCACAATGTGTGAGAGCTTCATAAACATGCTCAATAGGCCAGAACCACAGTTCTTAGCAGCAAGCCAGCAGGAGGCTCCACCTGGCCAGCTTGGCCCTGATTGCTCTTCAGTCCCTGTCTCTGACTTAACCAGCCATCCCAAGGCAGAGCCTGAGAGAACCCAAGAAGCAAGTTCGGAGTCTCCATTGGCACTAAGTACAGGTATTCCCAATACTGCTTATGAGGAGAGGCGGGGGGGGGGGGGGGGGTGGAACTCTAAACCTTCATGTATCTGAGAGACACTGCACATCCAGAGGCATGAAGACCCAAAGGGATGTACACACAAGCAAGCTTAACAGTTTATACCATTTCTTCATTGAAAAGTCATTAAACCAACTCGATCAGCTATAAATAAAGGCAGCCTGCAGGGGGGACAATCTGGAAAACAGGATACTTATCCCCAAAGAGCTGGAGAGATAGCTCAGCATCATTTCCTGGTCTTCCAAAGGACCCAAGTTCAGCATCATCCAGTACCCATGACAGGCAGCTGGCAACTACCCATGAATGCAGCTCCAGGAGAGCCAACAACCTCTTCTGGTCTCCTCAGGCAGATATACACACACACACTTTTTGTTTTGCTTTTTAATAAGGGTAACAATTGTGATTGCTTCTGATTAGACTCAGTCAATAAAATTCTTGCCACCTGAGTTCAGATCCTCAGTAGCCACATAGAAAGTCAGGTTCAGAATCCTGTACCTGAAGTCCTCAGGACTAGGGAGGTGGAGACAAGATCCTGGGGCTGTAGGCCAAAGCGGTAGACTTTAGATTCTATGAGAAAAAAACACCTCAAAAACTAAGGTGGAGAGCAACTGAGGAAGGCAACTCAACCTCAACCTCTGGCTCCCCAAGTGCATATGCACATCTGCACATAAGCACTCATGTACACACATGGACACATACAAGCAAGATTACAGGTAATGGCTATAAAGTATCAACCACGAATCTGAGATACGTATGGTAAGAGCTCAGAGATTGGTGGGTGTTGTCTGTGAGGTGACACCTGATGGTCTTAGTGGCTTTATGCTGTGGTCAGGCAGTGCTACCTAATATTGGGGGTTGCAGAAGAAATCCCAAATCTTAGCTCTGTCATTATCCTTTCTAACACCCTCAGTCCTAGCACAGCTGCAGGGTCAGGATCTTAAAGGATGGTCCTTCAGTTGGGTGGAGTCAGGGCGTGGTTCTGGGGTGCCACTTGATGAGAAGTGTCAGGCCAGTCTGCTCCAAGTCAAGCAGACTGATCTGGCCAGCCAGCATTGAAGCATGTGTGTCAGAGCTAACCTGCATTGAGTCTTGTTAGAATGTGCTTGCAAGAAAGGGTTGACATTCAGAATAACCGAGCCTAAACCACGGCCAAGACTGAACTCAGAGATCATTTGCATGCTATTTCTTCTATTGGTTTTTAATACAACATTTACAAGAACCATCAAACAACGACAACAAAGACCACAATGTGCAGCCATTGTTGGCTTCCTACTACTAAAGACAGATTAAAAAGGCATTGTTTTCTCTGACATACAAAGTATCTAGTCTCTGACATACAAAGTATCTAGCCACTGATGTCCATTAAACTTGAGTGAAGCACAAGAATACTGAAGGGGGGGGGGGTGTTCTTGAGGAGAAATTTGCATACACATTTCCATTAAGGTTAAAGACATTTAAATCCACATTACCCTCGGCAGGCAGAATAATGAATGCACTATTATGGACCAGGCTTAGCGTGTGTCAGCCACTGCCTTTGGCGGGTTCAAGTCTTGCTTGGGATGTAATATTTAGTGACTCGTTTTTTTTTTTTTCCCTCATGCATAGGGTAATAGGCTTTAACTTTCTAAGCTTCCCTGCCAGCCCTCCCCCCGCCCCCCTGTTGCGCCATTATATTGAACTTGCAAGCAGGAAGCTCTGTCCAGCTCGCCCAGATTACCACAGCAATAGGCCCGCTGAGGGGGCTGGTGTCAGGATAAGTGTTAGAGAGGGAGCTAGCTGCCCCATCTTGGCATGCTGTTCTCATCTTATTAAATACAGCTTTGTGGAGGCAGGGAGCCTGCCTCTCAGTCACACTGGCTCAAGCCTGCTCCAACTGCTCCTGTCAGACAATATGAGGGTAGGGAGCACCGCAGCTAATGGCAGGTGCTGCTTCCCTGACAAACACAAGTCAGAGGGGCTCTTATTATGAGACTGACTTCATGAGCTGGTGTGAGCTTCTTTTATTTTACTCTTCTAGATGCTTCTCTGAGAAAGCATCCAATTGAGAAAGCCCGGTGCTTTGGGGAAAGGAAACAAACACAGTCCCTTTTAGAAGCGGGCAGTCTCTCTTAGGGCGTATGAACTGACTGCTATCCACCTTCCGGTTTCAAGTTCCCTTGGGTCTTTCTGTTTTTAAAACATTACATTTTTATTAATTCTTTGAGAACACAGGCATACAGTGTATTTTCATCCTAGACGCTTCCCACATGCCCTCTCTCCCTAACTCCTCCCAGGTCCACCTTCCACTACCCCACCCGACCCCCAAATTCATTCATTCATTCATTCATTCTTCCTTCCTTTCTTTCTTTCTTTCTTTCTTTCTTTCTTTCTTTCTTTCTTTCTTTCTAATGACCCACCAAGTCTAATTTGTGTTGCCCAAAAAAATCATGGGTGTGGAGCCAGAAGGTGGATCTTCCTTAAATTCCAGAGTTAACAGTAGTAACCTGCAAGTCTGTTGAGGCATAATCTCAACTCCTCATTTTAGCATAGCAAGGCAGAGGCAGGGGTTAGACAGAGGCAAACGCAAAAATGAACCAATTAGCCTGGAAATAAGCCAATGTTTAGGTCTGAAAGTCTCTGTCTTACTGCAAACATTTACTTTCATGCATGTTTTGGTTAATCATTGCTGCAGAACACACAGACCACTACATTTAGCAGCTTGTAATGTTGGCCATTGTTAATGGGGAAGGCTTTTGAACAGCGACCTTCACTGGGAGATGTGGCATCAAAGTGTGGTAGAGGCAGGCTTAGTGGTTTGGACTCGCTTCCTGAATGGCACCATAAGACAGTTACCACAGGCTCCCATCACCACAGAACAACCTGCCACCATGCCTGCCCTACAGTGATGGGCTGTAATCCCTCAAAGCATGAGTCAAAAGAAGGAGGAGAAGGAGAATGAGGAGGAGGAATAGAAGAAGGAGGAGGGGGAGGAGGAGGAGGAACAGAAGGAGGAGGGAGGGGAGGAAGAAGAATAACAAGAAGAAGAAGAAGAAGAAGAAGAAGAAGAGGAAGAGGAAGAGGAAGAAGAGGAAGAGGAAGAGGAAGAGGAGGAAGAGGAAGAGGAAGAGGAAGAGGAAGAGGAAGAGGAAGAGGAAGAGGAAGAAGAAGAAGAAGAAGAAGAAGAAGAAGAAGAAGAAGAAGAAGAAGAAGAAGAAGAAGAAGAAGAAAAAGAAGAAGAAGAAGAAGAAGAAGCTGCTTCCTCCCTTAAGTTGTTTTTGTCGGCTATAAAACAAAGTAACAAATGCTACTATTTTCTCTCTTGAGCTGGCAGCTAAGGGTGAGGCTTGGAAGAGTTAAGTTTGCCCAAGCCTCAGCAGAGAATGAACTCTCTCACACAGGCTCTCTTCTGCTGTAGTGATCAGATTATGGATGAGACCAGGATACCCAAAACTCTCTTGAAAGTCTCACTAAGGTTGGTGAGATTGTTCACGCCTGCTCAGTGGTTCTCAGCCTTCATAACGCGGCGACCCTTTAACACAGGTCCTCGTGTTGCAGTGACCCCCAACAATAAATTATTTTTTGTTGTGACTTCATAACTGTAATTTTGCTACTGTTATGAATCATAATGGAAATATCTGTGTTTTCCAGTGGTCTTGGGGGAACCTGAGAAGTGGTTCAACCTCACCTCCAAAAGGGGTTGCAACCCGCAAATTGTGCCACTGCTTTAGAGGATTTAGTATTTCTCCATGCCTCCTCACTCTGTAATGCTCCTGTCCCACACATCTCGTCCTACGACTCCTCTCCAACAGGACATTGGCTTGCTTCTGAGTTTTCTTCCTGTGCTGATCTATGTGACCCTATCACTGCTGTATTGTGAATTAGTGTTGTGAATGTTGTGTTAGTTACTGGCCTACCGCACAAAATAGAGTTTACTGTTTGTAGCTTTTTCCTATAATAAGATATATATGCAGATAGATAGACAGATGAGGATAGTGGGTAGATAGATAGATAGATAGATAGGAGAGATGATTGCTAGATGGTATATAGGTAGATACATAGGTAGATAGATGATACATAGATAAATAGAGAGATAGAGAGATAGATGATAGATACATAAGTAGGTAGGTAAGTAGATAGATATATACATAGATAGACAGATGATAGATTAGAAACACTTATGAAAATCCAGTTGTCTTCTACCAAACTAAGCATTAAAAGAGGTTTACAAAAAAGTCTATAATTTCCACATAGATTTCTTTTGTTTTGGAAGTGATTTTCATTTCTGTTTTTTTTTTTAAAGAAGTCATTGAGATGACCCATATTAACTAAAATTGAACTGCTTTTATTTTTAATGAATAGATACCTTCAAATTCAGTTTTAATTTCTAATTTAACAAATTCTAATAAACAAAAGTTAGATAAGCAAAGTCCCTTTAAGAATCCTCTGGGGGGGATTGTGGGAGGGGCGACGGAGCGGGGACAGTGAGTGGGATGTACAGTGAATAAGCAAAAAAAAATTAAGTTAAATTTTAAAAGGAGAATCCTCACTGACAATTAGGATTATAAAGCCGGTGAGATAGTCAGTGGTAGAGGCACTTGCTGCGAAGCCTGACAACCCAGTTTCAGTCCTGAGCATTTACACAGCTGAAGGAAAGAGTCACTCCCACGAATTTTCTTCTGACCTTCCCATGACACACATGCACACCCGTGCAAAATAAACAACTGAAGAAATAAATGTAATTTTAAATTAAAGAATATAAAAGATCCTTGAGCCGGGCAGTGGTGGCACACACCTTTAATCCCAGCACTCAGGAGGCAGAGGAGGCAGAGGTGGGTCTCTGACTTCCAGGTTATACTGGTCTGCAGAGCAAGTTCCAGGATAGCCAGGACTACACAGAGACACCCGGTCCTGAAAAATCAGAGGGGGAAAAAAGATTGCTGAGAGAAAAATGTTGGGGAGCCTTTGTGCATTTTGTTGAGGAGACTGTGGGTGTGTGCCTGAGGATATCTCCCCTTCGCTGGGATAAACATTGTAAGTACAACTTTTAGTTCATGGGTAGATATATATTTAACTTTTTAAAGAAATGAAGCACGATTTTCCAAAGTGGTTAAATTATTCGGCATTCCCTTCACCTATGAGAGGTCTGTGCACTCCACACGAAGAACAAGCTGTGGGGATTTGCTTACATTTAAAATTTTTTATTGCTTAACACATTTCCGAGTTCAGGCTATTGAGTTGTGCAGTGTCAGGATCCCCACTGGAATGTGGGGGAAATGCAATATCAGAAGTCGGTGTAACATAATAACTCTTCCCCCATCAGGGAGAAACTGAGCTGTCTCTTCACAGCTCACCACCCTCAATGTCTAAGTGACTTAACAGAGAGGATGCGACAGACACCCATGCTCTAGCTTGGTTCGTGGAAACCCCAACCTGATGCGTGTACTGGATAGTTTTATGTCAACTTGACACAAGCCAAAGTCATCAGAGAGGGAGGAACCTCAGTTTAGAACACACCTCCATACGACTGGGCTGTAGGCAAGCCTGACGAGCATTTTCTTCATTAGTGATTGATCAGAGAGGGCCCAGTCCATTGTGGGTGGGGCCACCTCTCGGCCAGTGGTCCTGGGTTCTATAAGAAAGCAGGCTGAGGAGGACATGGGTAGGAACCCAGTAAGCAGCACTCCTCCATGGCCTCTGCACCAGCTCCTGCTGGCTGTGAGTTCCTGTCCTTTGATGAGGATGGTTTAGATGAAAATGACCCCCACAGGTTCACAGTGGAGGTGCTGTTAGGAGGTGTGGTCTTGTTGGAGTAGGTATGTCAATGAGAGTAGACTTTGAAGTTTCAAACTCTCAAGCCAAACCCAGTCTCTCTCTCTCTCTCTCTCTCTCTCTCTCTCTCTCTCTCTCTCTCTCTCTCTCTCTCTCTCTCTCTCTCCTGTCTTTGATCCACATGTAAAACTCTTGACTACCTCTCCAGCGTTATTTCTGCCCATGTGCTGCCACGCCCTACACCTGAAGGCAAAGGATTAAACCTCTGACCTACAAGCCACCCCCCAGTTAAATGCTTTCACTTATAAGAGTTGCTGTGGTCACGGTATATCTTCACAGCAATAGAAAACTTAACATGGAAGTGTAGGCCAAATAAATCCTCTCCTCCCCAACTTGTTTTTTGGTCATGGTGTTTCATCATAGCAGTAGTGACCCAAACCAAGACAATGCTTGTTCCCCTTTCTACCCAGTGCACAAAGAGACTATGAAGGAAGTCTCTGTGGCCATAGGATATGAGAGAACTGTGGGAGGGAAGGGGCAGGGACCACTTCCCACATCAGAAAGGTACAAAGTAAGAGATAAGCCTGCTTGTGATGCTAGGTCAGTGAGTTACTGACACCTCGAAGCATTGTTCTCTGGTGAGCTCATCCAGCAGAATGTCCCTTCCAGCTCTCTGTAAACTGGTCAGAGCACCAGCCTCGGTGCAGCCACTCAGCTGCTAAGAAAATAATGTCACTACAGAGAAAAAGAAAATAGTTGATTTGAAGAAAAAAAAAGGTATTAGTTGACAATATGTAACCAATACAAGAGGAAGCAACTGTAACCTTTCTTTTCAGAAGAATCTATCCTCTTGCAGTAACAACTCTAACCTCCTTTCTCTTCAAAAGTATCTATCCTCTTGCTGGCCTGGTAAGAGTTCCAACTCTTAACAGATGGGGAAAACAGTGTCTAAAGATTATTATTATTATTATCAATCTGTTATTTCTCTTTTCCATCTCGATTCCTCCCCTTTAAATGATTTTGTTGCTGTAATAGTAGCAAGTGGTGTACCTCCCCTACCCCCAAAATATCTAACCAAACCAAGCAGTAACTATATTAAAAAAAAATTTACTCCCTGGATGTTTGTTCAATCTGAGAAAGACAGTCTCTAGCAGTGTAAACACTAAAGACAGAACGGATTTCTGGAAAGTGCTGTACAGGCTAACCCTGTGTATCCACTGGCTCTCACCTCCTTAATAACCCACAAATTCAAGCCTTCTCACAGAAAGCCCAGCAGTCACACCCCACTTCTCCACCAAGAGTTCCCAGCCAAGAGCTGTAATGAGGTCTCCCGGCGGACAGCTTCCATTGTGCTCACTGAAGATGTTACATATCTGCTTAGCAAGCCTTGTCAACAGAGAGTGTCTCGCTGGACTGGGTTTGGTATGCTTACATCTTTTTTGTTGTTTTGTTTTGTTTTTCAATTAATCCTCTTTCCCAAGAAATGTGCTAATCTGCACTAGACCCTTGTTCCTAGTGTGAATTACCTGATTCCTACTGTCTCTGGAAACATTGTACATGTTCATAAAACGTAACGGATGTTCTGTGTAGTGTTAACCAGAAGTGAAAGACTGCACAGTGGGTGGGGATGAGGCCAGAATTAACTTACTGTGTTTCAGGTAAATCAATGAGAACTGAAGTGGAGACCAGAGACTGGTTTAGATCCACTCATTTCTAGAGAAGTGGATATAAATTATGATAGACTGATGATCATGCCAGATATTTTATGAAGTCATGGGTTTTCAGATTCATTTAAATGAAGGTAAGTGATTCATAGTACACAGAGATGAAAGTGTTCCTAGATTCACTATGGGAGACGGAGAGATGGCTCGGTGGGTAAGCGCACTTTCAAAGGACCTGAGTTTGGTGCTCAGGGCCCACATGAGTTGACTCACTTGAACTCCTGCTCCAGGGGACTGAGGGACCCCATTTCAGGCTTCTATAGACACAGATATACATTATTAAAAATAAATCATTTATTTAAAAGATTAGATGTTCAGATGTTAAAGAAAGATTGTTCAGATCCCTAATTCTAACACTTGGGAAACTAAACAGGAAGATTGCAAGAAACTAACTTGGATTAACATTTTGAGACCTGATATACACATCTGGAAAAAAAAATCAGCTCCAAAGAAAAATAAAATTATGCTGTTTCCTGGAAAACAGATAAAATTAGAGATCTGCTGAGTGAAATAACCCAAAAAGATGCATATAGCATGAATTCTGTTGTTTGTGGATCTCAGATTTTATAGACAAATAAAACCATTTTATATATGCATGTATACGTGTAACGGCTCAATGTAGGAAGGAAAACACATTGTAGATTTTGTACGGTGCTTCAGGAAACTGATAGAAATCCAGGAACTGTATTTTCCTTTAAAAATATGATGTCTGTGTGTCTGTGTGTCCAAGGTGGGAGGTGTGCACATTAGTGCAGGTGTCCATGGAGGACAATACAAATAAAAAAGCTGGAACCGCAGATGCCTGCAGCTGGATTTACAGTGGCCATGACCCACCCAATTTAGATGCTACGAACTAAACCCTGGTCCTCTGCAAGAGTGTTGTGTGCTCTTAACCCCTGGGCAGCTCTACATCCCTAGTATGTTGTTTTGTTGTTGGTTTTGGTTGTTTTAAACCACGATAGCCACTAGCTACCCAATCTCTATGGCTGAAAAGAACAGCACAGTTTAGACTAGAGAAAGACGGGAAGAGGTCCTTTCTCCAGCTGGTGAGTCCACGGAAGGAGAACAGGCATGGAAGAGAGAGAGTCTATTAGAGTGAGGACTGTGATACAGTCCTGGAAGCCAGAGCACGGGGGGGGGGGGGGGGGGGGGGAGGGGCAGAAAACACGGATAGCTATGTGCATCATTTGTTGATAGCTGTGTGTATCATTTGTTGATAGCTGTGTGTATCATTTGTTGATAGCTGTGTGCATCATTTGTTGATAGCTGTGTGCATCATTTGCTGATAGCTGTGTACATCATTTGTTGATAGCTGTGTGCATCATTTGTTGATAGCTGTGTGCATCATTTGCTGATAGCTGTGTACATCATTTGCTGATAGCTGTGTGCATCATTTGTTGATAGCTGTGTACATCATTTGTTGATAGCTGTGTGCATCATTTGTTGATATCTGTGTACATCATTTGCTGATAGCTGTGTGCATCATTTGCTGATAGCTGTGTGCATCATTTGTTGATAGCTGTGTACATCATTTGCTGATAGCTGTGTACATCATTTGCTGATAGCTGTGTACATCATTTGCTGATAGCTGTGTGCATCATTTGCTGATAGCTGTGTGCATCATTTGTTGATAGCTGTGTGCATCATTTGCTGATAGCTGTGTGCATCATTTGTTGATAGCTGTGTGCATCATTTGCTGATAGCTGTGTGCATCATTTGTTGATAGCTGTGTGCATCATTTGCTGATAGCTGTGTACATCATTTGTTGATAGCTGTGTGCATCATTTGCTGATAGCTGTGTACATCATTTGTTGATAGCTGTGTGCATCATTTGTTGATAGCTGTGTGCATCATTTGTTGATAGCTGTGTACATCATTTGTTGATATCTGTGTACATCATTTGCTGATAGCTGTGTGCATCATTTGCTGATAGCTGTGTGCATCATTTGCTGATAGCTGTGTGCATCATTTGTTGATAACTGTGTACATCATTTGTTGATATCTGTGTACATCATTTGCTGATAGCTGTGTGCATCATTTGCTGATAGCTGTGTGCATCATTTGCTGATAGCTGTGTACATCATTTGCTGATAGCTGTGTACATCATTTGCTGATAGCTGTGTGCATCATTTGCTGATAGCTGTGTACATCATTTGCTGATAGCTGTGTGCATCATTTGCTGATAGCTGTGTACATCATTTGCTGATAGCTGTGTACATCATTTGTTGATAGCTGTGTGCATCATTTGTTGATAGCTGTGTGCATCATTTGTTGATAGCTGTGTGCATCATTTGCTGATAGCTGTGTGCATCATTTGTTGATAGCTGTGTGCATCATTTGCTGATAGCTGTGTGCATCATTTGTTGATAGCTGTGTGCATCATTTGTTGATAGCTGTGTGCATCATTTGCTGATAGCTGTGTACATCATTTGTTGATAGCTGTGTGCATCATTTGTTGATAGCTGTGTGCATCATTTGTTGATAGCTGTGTACATCATTTGTTGATATCTGTGTACATCATTTGCTGATAGCTGTGTACAACATTTGTTGATAGCTGTGTGCATCATTTGTTGATAGCTGTGTACATCATTTCCTGATAGCTGTGTGCATTTGCTGATTGCTATGTGTGATTTTTGTCAGAAGTTAAATATTAGTGCCTTGCTGCACTAACTCACATTGAAGAATGTCAGATACACGTTCAGCCTGCCTCAATACTCAACTTTCCATCTCCAACTTTTCAAATGTGTGTTATCACATTTATGACTCATTGAATAGCAGAGTGTCCTCATGGTTGCAGGGCAAGCAAGTTACCAATAGAGCCATCTCCCCAGCTCATGACAGAATATCTTTTATCTACCTCTCACTTTCAATGCGAGAAACTGGCAGTGAGAAAAATGTAATCAAATATACATGTGTGTTACACCCACACGAGTGTGCAGATGTGTATGCCTGTACACTCCTGTTGAGACCAGTGGAGTCCTTCAAATGTCTTCATCACTTACCAAGTTACTGCCTTGAGAGGGTCTTATTGAATAGAAGCTGGCCATTCTAGGGAGGCCAGCTGAGTCTGCACTCACTCATCCACACCTTTGTGCATCCCCATCTATCCCTCTGCACACCATCTACCTCTCTGTGATCCCCATCTACCTGTCTATACCCCCCATTCATCTATCTGTACTCCCAATCTACCTGTTTCTACCCACCCAGCCCTCTGAGCTCCTCATCCACCTGTCTGCACCACCCCTACCCATCTGAACCCCCATTTACCCATCTGTACCCCACCCACCCATTTGAACCCCCATCCACCCATCTGCACCTCCACCTACCCATCTGTGACCCCCAGTGCTGGGGTATAAACACACACACACCATCCCCCTTTAACATGGTCTTTGGGTCAGACACAGGTCCTCATGTATGCAGAGAAGGCACTTCCACTCCCTGAGCAGACTTCTGAACCCATATGTTTATGTATACTGCCACCAACCTTACACAATGTACTGGCTGGTTTGAGTCAACTTGACACAAGCTGGGGTTATCACAGAAAAGAGATCTTCCAGTGAGGAAATGCCTCCATGAAATCCAGCTGTAAGGCATTTTCTCAAAGAGTAATCAAGGGGAGAGGGCCCCTTGTGGGCTGGTATTCTTGGGTTCTATAAGAGAACAAGCTGAGCAAGCCAGGGGAAGCAAGCCAGTAAGGAACATCCCTCCATGACCTCTATATCAACTCCTGCTTCCTGGCCTGCTTGAGTTCCAGTCTTGACTTCCTTTAGTGATGAACAGCAGCATGGAAGTGTGAGCTCAATAAACCCTTTCCTCCCCAACTTACTTCTTGGTCATAAAGTTTGTGCAGGAATAGAAACCCTAAAACAAATTGGTACCAGTATAGTGGGGTATTTCTGTGACAACCTGACCATGTTTTGGGAAGGACTGTGGAAGGATATTGGAACTTTGAGTTAGAAGAGTCACAGGAATGTTAAGAGCTCTGTGGGATGTTGTGTAGGAGCTTGGAAGGTAATGTTGAGAACAGTGCAGAAGATGGAGGCCTGCCTTGTGAAATTTCAGAGGAAAGATTAAAGACTTATGGAGGCCATTGCTATTTTGATTGTGAAGATTCTGTGGTTTTGGTTAGCTGGGGCTGAAGAATCAGCTGTGATTACCAAGATACCAGAACTACTAAAGGGAAAACTTGCATTACTGGGACTATTGATGCTGGTTAGCTGGAGTTAAGAAACTAATGGTGATTAAGAAGAGACCAGTATCATTGAGGTGAAATCTTCTGGGAAGTGTTTTCTGAGAGCACAAAGAGGCTTTGTTCCAGAGATAGCCAAGGTTGTATCTTGTGCTGTGGCTGAACTTGGTAATGTGTGAGAGTCACCCAGGCAATAATAATTTTGAAGGCATGAAGAGGTCATAAAGAACAGCTGAGGCTCAGCACTGTGAGAGGCCATGGAAGGCCATTGGCAAAGGTGCAGACTTAGTTGTAACTGATAGCCCAGCACTGAAGGGGTCATGCAAAGGAGTTGAGGCCTGGCACCATAAAGAGAGCCTGTGAGAGGCTATTGGCGAAGCCTACTTATGGCAGAAGACAGCAGTGTTTTGGAGATGCCAGTACTATGAAATGACCACCGAGAACAGCAGCAGCAGTGGAGTACAGGCATCTGGAGCCTAGAAGGCAAGGTGTGTGTTACAAAGGGCAGAGTTGGAGAGGTGACCCAAGCCCTTGGAGGAGCCCAGAAGATCGTGAGTGCATCCCAGACACTGGACAGTTGGAATCTGATTTTGCTTTTGGTTGTGACTGTGCCCTGATATTTTTCCCTCTTGAAGGAAGAAAGTATTTTAGTGGAGCCTGCAGTTAAGATACTTTTAACTGGAAAAAGACTTTGAATTTTAAAAGAGATTGGATATTTTAAAGGGATTGAAATTTTAATATATAAAGACTGTGTGACTTTTAAAGTTATTTAGATCTTGGAGATGAATAAGAAAGTAAGGGTTGAGGCTTAATAGTGATGTGTTTGTGTATCAAGTTGACAAGGGGTCAATTGTACTGGCTGGTTTTGTGTCAGCTTGACACAAGCTGGAGTTATCACAGAGAAAGGAGCTTCAGTTGGGGAAGTGCCTCCATGAGATCCAGCTGTGGGGCATTTTCTCAATTAGTGATCAAGGAGGGAGGGCCCCTTGTGGGTGGTACCATCCCTGGCCTGGTAGTCTTGGGTTCTATAAGAGAGCAAGCTGAGCAAGCCAGGGGAAGCAAGCCAGTAAGTAACATCACTCCATGGCCTCTGCATCAGCTCCTGCTTCCTGACCTGCTTGAGTTTCAGTCCTGACTTCCTTTGGTGATGAACAGCAATGTGGAAGTGTAAGCTCAATAAACCCTTTCCTCCCAACTTGCTTCTTGGTCATGATGTTTGTGCAGGAATGGAAACCCTGACTAAGACACATGACTACCATGGGTGTGCAACCCATTTCTTGTCAAAAACTAGAGTCTGGGTATTTTTTAGTGGATAAAATATAGTCAGAATGACATTTGTTCCAATTTTGCTTTTTATTTCATCTACCCAAGGAACCATTTTTTTTTTCAATCTAGGACACAGAAGGCTCTCAACAGCGGTTACTGATTGAATACTTGATTAAAAGATTATGCTGTCAGGACTGGGACCATCGGCACATTTCATCATGGGTTGTGGACGGAGCCATCAGGCTTCATCCCTCTGTGAGGAGCAGTAGGTAGCTAATGGTTGTTGGGAAGGGTAGTTCTATTCCTGATCGGTGTGGTCACCCCTAAGTCATACTCAAGGAAGCAACTGCTCACCTGTACTCATGCAGGCGACCCTAATTAAATGCAGTGGGCCACAGGGTGCAGGAAGGCATGAAAGCAGAAGGGCTGGGAAGAATGTGTTCAGCGGAGGAGTGAGAGGGGAAGATGGGAGGACAGGATCAAAGTGCATATGTGCACGTGAAATTCTGAATTAACAGATCTGTGAAACTTTTAAAACAATTGTGCCCTTTGCATATGAACAGAAAATAATTCTCTAGCTAGATTTCCAAACAGCAACTCACAAACCCACAGAGGCAGCATGCTGAATCAGAGGCCAGAAGAGGGCACCCAACCCCCTGGAACTGGAGTTGCAGGTGGTTATGGGCTGCCCAACATGGGTGCAGGGAACCGAGCTCCTCAGGACTCTCCCACACAGCAGCAGATGCTCCTGAACATGGGCCACATGGCCTTCCTCCCTCTCAGCTCTCAGGAGACTAGCACTCTGCACACTACACAAACCATCTCCAAAATCTTCAAAGATCTTCAAAACCATAGATGCTTCTGGTGGTCTGGGGAACAGTCCCTCTGTGGAGGGAAGCTGGCTCTAAGTTCTAGATACCTTCATGTCCTTTGAGAGCCTCCCGCCTCTGAGAGCAAGTCACGGCTCTACCACTGAAGGCTGCATCATTGTAGTGATAACAGCTGGTGCCTCTGTGCCCCGTATCTATGTGTGGACCAATCTTAATTTCTTGAATCCTCGCATCACCCCCTTAAGGCAGGAGCTGTGGTTTTCACTTGCATTTTACGGTGGATGGAGCAAGAGTTAAAGGGTGAAGCTATGCTCCTGTGTCCCTGCGTAGGCTTACAGGAGCATGTGGCCATGCCTGGGCTTTTCACGGTCGATGGGGATCTGGATTCAGGACCTCACACCCGCTTAGCAAACCCTCTCACTCACCGAACCAATGCCAACCCTAGTCGTTGATTATTTGTGGCTAACATAACACCGCCGTGTGCTTCACTCTTAAGAACTTGACAAGCCCAAAGGATGCATAATCTTTCTGCCTGGCTTCCATGTTCTATTTAAATCAGGGAGCAGATGTCACCTGCTTAAATACAAATCAGGTCAGCCTCAGCAAGGTGGTGAGGATGGACTGCTACCCACAGAGGTTAAGAAAGTTGAAACTGCCCAGTTCTAGGTTTGACTGTTCTCCTTTGAGGTCTCGTTTCCCAACTAAATACTCTCCCATAGTCCTTCTGCACAGAGGAGGAGACAACCCTCTGACATCTGAGGGCTAAACTCATCTCTTCCCGCCTCCACCCCCAACAAGTCATTTTCCAATTATATGTCTTCATCAACACAAACCCAAGTTATGGCACCAGGCGGGCAGCTAGTTATTTTTAGAAGAGCACCGTATACAATGGGGTGCGGGGGGATTGCAAATGAGAGCAAAAAGGAACAGACAATCGCTTTGGGGGACGGCGCAGATTAGTACATCATTGCATACTAACAAAGTGCTAATTGCCCCTTTTGACCACGGGCCCAGTTTACAAAGCTTGTGCACAAATGTGCTCTGTGCACTAAATTACAAAACTAACACTGCATTATTTCTCAGTACAGCTTGCAAATTCTTGTAGGGCAGGATGTATTAGCATTCATTAAATCAGAGAGACATGGAGAAGAGGAGGATGGAAGGATGGGAGGGAAGGAAGTAGGGAAGGAGGAAGGGAGGGAGGGAGGGAGGGAGAGAGGGAGAGACAAGAGACAGAGGAACCAGCCAACTAATCATTCAGATCACCAAGGTCCTGACTGTGCGCGGACATTCAAAGCAAATAGCATCTATTTGCAGGACCTGGATAACACAGTTTCAAAGCAGTCATGAGTAGAAAATTGAAATTTAACAGCTAAAAACTAAGTTAGCATTAATTTTAGCCACCATGTGCATGCCTAACCATTTATTGAGACGATATTAACAAATCAGTGTATTGCCTAAAGCAGAGGAATATGTCAAAGGACAAGTGGGGTTTCACCTACAGAAAGCAGGAGAGGTTTGGTGTGGCAGGGCTCACCCTCTTATTTTGTACGGCAAAATGTCCTTGAGACATTTCCTAAATACAAATAAGTAGGTCCAGGACATACCAAAAATGAATGTACTGAGACGGCTATTAGATACACAAATCTTAGCACCTCAGAAGACCTTAGGATCAACAATTCTGTCCTTTCATAGACATGTGTTGAGTGACTGTGTCTAAGCTAAGCACTCAGATGGATTCACACAGCTTGTCTGCAGCAGCGGGTGCTGCAGTAGACACTGGTGGGCGGACATCTTTGCCACGTGCTATGTTCTCCGGGAGTGGTGTACCTCAGCTGTACATAGCTATGCTTTTACTTTAGTTGTTTAGTTTTTAGAAACTACCATACTGATGAAGGCTGAGCATTTCATCCAGTGGTGAATAGGCATGTCTTTCCCTGTGTTTTTGTCAACATGTGCCATTTTCCAAACGGTAGCCATTTTGACTGGGGTGGGATGGAATCTCTGTGTAACTTTGATTTGCATTTCCTTTATGGCTAAGGATGCTCATTATTATTTATGCACCATAATGGCTATTCTTGGTGGCCAACTTGGCTATGTCTTGAATTAACTAAAAGTTCAAACCACGAGGCACACTGGTGAGGGATTTTTAGTAAATTGGACCTCTTGAGGCAGGAAGACCCACCCTAAATCTGGACCACACCTTCTCTGGGCAGCCAAAAGAAAGGACCAAGAAGAAAGAAGTTTTTGTCTTTGCCTGCTTGCCCACATTCTTGTTGATAAGTTAGTTCCCTATTGATGTTAGAGCCTGATTCTTCAGGATTCTAGCATACTGAAGACCAGCCAAGACATTCAGCCTTGTAGAGCGAACAGCTACTGGATTCTTGGTTTCCCATCAGTAGACAGCCGGTGTTAGAATAGCTGGACCACAGCATGTAAACCACTCTAATAAATACTCCGCCCGTGTGTGTGTGTGTGTGTGTGTGTGTGTGTGTATTCCATCAGTTCTGTTCCTTTAGAGTCCCCTAACGCATGCATATATTGGTGGTTTGTCTTATTTACTTTTTAAAAACTGTATACTTATTTATTGATTGCATCATTTATCTATTGGTGATTAATGGCCAAATTTTTCTTCTGTTTTGTAGGCTGCTCCTTCGCTCTGGTAATTGCATCTTTGACCACACAGAGGCTTCTAAATGTGATGCTGTTTCAGTCATCCTTACACACTGCTTAGCCATTTTTGAAGGAGTCAAAGAGCTGTTCCTGCACCTGTGTTCTTATGCTGTTACATCCCCTTATGTGCTTGTCTAGCCCTCCCAGCATCCCAGCCCTGTGTGCAGACTTTCTCTTCAAATTGAAGTGATTTTTCTGACTGCTGAGAAGTGTAACCCTAACATCAATCTCCAGTGTTTAGATATCCGGCTTTCTGGCACCGTTTGTGGAAGAGGTTGTCTGTTTTATTCAAAGTGTCTGTTTTGGGCACTCTTGACTAAAATTAAATTGTAACTGTGTTGATTTGGGGTCCTTCACTTTACTCTATTGGTCTACATGTCTATTTTTTTGCGACTGCCATACTGCCTTGTGACTCTAGCCCTGTTATATAATTTGAGGTCAAACAGTATGGGATCTTTAACACCCAGCTTAGAACTATGTTTGGCCAATTTTGGTTCTTTATTTTTATGTATAACTTTTAAGAGTGTTTTTCTGGTACTGTGAGGAATGTCATTGGAATTTTGGTTGGGAATTGTGTTGAGTCTGTAGACCACTTTTGGATAATATAACCGTTTCACAATATTAATTCTTTCAATCCATGAGCAGGGAGAAGGTCTTTCCATATTCTAGTGTCTCATTTCATAAAGACTTTTTAGCGTAGAGGCCTCTCGCTTCTTCTGTTAGGGTTATTTTCTGGGGTGTGTGTGTGTGTGTGTGTGTGTGTGTGTGTGTGTGTGTGTGTTTATTGTTTCATTTTATCTTAAAGGCTATGGTAAGGTTGATTGTTTTTCCCTGATTTATTTCTCAGAACATCCATTATCAATACATTAAAAAGCCAGTGACTTTGAGTGTTTATTTTGTATCCTGTTACTCAGCTCCTCTAATAGTTTACTGGAGGAGCATTGCGGGTCTCTCAAGGAAAAGATCATATGGTCTGCAAACAGGGATGATTTTACACCTCTCTTTCCTGCTTGTTTCCCCTGTATTTATTTCTCTTACTGCATTGCCTTGACTAAGATTTCAAGCACTGGATGGAGAGAGTGGAGAAAGGACATCCTTGTCTCATTCCTGACCTTAGTGAGGTTGTGCTTGGGAGTGATGGGAGAGATGATTCAATACACACAGCGGTTTCCCAGATGTGCCGCCATGAGCGCTACCTTCTAAAGCTATCGGCAGATTTCAAAACTCAGTAGGATTCATTCCCACCTTCTCCTGAGGCTCAGCTCTGGGCACTTGGGGCTGAATTTAATAGCAAGACTGAAACACTGACGGTGAAATCAGATTGAACCTCCTCCCACCCTGAGCCACGCTTGTTCTCCTCCAGATGCACTGGGGAGGGAAAGACAGCTTCTTATAAAAATATGTACTAACTCTTCTGACTTAATCAGAGTGAATATTGTTCCAAATCAAATTGATGGCTACTTCCGCAGAAAACTGGACTCTTCCAGTTAACAATGGAAGGAAGGACACAGCACTGTGTAGTTGGTTTCCGAGATCAGAAGTTAGGATGTTATCAGGCAGGCTTATGGTTATAAATACAGCTTTTCTTTTTAAAGTACTTTTGTGTGTTAGTGTGTATGTGCATGCACACATGTGCACAGTTGGTCACAGAGGCCAGAGAAGGCATTGGATGCCTGAGCTGGAGTTATAGGCAGTTATGGGCCTTTCAGTATGGGTTATGAGAACAAACTCAAGAACTCAGGTCCTCTAGAAGGGAAGCAAGTGCTCTTTAACCACTGAGCCATCATCCTTGCCCCACAAATAGAACTTTGTAAAACCAGGATCTATTTTATGTCCAAGAGAGCCAGCTATGGCTTGAGAGAGAAGCGTGGGTCTGTTTCTAGCTTACTTTATTTGTTGAAATGAGAGTCTTATGTAGCCTAGGCTGGTCTCAAACTCACTATGTATCAGATAACCTTTGAAATTCTAATCCTCCTGAGTACTAGGGTTAGAGGCAAGTACCTTCATGCTCAGTTTATAGATTACTGAGCACAGAACCCAGGGCCTTCTACACACTAGGCAAGCACTCCAGGGATTGAACTGCATCCCCAGCCTCTGACTGAAACTTTTAATAACAATCAAATGATCAGTTCTCTATAAAGTCATGCGTCTTTGTCTTTAGAAGTGGGAGAGGGACAAGCAGGGAGAAGGATGTAGCTTTTACCTTCAGTCCTTGCAAATAATATTTATTCTTGTTTTTATGAGATTCTGAATTTTTTCTTTATTATCCAGGTCTTGAGATAAAATGATTACATTTTAAAAGAAAGAAAAGCAAGAAAGCAAGAAAGCAAGAAAGCAAGAAAGCAAGAAAGCAAGCAAGCAAGAAAGAAAGAAAGAAAGAAAGAAAGAAAGAAAGAAAGAAAGAAAGAAAGAAAGAAAGAAAGAAAGAAAGAGAAGGGAGGGAGGGTGGGAGGGAGGAAGGGAGGGAGGGAGGGAGAAAAAACACAAAATCTGAATATTTGAAATCACAAGTTGTCTGCTTGGGTTCTTGAACAACATTACGGTCAAAGGATCTGGGATAATCTGTATCCATGGTGTGGTTACACTGGCCACAGAGCCACAGCCAACAGTCAGAGGTACAGCCACTAAGATCTGTAGCACGAAGCCCACACATGGACAGAGACTGGAATCTGGGATCGCCTTTCTTTTACCTGGACTTCCCACTCACTGCCTTTGTTTGCTGGTGTTCTTGATGCTTTTAATGACATTCTGAAAGTTCTCAGCTACAGTGTAGCAAACGGGGAACTTCTGACTCAGGATCTCCTTGTTTGTTTTCCTTTGTCTGGTGTATGGCCCTCATGCCAGGCGGATGGTGAGCTGTCACTTCAGGCTTGTTAGTCAAATTATGGTGATTAATGCAAACAGCCAACATGAACTTTGAGCCGTTCTGATGCTCCACAGCCCACGTGCTGGCAGGATGCCATCCTCCCACGTCCCCTAAGTGACTTGGACACCTTTCAACACCCAGGAAGCTCTTCCTCAAGCAGAGCCCAGTGACTTGTAACTGACTCAGACACCTCTCAAAACCCAAAGACAGCTTCCTGGGATTTGATATAAATGTGATGGCCGAGGTCCTCTCAGAAGATAACGTTAATGAGGATGTTTGAAACCACATGGCTTCAGGTAAAAAGCTGTCTTCTCACAGCCCTCCCGGAGGCAGGAGGCTGCGCCTTCCTAGAGCTTTAGAAACACAGTGAAGTCTCCATTGCCCTTCTGTCCTCCTGTGGGCATTTCCTGTAAGTGACTTTTATATTTTATTAGTGAATATTCATTGTATATAGTGGCATGTCAAATACACTCTCAAGTATTTCATGCACTAGAAAAGTCACACCACTGCTCTTAGTTACTCTCCCATTCCCCCTCCCCCAGTCTCCTCTGTCCCTGCCCCTGTCCACCTTCTTCTTTCATTCATAAATGTGTATGTGTACATATGGCATGTGACATATGTGTTTTATACACATGTATGTATATATGTATACACATCATACATCATACACACATTATGTATACATCATATACATATACACATCATATATACATCATATACACATATACATATATGCATATATGTGTGTACATACATGTATATACATATATACATATATATGCTTTCTATCTCTATGAAGAATTCTGTGAATCACCATGAGAGAAAATAGGATATTTATCTTTCTGTATATGATTTATTTCATTTAATTTGATGATCTCCATCAAATATATATTGCATATATTTTCTACTGTGTGGCTGAATAAAATTCTGTTGGGTTTTCTTTTTAAGCCAAAAATTAGAACTGCCATACGCCCAAGTTCTGCCACTTCTAGGTACATACCCGAAGGGTGCACTAATCTTCTTTGCAATCCTGTTCTCTGTAGTTGCACTGTGCAGTCAGCTGAAGTGTCTGTCAGCAAGCGTGTGGGCTTTAACACAATGATCCCCCACCCCCACACCCCCACCCCTGCCAGCATTCCTGGGGTATCTTTCTTTCATGGAGAATGCTTATGTGGGTCCATTGCTTTCTTAGACTGAAGCAGGTGTTTTGGAAATTAATAAGATAAAGAAGCGTAAGATCCTTGGAACTTAGAAAGGTTCTCTAGAAACTTGAATGTTTATGATATCATAAAGACACTCCCCAAAAAAATCTGATATTCTCCAGAGAGAATAAGACTCAACATTCGGATGTAACATGAACTTTGAGCTCTTGCCAAAAGTGATTTTCTGTAGATAAAGAAACCAACTGTAACAAAAAAAGTTCCATCAACACAGAACTAAAGTATTTTTTCCCTTAAACTGGGGTATGCCTGGTGAAATCAGCTCCCTCTAACACGCCACTCTGCAAATTCATAAAGTGGGCTCAGAGAAAACTTTGATGTCGTGACCTTATCCAGCTGTTTACCACGACAGCCATCCTCTAAGAGTACAGCCTCTAAGGTTTCTTGTTCTATCCCTGTCAATCACAGCTTGCATGGTCATCCATGCAGTCATGATCTGTCAGTGACACCATCACAGGAAAGGGAGCAGGACAATGACACACGATGGCACGTGGACCCATGGAAACATCTAGCCCGTTGGTTAACACGATCATGTGGGCTCCTAACAGGACTGAGATGGTGACCTAGCACACACACCTCGTTTAAGTAAAATCAGGCCTCATGAGGTTTCTTTCTTACTTATAGTAAAATCCACTTCTAAATGTATTTTTTAATCATTTTGACAGTCAAATTCTTTTTTTAAAGATTTATTTACTATTATATGTAAGTACACTATAGCTGTCTTCAGACACACCAGAAGAGGGCATCAGATTTCATTACGGATGGTTGTGAGCCACCATGTGGTTGCTGGGATTTGAATTCAGGACCTTTGGAAGAGTAGTTAGTGCTCTTAACTGCTGAGCCATCTCTCCAGCCCAACAGTCAAATTCTTATAGTCACTATCAATATAGAGAAGATATTACTCAAAAATGTTTCTCTCACCTCACATCCATGGTCTTCAAACTCCCAGCCCCAGAAATCACTGGTTTATTTTTTTCTATATCTTTGTCCCTTTCACAATAGTCTCATAGGGAACTTTTTGGGGTCTTAATTCTTTCATTTAGTGTAATTATTTTGAATATATCCACTTAATGCAATGGATTTCTATGCATAAGTATATATGATTATATGGATTTACTTTTAAATGTTGCCAATGTGTCAATGACTCATTTAACATTTTTCCTACTTACTATTTATTTCTTTTGTGTATGGGTTGTCGGGGGATTGCCACAACACACTTGTGGAGGTCAAAGAACAACTTTGCATATGTGGATTTAACTCTGGTTGTCAGGTTTAGTAGCAGGTGCCTTTGCCTGTCAAGCCATCTCACTAGCCTGGTTCATTATCTTTAACACTGGGTAGCGGTCTCCTATATGAGTAAGCTGTGAATTGTTTACTTATCCACAGGTTAGTTAAAAGATGTTTGCCGTGTTTTAACATTTTTGTAATACTGAATATATACCTTATAAATATACATATACAAATTTTTGAGGGAGGGATGACTGATTAATAAGGCAAATATAAATCAGATGTCTAATGTGTACCTGTAAACCCATCCCTTGGAACATGGCAGTGGTGACCCACACCTGTGAGCCTATCTGTCTAACATGGCAGTGGTAACACACACCTGTGAGCACATCTGTCTAACATGGCAGTGGTGACACACACCTGTGAGCACATCTCTCTAACGTGGCAGTGGTGACCCACACCTGTGAGCACATCTGTCTAACATGGCAGTGGTGACACACACCTGTGAGCACATCTCTCTAACGTGGCAGTGGTGACCCACACCTGTGAGCCTATCTGTCTAACATGGCAGTGGTGACACACACCCGTGAGCACATCTGTCTAACATGGAGTGTTGACACACACCTGTGAGCCCATCTGTCTAACATAGCAGTGGTGACCCACACCTGTGAGCCTATCTGTCTAACATGGCAGTGGTGACACACACCCGTGAGCACATCTGTCTAACGTGGCAGTGGTGACCCACACCTGTGAGCCTATCTGTCTAACGTGGCAGTGGTGACCCACACCTGTGAGCCTATCTGTCTAACGTGGCAGTGGTGACACACCTGTGAGTCTATCTGTCTAACATGGCAGTGGTGACCCACACCTGTGAGCACATCTGTCTAACATGGCAGTGGTGACCCACACCTGTGAGCACATCTGTCTAACTTGGCAGTGGTGAAATGCACACCTGTGAGCCTATCTGTCTAACGTGGCAGTGGTGACACACCTGTGAGTCTATCTGTCTAACATGGCAGTGTTGACGCACACCTGTGAGTCTATCTGTCTAACGTGGCAGTGTTGACGCACACCTGTGAGCACATCTGTCTAATGTGGCAGTGGTGATGCACACCTGTGAGCACATCTGTCTAACATGGCAGTGGTGACCCACACCTGTGAGCCTATCTGTCTAACATGGCAGTGGTGACACACCTGTGAGTCTATCTGTCTAACTTGGCAGTGGTGACACACCTGTGAGTCTATCTGTCTAACATGGCAGTGTTGATGCACACCTGTGAGCACATCTGTCTAATGTGGCAGTGGTGATGCACACCTGTGAGCACATCTGTCTAACATGGCAGTGTTGATGCACACCTGTGAGCACATCTGTCTAACTTGGCAGTGGTGACCCACACCTGTGAGCACATCTGTCTAACTTGGCAGTGGTGAGATGCACAACCTGTGAGCACATCTCTCTAACGTGGCAGTGGTGAAATGCACACCTGTGAGCCTATCTGTCTAACGTGGCAGTGGTGACACACCTGTGAGTCTATCTGTCTAACATGGCAGTGTTGACGCACACCTGTGAGCACATCTGTCTAACATGGCAGTGGTGACACACACCTGTGAGCACATCTGTCTAACATGGCAGTGGTGAAATGCACACCTGTGAGCCTATCTGTCTAACGTGGCAGTGGTGACACACCTGTGAGTCTATCTGTCTAACATGGCAGTGTTGACGCACACCTGTGAGCACATCTGTCTAATGTGGCAGTGGTGATGCACACCTGTGAGCACATCTGTCTAACATGGCAGTGGTGAGATGCACACCTGTGAGCCTATCTGTCTAACGTGGCAGTGGTGACACACCTGTGAGCACATCTGTCTAATGTGGCAGTGGTGACCCACACCTGTGAGCACATCTGTCTAACATGGCAGTGGTAGTGCACACCTGTGAGCACATCTGTCTAACATGGCAGTGGTAGTGCACACCTGTGAGAACATCTGTCTAACGTGGCAGTGGTGACACACCTGTGCACACATCTGTCTAATGTGGCAGTGGTGGTGCACACCTGTGAGCACATCTGTCTAACATGGCAGTGGTGACACACACCTGTGAGTCCATCTGTCTAACATGGCAGTAGTGACACACATCTGTGAGCCTATCTGTCTGTACTGGATAGTTTTATGTGTCAACTTGACACAGGCTGGAGTTATCACAGAGAAAGGAGCTTTAGTTAGGGAAGTGCCTCCATGAGATCCAGCTGTGGGGCATTTTCTCAATTAGTGATCAAGTGGGGAGGGCCCCTTGTGGGTGGTACCATCTTTGGGCTGGTGCTCTTGGGTTCTATAAGAGAGCAGGCTGAGCAAGCCAGGGGAAGCAAGCCAGTAAGAAATATCCCTCCATGGCCTCTGCATCAGTTCCTGCTTCCTGACCTGCTTGAGTTCCAGTCCTGACTTCCTTTAGTGATGAACTGCAACATGGAAGTGTAAGCTCAACAAACCTTTTCCTCCCTCCCCAACTTGCTTCTTGGCCATGATATTTGTGCAGGAATAGAAACCCTGACTAAGACTGTCTAACGTGGCAATGGTGACACACACCTGTGAGCACATCTGTCTAATGTGGTAGCAAGAAGATCAGGAGCTTGGGCAATCCTCAACTATAGGAAGAGATGAATCCATAAGACAACAATAAATCCTAACAAATGGATATGATATTACATGAATAAAGTTAATTAGAAAACACATTAAAACCATATTAAGATAGCACTAAATACTCATTAGATGGTAAACATCATTTTTTAAATAATTTATTTATTATTATGTGTAAGTACACTGTAGCTGTCTTCAGACACAGCAGACAGGGACGGCAGATCTCATTACAGATGTGAGCAGATCTCATTACAGATGGTTGTGAGCAGATCTCATTACAGATGGTTGTGAGCCACCATGTGGGTGCTGGGATTTGAACTCAGGGCCTCTGGAAGAGCAGTCAGTACTCTTAACCGCTGAGCCATCTCTCCAGCCTGATGGTAAACATCGTTAACTTGTAGGAATCCTGTTACCCTGGGGCTGGAGAGGTGGCTCAGTGGTTAACCACCCTTGCTGCTTTTGCAGAGCACCCAGGTTCAGTTCCCAGCATCCATATCGGGAAGTCCACCACTTCCCATAGCTCCAGAACCAGGACATCTGATCCCCTCCTCTGGCTTCGCCAGGCAACCACACACATGTGCACACACTCACATGCATACGCATAAGTAAAATCAATAAAGCATTCTAAACTAAAGCCTCCCATTACCTGATTCTAAAACCCGAATTACAGATCACACTTTATAAGATGTGACTGTGAACTTGATCTTGGCTGCCAGCTCTGCTCAACATCTGAAAGGGAATACAAAGCGTGCCTACGCTGCCAAACTCCTCCAGGCACAGTGTGCTTGGTGTATGTGTGTGTGTGTGTGTGTGTGTGTGTGTGTCCATGTGAGTACATATGGCCCCATGGGGGGGGGGCCATAAGGAATGTCACATCCCTTAAGGGTTGGGGTAGTAGTGATTGCAGGTCACCTGTGTGGGCGCTGGGAACTCTATGTGGATCCTGTGCAAGAGCAGTCTATGTTCTTGACCATTGAGCCATCTGGCCCCCACCCCCACCCCCGTGGAGTTTTTCTTTAGGAGGCCTGACTTTTGAAACTGATGCTCAGGATCTCACAGGAGGAGAAAGCTTCATCCCCTCTGAGAAATCTGTCATTTCTGCTTTGTGGAGCCCTTGCCTCCCTAGTGACGGAAGGCTGTTCAGATGTCACCCTCAGAAACAATAGCAGCTGTGACAGTAAAAGGCACACGGAAGATGGTGTGGCCCAAATCCTGCATCCCTGCTTCCCAGTTCAGGGATGACAAGCTACGCTGGGGCCTGTGGCCTGGGCTTGAGACACAGCTGCTAAAAGCACTTTCCCCGACTTCTCCTCAGTGGGCTCTCTGCGATGACCAGTGACTGTGAGTCTTTCAGACAGGCACAGCTGTGGGCAAGCACAGGCCCATCTTGTTGCATTTCTGTAAAAGAAGCAAGCTGACCATGTATTCGGAGGCTGAATGGACCACTCTTAGATTTAAAACATTTTTAACTGTCTTGAGGCGTAAGGAAAGCATCTGGGAAGCAGTGACCAGTTTACTCAGTTTTATATGTGTCATTTCTGTGCTTCCTATAGGATTATATCAGTATATTTATCATCATCATCATTATTATTACTATTACTATTACTACTACTATTGTGAAAATTATAGTGTTACATGTCAGGATGATTTTAAATAGTCTATAATGTGGTTTGTATAAACTATGTCACTTCACATTAAGAAAGCAGTAAAGCAGACGTAGGGAATGGAACCACCTGCTTCAAAGCCAGGTCTGGAGTCCTCCTCTAGCTGTCTCACAGGCCTAGGCAGGCCACCTCTTGAGCTCCTAATCCTCATACACACACACACACACACACACACACACACACACACTCACACACACCCTGCCCAAGTGTTGGAATTACAGCCGAGGACACCACACCTGGCAGGATGGTTTTCCCTTATGATGGCAAGACTTGCTGACAGAGCTCATCACCTGCACACCTTTCTGTCTCTGAGTGGTCATGTTGCAGAAAATCTTAAAAAAACAAAACAAAACAAAAAAAACCTTCCCACTAATAGCAACTTGACTTATAGCAAGTGAAGCTAATCTAGCCCTCCAATCCTCTCACGTATTCCTGAAGCCTCCTTGTCCAGGATCCTCAGAGAATTCAGCCAGTTACTGTTGTTGGCAGAAGCCGCTCCCCCACCTTGCTGCAAACCCTGGCGATCCCTAATTGTGGGTCTGTGTGTGTGTATGTATGTATGTATGTATGTATGTGTGTGTATGTATGTGTGTATGTGTCTGTGTCTGTGTCTGTGTATGTGTGTGCATATACATATGTGTGTATATGGGGGGTGTCTGTATGTGTATATATGTATGTGTATACATCTGTATGTATCTATGTATGTCTGTATGTCTGTATGTGTATATGTGTGTGCATGTATATGTGTGTATATACATATGTTTGTGTTTATGTGTCTGTATGTATGTGTGTATGTGTGTGCATGTATATGTGTGTATGCACATATGTTTGTGTATGTGTGTATATATGTGTATCCATGTCTCTGTGTATGTGTGTGTATGTGTATATATATTTGTGTATATGTATGTGTGTATGCATGTGTATGCATATATGTGTGTGTGGAGGCTAGAGGTCAACATTGGACACCTTCCTTAGTTTTTTAGACAGAGTCCCTCCCTGAACCACAACTCCCCATTTCGTCTAGACTGGCTGGACAGAAAGAGCCAGATCCACTTGCCTGCCTTCACCTCCCAGCTTAGGATTATGGGTACAAACCACAGCACTCAGCTTTCTTTTCAACATTGGCTTCTAGACTCGAACTCGGGTCCTCTCTCCTTATGTGGAGAGCACTTCGCTGACTGTTGTGTCTTCCCAGCCCTCCACGCTTACTTCCTTCATGTTTGTTCTAATCAGTGAGAGGGTCAATGGTCAATGCACTGATGAGTCGGCTTTAACAGAATGTGAAGTAATCTTTAATACTGGATAGTGAAATCTAAATAGGCCTTTATTGATATTTGTAGTTGGTTTGGAGGGCCACGCATTTTTTTTAAATGGCATTTGTCTTATATCTCTTTAAAAAAAGTCCAGAAGGCTCCTCCAAAACCATGCACTGATTTGGTCGAAGGCCTTCAAAACACGTTTCATGCTACAACGTGCATTATTGTAATCAGTTGGTTTAATCTTATGAGATACACAGTAAAGGTGAGAAATCAGGGAGCCTTGGTTCGGGACAGTGTGACACTGGCCTTCAGGCTTCTGTTTCTCCAAATAAGATGTCACTGGATGGGAGCTAAGCACTTCAAACAATAACATTTACTAGGCTGTGTTAGCTGAAATAGAATTTTTTTTTAAAAAAACCTGTTTTCATTATATTTCCACACACATGGAATTTGCTGATGTTAGAAGTAGAGTTGTTTTGTTATTGTTTTGTTTTATTTGGAAGAACAAGAGAGAGATCATATACATGTATTAAATAAAACAACCTTCTATATGTACATGAACATTTGGGCAGATATCTTAAATCCCTGTAAGAACCAGGATGAGCTAATACTTGAAGGAGAGCTGTATCTTAACAAGATGCCTTCCCGTGTTACCTGGGAGGGACTAGGGATCTAGAAGAGGGAGTTAAAGCAAGAGGTTTGCTCATGTGTACACATTACATGGTCGTTCGTGTGTATAAACTGCATACATCCACATGGAAATGACTCAGTGATGGGCCTGTCGTCGCTGGTCAGAGGCACTGTCCTGTGTTTCAGTCCTCCTCTCCTCCCCTCTTTCCCATCCCCCCTGGACTGCTGCTTTCTGCAGCCACTTGGAACAAAGCTGGAGAGAGGGAGCTTTGGGGACTTGAGGTTAGGACTTCTTACTGCAATTCACACCTTTCCCGAAGAGATTCCTAAGAAACTCAGTAATTGGCAAATGATGTTTTATTGAATTGGTCTCCACGAATTGTCACTGGGACAGAGTGAGAATTTGCTACATGCCCTGCCAGCGGCCTGCTGCTGCCGCTGCTCTAAAAGGGCCTCTCTGTAGACTCTGCAAGAAAGGTGAGGCCATTAGGAGCTGTCCCGGGCTCTCAGGATGTCTCTCTTCTCCTTTGCCTTCCTGTTGCCTGTGTCACACCTCCAGCACCTGTGTGCCAGGAGCTCATTTATATACATATTAGATACGCACGTGCATGTACACACATACACACACACACACACATACACGAATGCATGTACACACCCACACGAATGCATGTACACACCCACATACATATAAATATACAATATATACACACATATACATACACACATACATACTCACATACATATAAATGCACATACACACACACACACATATAAATACACACATACATATACACACATCCGCACATATACACATGCACATAAACACACATGCACACTCACACACACATACATACTTTCAAGTAAAGCTTGAAAAATACACTTAAGAGCATGGCTTAGGAGTCAGGTTTCCTGTTTTCTCTGGGCTACAGCACTGTAATCTGAAGCAAGCTACCTCTATTTTTTCCATGTCTCTACCTTATAAGGTGTTTTTCTTTTTTCAAATTTTTTTTACTATTTTTACTTTATGTGTGTATTTATCTTGCCTGCATGTATGTGTGTGTGTGTGTGTTATTAGTGTACATGAAATGCCTGAAAATGGAGTTGCAGACGGTTGTGAGCCACCGTATGGCTGTTGGTGAGTTCAAGTCCTAAGCCCTAGTCCTCTGCAAAAGCAGCCGTCTCTCGAGCCCCATCATGGCGGTTTTTATACGGATGGAATGGGCACATCCATATCCAGCTAAAAGCCAGGGCCTGGCGCATGCTCAGTACACGTTTTCACAGCGCTGTCATTTATGGGAAGTTCTGGGCACGAGCACCTTCACAGCGTTGTTCAAGTAAGGTTCTGTGGCCTCCAGCCGAGATTCAAGCTGGGTTTCCTTGTGTGGGTGGAGTTGAGTAAAATGTGTGTGGCTTACCATGTGATCTCAGATGAGTTCAAGTCCTGAGAACAGCTTGGGAACTGGGAGGGCCTGGCCTCTGGGTGCCCTTTTGGAGGAGGTAAAGTTAAATGTCACGTGCCACGTGCTGAAAGTTACCATGAGGACCGTAGGTGGAGAAGCAGAGCCTTCGAAGCTCTATCCTGTCGGTGATACCAGACACTTCTGATACACAGTGCTGTGTCTGAAGCTTTCTCTTGCCATCCCCACCAGGGAAAGAAGGTGACTGGGCCTGCTGATGGGATTCCCCATCAGCCCCAACAAAGGGAACCTGACGGTCCCTGTCCGGTAGGTTCCCTTTGTTTCTTTTCTTGAATTAAGATTGATTTGTTTTTATGTGTATGACAGCTTGCCTACATGTATCTATGTGCACCACATGTGAGCCTAGTATCTATAGAGGCCAAAGAGATGTCAGATCCTCTGGAACTAGAGCTACAGAGAGCTGTGAGCTGCCCTGTGGGTGCTGGAAGCCAAACAATGGTCCTCTGAAAAAGCAGTCAGCGCTCTCTCTGCTCTGGGCTGAGCTCTCTCTCCAACTCTCCCTTTATTTCCTCCCCCAGCCCCTGCCTCAGTTGTAGTGACTCTAGCTTTCTTCTCTACTTCTGAGTTTCAACCTCAAGTAAACCTCAAGTAAAGATAGCTTGGCATGCTGGCCATGGTTGTGGGCTGTAGGCATCACTGCTGGGTACACTGCTTGGCTCCCTTGGCAGTTTGCATGGCACCTTCTGGTATTACGAGAGCTGGTCCTCAAGGAGAGGGCTTTTGTCAGAAGAAATCAAAGTTCAGACTTTGGGCTTCTCTGGGCCACACAGACAAGAATCATGTTGGGCACTTAAACTCTGTTTTCTAGGTCAAATTTAGCCTTATTAATAGATAATAATAGCTTCTTAGATACAGTGCCTCCTCCTGGATTATAGGTGAAGGATCCCAAAGGTTCTGCTGAGAGGGAAGAGAACTATATCCACACTAGGAAGACCCACTCACTGTTCTTACCCACCCTCAGGAACAAACTTTCCCTGCACCATCCAATATTGAATGAATGGTTCTCGGTAGCATACACGCAGCTAGGCACCCAGCTCCAAATAATGCAAACACATGGGTGGAGAAATAAAAAGTTGGAAAAGAAGAAAAAGTAGCATTCCCACCGCACACATGACACAATTTGTGTAAATGCCAAAGAAGCCAACAAAAGCCAGTGTTTGGAGGTGCTAACAGAATTACCAAAAGTTCCTGCATGTCCAAAGTGCAAGGATCCCAATCTTCACAGTAGGAACTTGCTCTGTGTGTGTGTGTGTGTCTGTGTGTGTGTATGTGTGTGTCTGTCTGCATGTGTGTGTTTGTGTGTTTATCTGTGTCTGTGTTTGTTTCTGTGTCTGTGTGTGTGTTACAGTTAGGCCAGTTAGAAGACAGAGGTCAACCTCAGGGGCCAGACCCTATTTGTATTGAGACACAGTCTCTCTCTAGACTGCATCAAGGCTGGCTGGTGAGTAAATCCCAGGGATCTGCCTGTCTCTGTCTTCCAGGGTAGAGTTCCTCCTTCTCCTTCCAATCTCTCCCCCTCCCTCTCCCTTTCCCTCCCCCTCCCCTCTCCCTCCCCTTCCCTGTCCCTCTCAAGATCTCAAGATCTCATAACTGAACTGGGAACAGAGACAATGACAGTAAATTGATCATGACAGTTACTAGTGACAGATCGAACAGATGTGTGTGGATGTAGCTTGGAGCTATATAGTAAATGTGTAACAGGCAGAGTCCATCCATCCACCCGTTCACTCATTCATTCACTGACTCATTTATGTATATTCATATTTCTGGCTGACACTATCAGGTAAAACTTGCAACCACAATTATTGACTAAAAAAGGGAAACTGTAATATTGGCTATAAGATCAGCCCTGAGTGCTGTGGGGAAAACTCAAGAGATCTGCATAAAACAGGACTTTATGGGTGAAGAGAAGGCTTATGGGACATATGGGGAGGGGGGAACCGGGAAAGGGGAAAGCATTGGGAATGTAAGCAAAGAATCTAGAAAATAATAATAATAATAATAATAATAAATAAATAACACAGCCACAAGGAAGAAAAAGAAAGAAATATGTCGTCGAGATCATCAGCTTCTAGGCAGACAGCTTTGCTGATGTTACTCTCAGTGCAGGGAACAATGGCTGTCTGAAGACACAAAAGGGAGTGAGGCTTTAGAAGCCCACGAGGAAATCATCTGCTTATGCCTCTTAAAGTTACAGGGAAATCCAGGCTCCCCTTTCCAGGAGAAGCAGGCTTCCCCTAGCATCTACCCCTCAAAGGTGAGTACCCTGGGCAGGAAGCTGCGCACCCAGAAACACAATGTCATTGATCTTTGTCTTTGAAGTGCAGACTCACCCCCAAGTGACTCAAAGGCACTTCAGAGGAGTTCCAGCCCCCAGAGGGTAAGGTCACTATCTTGTAGAAGTTTTTAGTTTGGAAATGAATCACCACCATACAGGATAACCTTTCTCATTCTCTGCCCACCTCTGTACAGCTGATTTCAAATAACATTTTCCCCCCAAGAAGTTAAAACTCACCTCTGGTCAACTTCACAGGATTTTGGAAATGTATCTGAGGCTTGTGATTGGAAATTTGCTTTTAGTGATCTGCTGGTATCTTGTAGTCCTTGCAAAGATGAGACCAGGAGACCTTCCTCCGTTTTGTTAGTGCCTGGGCTGTATTGTATGTACTAAAGATGATGAGATATGAGCACGAGTTATATGAATTGCTTCTTATGGTGTTAACATTTGGAATAATAAGCACATAGCTGTTAAATATCTCGAAAAAATGCACACGTGTGAGCGTGGTCCACTGGGCATAGCTGAATAACTAATGACAAAAAGGAATATTAGTTTGCATATTGGTGTAGATGCCCAGGTGCCTGTGGGATAGCATGGTTACAATCCAGGCATCAGTGTCAGGGAGTAGAGTCGGTTTGAGGGCTGGAGTGTAGTTTATTAGCAGAAAGCTTGACTACCATGCCCAAGACCAAGTTTAATTCCTAACACTAGTAAAACTAGAGTAATTACTAAAATGCAATATAGATTTTCTTTCTTCAATAAGATTATACTATTAAACCATTTGCATTTACTATGCACACTTAGACTGACAATATAAAATAAAGAAAACCACGACTCCCCTCTCCCTCTCCCTCTCCCTCTTCTTCTCTCTCCTATACTCTATCTTGGTACTGTTCACTCAGGTATTTTTTTTTTACACTTTTAGATCAATGAAAGATATCAACCAAAGAACCATACACTGTGAAACTCAGCTCATCCTTCTAACCCTGTAGCCAGCTCCTCCCGTCTGCCAGACAGGACAACAGGAGAATGATGTGCTCCTCACTTAAGTACCCGTATTTTATTTTACTCTCATGTAGTGCTTTCTGTGCTCTCCTGGCACTTGGTTCGTGCCTTAGAACATCCATACGCGCTCAATCATATCCGCTTGGAGTTTTCTCTTCTTTAAATTTATTTATTTATTTATTTATTTATTTATTTATTTATTTATGGGTTTTTCTCCGTAGTTTTTTTTATTCGATATATTTTTTTATTTACATTTCAAATGACTTCCCCTTTTCTGGCCCCCCACTCTCCAAAAGTCCCATAAGCCTTCTTCCCTCCCCCTTCTCTATCCCTGTTCTGGTTTTGCCCTATACTGCTGCACTGAGTCTTTCCAGAACCAGGCCACTCCTCCATTCTTCTTGTACCTCATTTGATGTGTGGACTATGTTTTGGGTATTCCTGTTTTCTAGGCTAATACCCACTTATCAGTGAGTGCATACCATGATTGATCTTTTAAGACTGGGTTACCTCACTTAGTATGATGTTCTCCAGCTCCATCCATTTTCCTAAGAATTTCATGAATTCATTGTTTCTAATGGCTGAATAGTACTCCATTGTGTACATATACCACATTTTTTTGCATCCATTCTTCTGTTGAGAGCTAACTGGGTTCTTTCCAGGTTCTGGCAATTATAAATAGGGCTGCTATGAACATAGTGGAGCATGTATCCTTATTACCTGCTGGGGAATCCTCTGGGTATATGCCCAGCAGCGGTATAGCAGGATTTTTCGGAAGTGACATGCCCAGTTTTCTGAGGAACTGCCAGACTTATTTCCAGAGTGGTTGTACCAATTTGCAACCCCACCAGCAGTGGAGGAGTGTTCCTCTTTCTCCACATCCTTGCCAACACCTGCTGTCTCTTGAATTTTTAATCTTAGCCATTCTGACTGGTGTAAGGTGAAATCTCAGAGTTGTTTTGATTTGCATTTCCGTAATGACTAATGAAGTTGAGCATTTTTTAAGATGTTTCTCAGCCATCCGAAGTTCTTCGGGTGAAAATTCTTTCTAGTACATAGTCTGGTGTCTGCATCCCATACTGTCTTTCCTGACTTCTTGGCCCCTCCCTATCCGGCTTCTGGGGAAGGGAGGGCTAGTTTTCTTAAGGGTGTAGCCTCTGGTAGGAGACCGTGCTCCATGGATGGCCCTTCTCCCAGGAGAAGATGGGCTGTACAAATTGAACTTGGTAGGTTATAAAAAAGAAAGAAGAAATCAAGTTGGCAGGGATGAGGAGGTGTGAGATCTGGGGGGAACCAGTGGAGGGGGATTAGGAGGAGGCTAATATGATCAAAATACAAAAAAAATACTCTGTTTTTTAAAGGTACAGACTTTCCTGATGGGTAGCAGGAGAATACTAAGATTCTCTGTTTCTAAGGTGGGGACCTTGTGGCAAGGGCTGGGGACTGTCCCAGAGGGGGTGACAACCAAATAAGGAGTTCCATTCTACAATGTCAAGGAAATGAATTCTACCAGCAACCTGAGGTGGCAGAGGCGGGCCTGCTCAGCCCCAGCTGAGAACCTGACCCAGCAGGACACACTGGATTCAGCCTGGGGATGCTAGGAGCAGAGAGATTGACCTTGAGACAGTCCGTGGGTGCTTTGTAAAGCTCCCCTCCCCTGCTGCCACCGTCATGTGACAGTTTGAGTGCTTATGATATTTAAAATATTATCGTAGAGCCCTGAGGCACTGACGGGTTGGAGCCACTTTGTTACACGCCTGTTTATTCAAACCTGGCTTCTCTTAACACACATACGTGTCTCCTATGAAAGAGGCGATTCTGACTCCACACTTCCCGCTGTTCCCTCCGACTCCACAGACCTGTTGGATGTGAGGGCACCTGGCTGCTGTGACATATGTCACCCCATTGATCGCCAGGGTTAACTCAGCTGATCTGGCTGGTTCGGCAGCTGTCCATTTCCTTGCCATTCCCTGTTTGGTGCTCCAGAAACTGTGCCTGCGGTTAAAGAGGACGACGGGCAGGGGGTGGTGGGGAGGTCAGGCAAAGGTCTACAACAACCATGTCCTTTGGGGAAATCTCCTGATGAGCTCTTGAAGTGAGAGTCCCCTGAGTGAAATGTCGTGAAAGACTTAGTTTTTAGTTTGTGTGAGTGTTTACCTGTGCATGCACATTTGTGTGTATGCGTGTGTGTGTGTGTGTGTGTGTGTGTGTGTGTGTGTGTGTACATACCTGGAACTGGAGTTATAGATGGCTGTAAGCTGCTGTGTAGGTGCTAAGGCCCCAACCTTTTCTCTTCTGCAATAGTAGCGAGAGTGCTCCTAACCACTGAGCCATCTTTCCAAACATCCCCACCTGAAATTTTGATCTAGGATATACTCTATACTTAGAAGTTTCTGTGAAACACTTTTTAGTGTTGAGACTGGTCCTTGAAGGAAGGGAAGGTGCAGTAGGCGGAGCTTGAGACAGGTGGTCACGTTTGTCCCCAGTATCCCAGGCTCTTAGGGTGGTGTCACCCAGGTATTCATGGAGGGTCTCTTCATCCCAGCTAAACGTCTGTTGTACCTTCTCAGATACAACAGAGGCACGTTTCCACGCTTATACTAAATCCAGTCAAGCCAACGGCGAAGGAAGTCCACCACACACAGGACTCTTGTCCTACCACTTCAGATCATACAGAGTTAAGAGAATGTGTGCGCAGACAGGAAGCTACGTGGCGGGAGGAAAGGCCAAATCTACCTGTTGCCTCTGATGATTACTGTTTTAAAAATGGCATATTTTGTTCTTGTTGCCATAGTGACAGGATTTGTTTAGCAGTGATCCTTGCTGGAGAGTGAAGACCAGTGAGGTGATCAGAGAACTCAGAAGCAAACCCTCACACCTGTAGTAGCTATATGACAACGTGGCCAGAATGTAGGATAGAGAAAGGACAGTCTCTATAGATGCTGTTGAGGAACCTGGAAAGCTATATGCAGAAGAACAAAAAAAGACCTGAAATCCACACCATACACTCAAAAATTACCTCAAAATGAGCTAAAGCTGCAATATAAGACCTGACACTATGAGGCTACCAGGAAAAAATATGGGGGGGGGGGACATTGCTTGGCATTGACCTAGGCAGTACTTTGAGGAGTTTAACACTCAAAGTCCAAGTGAGACAAGCAAAGATACCAGAGCAATTCCATCTACCGAAAGGTTTCGCATCACAAGACAGATGACCTAGAGGGGGAAGACAGCCTGAGGAATGGAAGAAAGCCCAAGCCATGTGTCTGATAAGGGGTTGCTGTATAAAATAAAACACAGGCAACAAAATAGCAAAAGGTTTTTTTTTTTTAATAAAAAAGTGAAGAACCTAAAAAGCATTTCTCAGACAGGACAGCCAGCAGGTACATAGGAAGATGCTCAACTTCACTAATCAGCAGGGAAATGAAAATCACAACAAAATGCTAACTTGTGCCTGTCAGATGGCTATTATAAGAAAGATACAATGTGGGCAGAATAGATTCCTTGGATACTATTTGTGTGGGTGTAAATTGCTAAAGCTATTTTGGGGAAATGGTATGAAAAGTCTTCAAAAATTAAAAATAAGAATATTAAAAATATTCCTGTAATCCAGGAATACTACTTGTGAGCATACATGCAAAAGAAGACAGCCTGCCTATGTTGGTCTGGCTGGCCTTGAATTCATAAGGATCCATTTGTGTCTGACTGCTGAGTGCTGGGAGTGTAAGGGTGTATGCCACCACACTTGGGTTCACTTCTAAGATAAGGAAATACTACCATTTGAGACAGGTGATCAACAGACATTATGCAGTAGACAAGAGGACAGTCCTGTTTGATCTCTCTTAGACCTGAATATAAAACTATCAGATTCATCAAAACAGAGAGCAGAATTTTCCAGGGGTTTTTCCCATGGGTAAAGGTCAAGGGAGGAAATGCATATATACATACATACATACATACATACATACATATGGAGGAAATACATATATATGGAGGAAATACATACATATGGAGGAAATACATATATACATATGAGGGAAATACATACATACATATGGAGGAAATATATACATGTATACATACATATGGAGAAAATACATAGATACATATGAAGGAAATACATACATATACACATACATGCATGCATGCATGCATACATATGGAGGAAATACATATGGGGGAAATACATACATACATGCATGCATATGGAGGACATACATACATATGGAGGAAATGCATACATACATATGAAGGAAATACATACATACATACACACATACATGCATGCATGCATGCATGGCATGCCTGCATATGGAGGAAATACATACATGCATATATACATACAGAGGAAATACATACATGCATACTTACAGATACACATACAACCATACACATATAGATTGCAGCCATATGTGTATATGTATATTTGTGTACACATACATATGCACAGAGAAAAGAGAGATTGAGTATTTATGGCTACAAATATATATGGTCTGTAGGATAAATCCCCAGAAGTGGAATTACTGGGTCAAAGGTTAAATGCATTTTCTATGTGGCTAAAGAATGCCAAATCGCCCTCTGCCTGGGCTGTGCCGTTTGCACCCCTACCAGCAATGTATGACAGCACCTGCGTCTTTTCAGCCTTGCCAACAGAGTGATTTTAAACTTTTGGGGTTGTGCCAACCAGATAGGTGAGAAGTGCTGTTTCGATGTAATTTCGCTTTGCTTCGCCTCTTATTGTGAGTGAAATGGAGACTCATTACACACCCAGAGGGAGGGATGGGGAGAAAGAAGAGGAAGCGAGAGTTCAAGAGAGGAATGTATGTGTGGGCTGTTTGTATTTATTTTTCCCGTAAGTTGTCTGTAAATTATGACATTCTCAAACATGCTTCTTCTCATGTTCAGCGGTTCTTCATATATGAAGGCGGTTAGTTCTTCACTACAACTATTTGGGGTTTTCTCATTTATTTACTTATTTGAACGATGTCTATGTGGTGAACACACCTTTAATCCTGGCACTTAGGTGGCAGAGGCAGGTGAATTTGAGGTCATCCCAGTTAGATAGCAAGTTTAAGGATAGCTGGGGCTACAAAATGAGACCCTGTCTCAGAAATAAACAAACGAGCAGGTGATTGTAAAATAAAAGTTATAATGAAATGCAGTGATTATCTGCTTTGAAAAGTGGTCCACAGGACGTCCCTGTGTCCAAAATCACTGAAGCACCCCCTCCTCCCCTCATCCTTCCACAAACATCCAAGCAGGCGTTAGTGTGCTTACCTGTGGACAAAGGAATCTCTGATTTTTATTAGTTTTTCTTATTCCTAACCTTTCTCAGAATGTGATTCAAGGATTTAAAACCTAAACTCTTCTTTTCGGTGTTACTTTGAAAACCTTCATGTGGGGGATTTGTGACACCTGCCGTTCACGCTTTGTTCCAAATTTCATTTTTAAATGTCAAGACAACTGTAGTCATTGCAAGAAAAGTTTTGCCAGAAATATCATCTTAGTTGCTGAGGAATGGGATTGTAAGGAGGCTTTATTTAAACACAAAATTGCCCAGGCTTTGTAAACACTATGTTTGCATTCGAACAAGTATGAAATGCTCTCTCCCAAATGTTTATAAACATCGATACTGGAAGCCAAAATGTTCAAACCACCAGGACCAGGCACACCGTGTACAGACGTCAGCAAATGTCCCTTTTAATTGAACGCTCAAAAGGATATCTGCGGGCGAGCACAGAGGCCCTGTGGTGGCCACGTTGGACCGCATTAAGGGACACCTGGAAGGTGTGGCAGCCTTCGTCCCTGTCTCTCCCTTTCTCTCTGCCAGGGCCAGCAGGGAGGGAGCGAGTGACGTGTCTATTGAGGACTAGGAAAAATACTCTGTTTGGGAGCCAGTCCCCTGAAGGAGAGTGACCCAGTTGAAGCCTCCTCACACTGAGTTCCCACACCCAGGAGGCTGCCCTCCATCCAGCCAGGGTAGCCAGTTAGTAAGATTCACAAACGGCAGGCAAAATGGTTTACTCAAGGTCACCTTTCAGGTCTAGAGGGTCTAAGGGATCCTCTAGAATCTACTCCGATCCGTTGGTGAGTGCTGTGTCCTAGGCTGTGTGGAGGCTGATACTGAGGCCAATCCTAGGTGCAGTGTTGAGCCTCACCAGTAATGTCTGTCATGGATAAAGGAAAGAGAAACAGCATCTGGACCATTCACACATTCAACCCAGTGAAAGACACAGAAATACTTTATAGAATCAAAGCCTGGTATAGCTACCTGGATGTGTTAGACTCCAAATGCCACGGTTTTAAAAGGCTGTGCTCTTTTTCCCAAGGGAGACATCATTTATTTAGAAGGCTAAGATCGTGTTTGGTTTTACTTAGCTTTTACCTTTACCTAAAATCCTGTGTTCTGGATCTCACACTGTGCCTCAAGCAACTGTTATCTGCTTGGGATAACAGATTACATCGCACACAGAGGTTAAACCGTGAGTGCTACTTTGCGCATGTTCACCTATCAATTTAAAACATTTATCCCGTGCCTGTTTGTGTGAACTGAAAGAATGATTAGATATTGTCTCAAACTTATTTTTCCACAAATGGATTCATAAAAATTTTAGATTTTAGAAAACATGCTGTATTTATGGTTTTTTTTTTAAATTTGTGGCTCATACTCTTTTATACTAAAAAACATCATAGCTGTTTTATTTTGTATTTAACTAATAAACATCTGCACTGATATGGCACTCCGCAATGTAATATTGAAGCCAAGTTAAAGCTGCCTGTGTCTCTTTGTCTTTTCATGATGTCCAGTCTGAAAACTTTGCTTAGTTCCAAATTTTGAGGGTTTTTTTTTTCTTATCTCTTTTTTTCTAAAATATTTAAATTTCTGGTTTACATTTTAGTCAGTTACCCACTTGGGCTAATGCTTGGATAAAGGTTGGGTTTCAAGTGGATCTTCCTCCGCCCCTTTCTTTTCCTTTTCCCCTTCCCCTCCCCTCTCCCTTCCTTTCTTCCTTGCCAACAGAGATCCAATTGCCCAGGGACCAACTACTGGAAAGGATACTGTTGCTTCCCTGAGATCCATCTGCACTGTGATGGATCAGCTGAGCAGGCTTGCACGGCTCTCCGCCTGCGCCCTCGTGTTCACTGCACGGCTCTCCGCCTGTGCCCTCGTATTCACTGTACGGCTCTCCGTCTGCGCCCTTGTGTTCTCCGATCTCTGCACCTTTCTCTCTCCATCTGTGTAACAGTCTTGACCACTGCGCACTGGGCCCCAGGTATTATTGCAATTGGTTCTGCCTGCTTTACTTTCCTCCTCTTTCTCCACCAGCCTCTCTCCCTCTTCTTGTTTTGAACTGTTCTAGGTCATGTGCTCACGCATCTATGTTTTTAGGTAACGTTTTCTATATTAAAAAAAAACTTGCTGAAGCCAAGCATGGAGACACGGACCTTTTAACTCAGCACTCTGGAGGCAGAAGGGCGTTCTCTGTGAGTCTGAGGACAGTCTGGCTTTTTTACATTATCAAGTTCCAAGCTAGCCAGGGCTAGAAAGTGAGACCCTGATTCAAAAAACAAAACACAAACAAAAACAATAACAAAAAAAAACAAGAAAAATACCAAGATATTGGTAAAAAATGCATTAAGTCTGTGTTTGTGTTGGTAAAAAACATACTTTATTTGTTAAGCCACCGCCCAGGACACGGAACGCCTCTTCCCCTGGTTAGACCTTTGGGGATTACTTTCATTGGCCTCAAGTAATTTTCAACATCTAAGTCCTGCATGTACTTTATTAGATTTACAGCCAAGTGTTTTGTGAGCAGCTGTGAACCTTTGATATCTTGTTACCTTTGATACCCGGGAGCTTATTACTAGTATATAAAAATGTATTTAACTGTTATGTTTTCATACCCTGTGCTCCTGACAGGGGCATATGGAATCCCATATTAGTTCTGTGTGTATTTTTAAATCTTTCCTACATGGATGGGAACAGTTTTCCTTCCTTTCTTATCTGCACATCTTTTGTTTTCCTGCGTTGCCTTACTGCCCTGGATATCTATCTATTTGGAGTGAGTGGGAAAAGTAAAAAACAAACAGGTATTCTTGCAGTGTTCCTGACCTTGGGGCAGAATGCTTTATCACTATGCCCGATCTCAATGATGAGATTTTGGTGGATAACCTCTGCTGAGGAAGGCCCTCTCTGTTCTTACTTCTCTGATATATATAATTCTATAGAAATTAAATACTTTTACATTGACTGATACAGTCACATGATTTTTCTTCTTTTGTCATGGTAACATGGTATACTTCAGTGACTGGTTTTCAAAACACTTTTTCCAGATTTGCATCCCCTGAGATAAATCCTACATATTCGTAAGGTTCAAGTTTTTAAAAGACATTTTTGCATGTTTCTGAGTATTATTCCCGTGGGGGAGGCAGATGTTCTGGCTTCTAAGTTTTTCTCCACTAAAGGCAGCGGGGAGGGGACCATGTTACTGTCACAGTGGAAATGGAAGATTCCAAACCAATATTTTCCCATCTGTGACTAGCCACAAGCAGGGACACTGAAAATCTTACCTCAGCCTTGAGGGTAGACATCTGCACCCCCACTTGCTGTTGTCTGGCCTGGGAAGGGGTTTGTGGTAGTCATGTGTACTGTGTTTGGTTTCTCTACTCTAGTATAGAAGATAATATTTCAACATTTGTTTGCCAGGGTGACCTGCTTCCCATGGCTTTCCCAGATTGGTCTACACCAGATCTGGAGATTTATTAGGTAAAAAGAAAATCTATAGGTTCACTACATATTGTCACCCAAATCTTAGATTTCCTTCTCTGTCTTCCTCTCTGTGCTCTTCCTAGGACATAAATAGGGACTCTGCTAACTTTCAAACTCAATTAAAAAAAAAAATCGATGTTTTGATCTCAGTTTAGAAATACTAAAAGCAAATATTCTGTTCCAGACCGGCCTCTGTGATATTGTGTGCCTACTTCATCACTACTGATATTTGGGGCCAGGGTCTCTGACTTGGTGGGGGACTTCTGTATGATTTGTAGATTATCTAGAGTGGCCTACTGGTACCTACAGTGCCTGGATGTTCCCCATTAGGTTCCATGGCACTCCGAGTTTTAGCCATTAACCATGACAATGCATGGTCACACTTATTCCTTGGTCGCACATACAGTTTTCCTCATAGATAACTTATTCTGTCATTATTTTTCTTTTTAAATAGTGGCCAAAAAAAATGTAGCTTTCACCAGGGCCACACCCATGATTCCAATTACTGAGAAGGCTAAGGTAGACCACAAGTCGAGGCTAGCCTAGGTAACTAATAAGTTCAAGGCTAGCCTGGGCAGCTTAGCAAAACCCTGTCTCAAAATTAAAAGATAAAAAGGACCAGTAATGTAACTGGGCAGTACTGTGCCTGACCCATTTGTACTTGGGTCTGTTCCCCACAGCACAAGCAAAAAGCTAGCTTTCAAAGGACGCTGGCATGTGTACTGTTGTTTATCTGTCTCTCCCTAGAATGGTTCTTTAAATAAGACAACAGCAGTGTCCAAGGGGGATTTTTCTCTTTGAAAATTGTCCCACTGGCTGGAACATTGCCTCACTTAGCACCTTTTCTGCTTGTGGGACCTCCGAGGACCTGCCATGGTCAATGGAGACTTCTCAGTGGGTGGAGAAATGTGTTAGCCTCAGGTGCTCAGCCAGTGCTTCCCACACAGCCAGTCGGATAAGAGAAAGAGAATTACATTTCACAGTTTATAGCTCAGTGTCACGTCTGGAGGCCAAGGGCAGCAGGCCAACTTCTCTAGCAGGAACCTTCATCGGTTTGTTAGTGACGGAGTGGAAAGACCTCTGCTCACCCAGTGGATGGTGGAAGCCTGTTTGGAGTTAGGATTTATAGTGAAAGATGAAAAGGACCATCTTCAATTTCTCATGTATTCTCAAACTCAAGGGTCCTAAACAACAAAGGAGGAACAACAGGAAGGCATCAAATGAACTCAGTTTGTCTCCTAAAGAGCTGTATGACTTTGAGAAAGCCACTAGCCTATTATCTATGAAATGGGGATCTTCTAGTAGATAACTTACCGCAATTAATTAATTAATATGCATTAAAACCTGAGGACAATGCCCTGCTCAGGATACAGGACAGAGAAGGCTTTCTGGAATAGAGAAGGGAGTTCAGTGGGTAAAAAGCACTAACCAAAGAAGCCTGAGAAAGTCTGAGTCCCCGGAACCCAGAACTCACATAAAAGCCAGGAGTGACACAAACATATGCCACGCTTTAAAGGGGAGAAGGGAGGCCCAGGCAACAGCAGAAAAGCAGCAGAGAAAACCTCGTCTCGGACAAGGGGGAAAGGGATCACTGCACCCAGAGGTTTCCTCTACTTGAGCATGGCCTGGTGTACATGCACATGCCTGCACTCACACATGTGAATGTGTGTACATATGAATACACACACACACACACACGTGTACACACACACATGTGTACACACACACACACACACACGGATTAGCTATAATAATAACTTTGAAAGCAGAGAGACTTTGATTTCTACCAACAGAGCAATTTAAGCATTGTCTCTTTGAAGTTCTGAGTGTCAGATAAACCCTACGTATCAAAGTAATACACTATCAAGACTTTCATATGAGTTAAAAATAAAACTTCGTGTTTGGGAGTGTTTGGACCCCATTAAAAATGCATTCAAGGGCTGGGCGTAATTAGCTCAGTGGTAAAGTGATTGTTTAGTATGTATGAAGCTCTAGGTTCAATTCCCACCACTACCCAAATCAACCCGCATTAAAGTCAAATGTTTAAAACACTTAGCACATAAATGTTAAAAAGACACATTCAGAGGAAATGGTACTAGAATTACCTCTTGGGTCCTGGGACACAATCAGCTTGAGATTTCAGGGGGACCGGAGGATTAGCTCTGGGCTGAATTCATCAGATGTCCTCTGTGGAATCCAATAGAAATCCATTGCTTTCTTTTCTGGAACTTTCCTTCTTCCTTGGAGCAGCCAATTGGCAGTGAGAATCCACCACTTGTGTGCTCAGTATCCCTGCTCTACAGCACTCAGTACACAGTCTGAGTAAGGACGGCGCCTACCCTGTGCTCCTGTGTGTGCCGCCTAACACCATGTCTAACTCATAAAGGAACCTCAAAAGCTATTTGTTAGTGGGTGCAGGAATGTTAGACAAGTATCATCTCCAAACATGAAGGGTTTATTTGATTTTAAAAGTTTAACAGGTTAAATGCATACAGTGTTTCTTAAGATCTTAGGATCTTCTTCAAAAACAATTTTGGACACTGAATCCACACTGTTTCCCACCTATCTCCTTTTTTATCTTTCTTAAAAGTGTGTGTGTGTGTGTGTGTGCGTGTGTGCGCACTCCATGGTGTATGTGGAGGTCATTGGACAAACATGGATGCCAGTCCTCACCTTCTACCTACTTTGAGACAGGATCTCTGATGCTTGCTCCTGCACACTCTGAGCTACTGGACCCCGGGAGCTCCTGGGTATTCTCCTGTCTCCACCTCCCATCTCGTCATAGGATCATTAGTATTACAAAGGACACATGTAATACCAGGTCTGAGAGATGGTCCAGCCTCTTGCTTTTGTTTTTAAAGGACAGGATCTTACCATTAACATAGATTGGCCTTGAACTCTTGACCCTCCTCCCTCTGCCTCCCAAATACTTTGGTACAGCAGAAATATGGTCTGATACATACTTCAAAGGAATAATCATTGGGGTTTGAGGTTTATCTCAGTGATAGAACGCTTGCTCGGTGTGTACAGATCCAGAGGACAGTCCTCCACACAATTTAATAATAATAATAATAATAATAATATAAAAATAATAACAATAACAACAACAACAATAACCTCTATCTGCCCTTCCCGTGCTACAGAAAGCACCTCCCTCCAGGCTCATTCTCCACAATCACACTCTGTCCTTGATCTCGGAACCAGCCCACTAGACCCCCATACTGTGATCTGAATTCTCAAACCAGTGTCCAGACTTTGCAGGGTTACAGATCAGACATCATCAGTTTGAACTAGAAGAAGAAGAAGTCAGGAAATCTCGTGACCAGGGATGTGTCCAGGAGCCAGTTCTGCAAGCTGGGGTTCCGTCCCCTCTTCTGGGAATGGTGGGAGGTTGAGCCTGCCGACCTCCACGGTACTTTCCAACTCATAACAAGTGTGGTCACTGACGGTTGTCTGTTTCCTACACCTCAAGGCAGCTGCCTCTGAACAGCGTAGCTACGGGAAGAATGTTGGGACCAACTTAACAACTCTCTCACAGAGATCTGGAACTCACCATGTGCCAGTCGTTGTGCTAAGCATCTAACACATGGCTTCTCCTTTCCACTTACAGGTGGGAAACCAGTGTTAATTTATTCAGGTTCTCAGACCTAGTGATGGCTTTCTACCATGCGCTTAGTGAAGGCTCTCTACTGTGTGCTCAGTCCTGTGGTAATGACTGTTCATTGACAAAAGTCTTTTAGAAAAGAAAGACCTTACACATTGTCACTGTAGTTGACTCTGAGACAGTAGCTCCATTTATATACATGCACTTTTGTTCTCTGTCAAAATTCTTCTTTATATATTTTTTTTATTCTGGGTTTTTTAAAATGCCTGGTTAAACTTACTTGTTTTGTTAAGTAATTGTAAGCCTAGCACACTAATTTTATTGGTACATATTGGAGCAATAAGAAGATAAACAAATTCAACATTCAACATGTGTTTGAAGGTTAAAGCCTGCCTGGGTGTTAGTGAAAAGAAGAATAAAGCTGGGGCTGGAGAGGTGGCTCAGCGGTTAAGAGCGCTGACTGCTCTTCCGGAGATCCTGAGTTCAAATCCCAGCAACCACATGGCAGGTCACAACCATCTGTAATGGGATCTGATGTCTTCTGGGGTGTTTGAAGGCAGCTACAATGTACTCATATAAATAAAATGGGTAATTTTTTTTTTTAAAAAAAAGCTGCAGTTCATGGGATGCTAATTACTTAAAAATTGTATTAATTCTGATGTATCAAGCCTTATAATCTATCTGAAATGTTTTCTGGCAGGTTTAGGAAAGGTATTTTCATCTGTCTTTCCCTTTCTTCTTCCGTCCTCCCCCCCAGTCCTCTCCCTGCATTCCCCCCTCCTTCTATTCATCCTATGACTGATTCTCATTGGATATTTCCATGTTTAGTTTTAGAAATTTCTATTGGTACAATATTATGAAACAGCTGGAATGACTTTTTAACTGACCAAAGACTAAAGTCGAACATGTGATTCTGAAACAGAATGCACAGTAGTCAGAGCTTGTCCTTACTAGCCCCACCTTTCATGTTAGGTCCTTCCTTGGAGCTCTGAGGAGATGGGAGCCGATCTAATCATACTCATGTGCAAGGCAACTCCTGAGGACTCTCGAAAGGATCCCTAGTCACTTCCTCGTACAACATGTCATGGGTACAGTGACCTTATGTTTTGAGAGAGACAGAATGAGGCAATGAGAACAAATATCTTTCAAAGGCAGTCAGAATACTGGAAATCTGGGTCACGTCTAAGAGGTTCCTCTCTACACAACAGTGAGCTGTGGCCTTTCTCGTTTTCCGGTTTTCCTTCATGAGCATTATTCTTGCTGTCTCTTCTAAATGAAGCTGTCACCCACCTTCTGGAGCCTGTCCTCACTTACTGATGCTCAAATGTCATTTCACAGGGCAGCTACAAAGGAACAAAACTTATATGGTGGAAGAGAAAGACCTAGAAGAAACTGAGATCTTCAAAAAGAACTACATCTTGCCTCTGACCTTTAGATCAAGCAAACTGTCTAGGTTGGTGGTAGGCTTTGAGTTTTGAGTAAAGATCCTTTCTTGAAGACAAGAGTTCCGCATGTTTTCAAGTAGAAAGAGAACATGAGGGTTTTGTTTTAATTAATTGAAGGAAAATTTAGCCAGGATATTAAGTAAGCCAAATATTCGATATGTGTCCAGGCATGCGTACATGTGTATGTCTGTGTGTCTGTGTGTCTGTGTGTCCAATGCTCCAACTCGTTAGGAGGAGGCAATGTGGTATGCTGGGGCTGGGCTTGCCACAGCCGTGCTCGGACTTCCTATGACCTTTCCACTGAAGTAAAAGGTAGCGGCTCATCACAGCCTGCGCTCCAGCAGATCTGGCCCCTGGCTCTTCAACTTCGCTCTCTCCCAGGATTTTATTAGCCAGCCCTCCCATTTCGACCTCAGCTCCCTTCTTCATCTTCAGCTAAGATGTAATATTCAGGGGTCTCTGGTTGACTTGTGTCTTTACCACCAGCCTATTCACTTCTTATCTTTGCCCCCTGTGCCTCCTCTCTCTCCCCTGTGTTTTGGAGCTAGTCAACTTGTTTCGCAGTAGAGAAGAATGCACTCTGAAGGGCTGAGGGGGGAGGGTAATGGCTGAAGAGCCTACTGGGCCGAACTCCATTGTAGGTAGGCTTAGAACGATTTCTAAAGCTGTACAACTGACAGCTTCCTTTGGGGGGATTTTCCTACCCAGCTGGTTGACTCATGGGAAGGGGCAGCAATACTTCTTGTTCTTTATCAGCAAGTTTGCGACCTTACGAGGTTTAGGTAATTGATGTAGTTGCCTTCTGCAGAGTACAGATCATCATGTTTCTACCTGGAGCGAGGGACAGGCCTCAGGTTTTGACCAGTAATAGGAAGGCCATAGAGATCCTGTAGTCAGAGGCAGAGATCACACAGGAAACAGGAGCTTAAGTTGAGGGGCTGGGAATCCCACAGTCTTCACTCATGGTCTCCACACCTTACCGTAATGCAAATGGAGAAGGTTTAGTTAAAAGTAAGTGAAAACCCCAAAAGCTACCACTGAGATCACTCTAGAGATGTTGGCTGGTACCCTGGTCTTTGTAAGCTCCATCAAAAGAATTAACATAAGACACATAGAAACCTAGCATGGAAGACAGGTAAAGGTCATTTCAGAGAAAAGTAAGGACCCCAGGAGGTGTAATAGGAGGCTGCTATCAAAGGGACCATTGCAGAGCAGAGTAGAGCACCCAGGACAGGGTGAGAGCAGACGAGAGCCCAAGGGGACAGCATCCTCTCCGCTGATCAAATGCAGGTCGTCCCCACTTTCACTGCTTTGTAAAATGTTGGTATTCTGTGCCAGACTTATGGCAGGGCCTCAAGACAGTGTCTTCCCAGTGCTAAGGTGAAATATAGAGCCTGGTTTGCTCAAGCGCCGCTCCGAGGAGCTAGCCCAACCCCATTCTGATTTTATATTTTGAGACAAGATCTATCTGAATTGCTTTGACTTCCTTGCGGCTCCCTTGGCCATCTCTCTGCAGCCAGGACAGGCTTGAGATCCTCTCACCTCAGCCTCCTAAGCAACCAGGATTACAGGCCTGCAGCATCAGGCCTCACTTTCTTCCTGTCAGTTGTTTTAATGGGTGAATGAAATCATCCATCAAATAAAGCGCTGGATTACATATGTGCGCCTTAAAAGTCAGTTTCTTTTGAAAGGCTCATGTGACTTTGAGGAAGGGTCTCAAGCTTATTACACTGCAAAAGTAAGGATGCTAACTCTCTATGGAAATTTGGTTCATAAACTCTTCCCTTACGGGAAATAATGTTGAACTTACATGGTCACAAAAGCGTTGTTGGGGCCATGAGAGGCCCAGTGGGTGAAGTGTGTCCTTGGCCATATCTGTGACAGCCCACTGCAAGAGGCTTGAGGAGGGCAGATCTGCTGTTTTGACTTTGAAATGTATCTGGAAGTGTTGAGAGTTTCTGTGCCTATCCACCTGTCTCCATCCCCCTGGCGTGGGTACCACTTCTGCTCCTGGGTATTATGAGGATGGACACCCATCTTTGTCGCTTTTACCACCTATACTCTGATTCTCACGCAGCAACAGGAACTGGTTGGAGTCATGTGGGCTTCAAAGCAAGACCAAGACGCATCGAAATGATGATTTTTATCAATTTTTTAACAGCCCCCATTAAAGGTTGTTGGGAAAATCCACACCCCTCAAGTGTTTTATGATTTCAGTTTGACTGGCACTTTGTATCTTATGATTAACTTGGGCAAAAGGTGTTGCTTTAAAGCAAATGAGAATTATATTGGTACAGAAGACCCACTGATCACAATGCTGTGCTGGATGGAAAAAGTCTAGTTATTGGTTCTCTTCCCTTTTAGCCCAGAGCTCTGTGGTGTAAATACTTAAACAACATTCAAAGGTCAGAATACTTTCCAATATGCAAATTCTCTCCTGTCCCTCTTTCAGGACTATGTAGTGGGAGATCTGCCCAATATAGGCTTATAGTTTATATTGTTAATGATTAAGTTGAGATTTCTTTTACCGGGTAATTGGGTTGGAAACAAAGTAGCAACAATACTCCTTTCCACAGCTGCACTGGAGCATTCTCTTGCTCCCCAGGATTTATTTCATACTAACCAGCCCTCCTCCCATGAGTTAGTCTCCAGGATAAATTATGTACACATAGAAAACCCATCTTATCAATAGATCATAACATGGTACTGAAGAGTCAACATAGGCACTAATGAACTCTGTCCTCCGACTTCCAGAATCCACAGTGACCCAGGGGGTTGTACCCATGGTTCAGATGTTCATAATGTTAAATTTATGTGTAGTAAACTTCAGTGGTAGACATTTATAACACATGTCATCTTAAAAATAAACTCTCCGGTCTTCAGGCAAAGGTGTTAGAGACAATGTACTTGTTCTTCTGACAAACAAGGTTTGTGAGAAATGGATGCAGAGAACCCGGCACAGGCCTAGTGTGGTCTCTTCAGAGCATCCTTCCTTTTCCCTCACATTAGTACATCATACCAGTAAGTGCACCCGAGACATATAAGTAAGTGCCTTATATTCAGCTACTTGACTATAAATCAATGGCTGCCATTGTCACTGGGGTCCTGGGGCCCCTCACACTGTGGTTTCTGACTGTAAAAGTGCAATCAAAACAATCTGAGACCCAACTTAGGTGAGTTTATTTTTAACATGATGGCTAAATCCCTTTACTTAAATAATATGCATGCATACTGCATTTCTGTATTTTTGTTTTCCCTGTTCCCTGTTGACATTTCTGGTTTCCCTGGTCCCTGTTTGTTCTCCCTATAAGATGCAAAGGATTGGGGTGTCTTTCAACCCCATTTTCCTCACCTCACTATTAATGATGCTTCTTATGTCTTATACTGCTGCATTAGAACACAGATTCTCCCACAGGCGATGTTCATGTTACTGTAAAGTATGTGGGGGGGGAGGGTGTTGTTGTGGGGTATGTGTGTTTTGTGTGGTGTGTGTGGTATGTGTATGGAGTGGTGTGTGGGTGGTGAGTATGTGGTGTATGTGTTATTGTGGATATGGTATGTGTGTTTTGTGTGATGTGTGTGGTGTGTATGTATGCTGTGTGGTGTGTGTATGGTATGTGGGTGGGTATGTATGGTATGTGTGTGAGAGAGAGAAAGAGAGAGAGAGAGAGGACAACTTTGAGTATTGTCTTCAGGCACCATATACCTTTCTTCTAGACTGGCCTAGAACTCACTAAGTAGGCTAGGTTGGCTGGCCGACAAGCCCTAGATATCTGTCCATCTCCACCTTTGCAGTGCTGGAATTACAAACATAAACTGACAACTCTGGCTTTCTGGTGGGTCCTGGGGCTCAAACTCAGGTCTTCAGGCTCACGAGGCAATCACCGACTGTACTTTCTTCCCAGCCCTGTGTATTGTCAATTTCTCTTGTAACTGAGAAGTAGAGTGCCTATGCTAATTTTTGTTTCTCTGTCTAGAATCTCGCTTCGCTATGGTTAACAGCAGTCTTATTGCTGTTGGCTGAGTGAAAGAAAGCCTTGGATCAGTCCTCGGTTACTCTGTTGCTCACTGACAGCTCCTTTGGAGGTTTGAACACACCTGCCATTTACCAGTTTCTGTCTGTGTTATGCGAGGCAGCCTCTAGCATTGGGTGACAGATTTCAGAGCAAGGAGGGGTAGGCAGTGTGTTGTACAAGCTGGGGTCAAGGCTGAAGATAGCCTTGGCCTTGTTACCAAACACACCCAGCTGTAAAGTCTGTAAGTGACTTATCCTTGGTGACCTCATGACAAGACATAATTTCTTTTTTTTTTCTTTTGATTTTTTTTTTTTTTGAGATATGGTTACTCTGTGTAGCCCTGGCTGTCCTGGAACTCACTCTGTAGACCAGGCTGGCCTCAAACTCAGAAATCCTCCTGCCTCTGCCTCCTATGTACTGGGATTAAAGGTGTGCACCACCACCACCCAACTGAGACATAATTTCATATATTATCTATTTTGTCCTTTTTCAGAGGGTAAAATCATTAAATTTGAAACAATTGACACTTTTTTTCTTTATTGTTTGCCTTGTGGGAAAACAATTTAATGCATGGCTCTGGCTCCTAAAATTAAAAGCTTTCCATGATCCCCATACCTCAAGATCCAGATCAAAAGCCTGTGTCTTTCAACCTCGAGATCCGGATATGTGTCCTCTATTTCTGGAATGTAGCTTATTTCAGCTTAAAATTCCAAATGAAAGCAATAACCAAGTAATAATAATGCCTGGATATAATTATTCCTTATCCAGTTGAACAAACACAAAGCAAAAACATGAAGAGTAAGCTTAGCCAGGTGGGATCCTGCCCTGAGGTCACAACTCCCTTGATCTGTTTCTCTTCTTGAACACGGGATTTCGCTCCATCCCACTTCCTGGTGCCCCTTTAATACTTGAACCATACATTTTGTACATTTTGTATTTTTCCTTTTTTGGCTTGCTCATTTTCCTTAAGTTACTCTTCATAGAAGTGAACTTTAGTAACCACACAACTGAATTTATACCAGGATGTTTTGAGACTTCCTTTGTCAAAATAATTAAAATAACTGTCTTCACTTTAGCCTCAAGTAAACTCTTCAGACAATGACAAAAACAAAAACAAAAACAAAAAAACAGCCACTTTCTTCACCAAAATATAACAAAAAATGTCTCTAGGCCACATACTAACATTCTTCTCCACTGAAATGTCTTAGGCCACATCTGCACAGATTAAATTATCCTCAGTCTTCCATATTCCTACCAGGATAGTTCATTAAGCTCCACTTGAAGCATCCCACTGCTTTTCAAATCCAAAGTCCCAAAATCCACATTCCTCAAAACAAAAATATGGTCAGGCCTATCACAGCAATACCCCACTCCTGGTTCCAACTTTTGTCTTGGTTAGAGTTTCCATTGCTGTGAAGAGACACCATGACCAAGACAACTCTTATAAAGGACAACACTTAATTGGGGCCGGCTTACAGGTTCAGAGGTTCAGTTCATAATCAGCAAGGCAGGGAGCATGGCAGTGCCCAGGCAGGTATGGCACAGGAGGAGCTGAGAATTCTACATCTTGATCTAAAGACCTCTAGGAAACACTGACGTCCAGACAGCTAGGAGGAGGGTCTCAAAGCCCATCCCCTCAGTGACACACTTCCTCCAACAAGGCTACACCTCTTAATCAGACCAAGTATTGAAACCACCACATATCCAAATGCATTTTCTTGGTGTCTTCGGTTAAACTATCTTTGTATTCCTGGGTAGAGTATTTGTTGTGGTTAATCTATAGGTCAGGAAGAAACGCAACATGAAGAAAGGATGGGTAGAGAGAAAGAATGAAAAAAGGAAGGAAAAAACAATGGAGGATGAGAGATGAAGATGAATAATGGGTATGATAGATAGATAGATAGATAGATTGATTGATTGATTGATTGATTGATTGATTTACTAGGAGGATTAATTCATATGATTGTAAAAGCATTAAATGTTCTCTAAAGGACATTCTGTCTGCAACCTGATGAAGCAAAGGGCCAGTATAATGCCCTCAATGCCCTCACCTGACTGGAAGACCTCAAAACCAGGGAATCTGATAGTACAACTCTTTGCTCAAAGACCCAAAGATCTGTAGGACTATTGGCAAAAGTCCCAGAGTCTAGGACAGTTGTCCTGATGTCCATGGGCAGATGAGCAGGACATCCTAATCCATTAGAGAGTGAGAAATTTAGCCTTTTGCTCCAAGTGGTCCTCACTGACTAGAGGGTACTGGATCACACAGGAGAACACTTGGTATGTGTGTGTATATGAGAGAGAGAGAGAGAGAGAGAGAGAGAGAGAGAGAGAGAGAGAGGAGAGAGAGAGGGGGGGAGAGAGAGGGAGAGAGAGGGAGAGGGAGAGGCAGAAAGAGGGAGAGGGAGAGGGAGAGAGAGAGAGAGAGAGGAGAGAGAGAGAGAGAGAGAGGATGAAGTATAATCTAAAAACCCATAACTACTACAATAATCCTAATCTTGTGCTGTGTTCTGCTCACCACGTCCCCATCCTCCATCACTGCAGTCATCCATGATAAGGACTATACTTGCTTACTGACATCAGAGAGCTCACTGCATCTCTGTTGGCTTTGCTGGCGCATTTATTCCCCCTCCTCACCTCCTTGTCCTTCTTTTCCTCCTCATCTTTTATTTCACCTTTTTCCCCTTCTTTTTCCTTCTTCCCACAGACTGTCTAGTTTTGACTGTTCTGGCCTATATGTGCTATTTGGAATTTGCCTTGGAAAGTAAACTCTGAGTGTTTCGGAATTGTGCTCCTGTGACCAGTTAGAGCAAATAGAAGTTTGGCCACCATGCTTGCTGCAGCTTTGCTATCTTCTTTGGTTTGTTTCCCACTTTAAAGAGAGAAGTGTTTTAGTCTCTCCTTATCTCTCAAATTTTCATTGACTATTGAGACTTTGTCAGGAACTGTTAGCAGTCCAGTTGGTACAGGCATCCTCTTGTCTTCCCTTAAAGGAACAGAAGTCCCCATGAACCTCCACAATAACCTCTCTAGTCTCTCTCTCTCTCTCTCTCTCTCTCTCTCTCTCTCTCTCTCTCTCTCTCTCTCTCAGACACACACACACACACAGGTGCACACACAGGTGCACACACACATGGGTGAACACACACAGGTAAACACACAGGTACACACACAGGTGCACACACGCACGCACGCATGCACTCACGCACGCACACATGCACATGCCCACAACACACACAGACAGAGGTGTTCCCTTGATTGCATTAACTGTGGCTAACAATGCATAATATTAGCACTTCTGTGGTGTTTGATAAATGTGATTGGTTTCAACTGGGGCAACACAATACTGGGGAATTCTTCAGTCAGAATTTCCCTCTTCCATTCCACGGTTCCCTCAGAGAGTAGTGAGATGACAAGGAGACTCCCTGACAAGCCTGGTTTGCTCAAGAATTGCAGAAGAGAGCTGAGAAGAGGCAGAGAGGAGAGAGAGCCAGCCACATTCGGTTTTCTACTTCTGCCCAACATCTGTCATGGTTGTTGTTTGGCTATGAAATTTCACCCTTGCTTGCTTATTTGTTTGTTTGTTTGTTTGTTTTACAACTAGTGGCATTTGCTCTGAAAATATGGAAATGTGGCTGGAGACTAAAACAAACCTCCATTTCCTAAAGGGAAGCGAAGCACACATACCTTAGAGAACTGAGCTGAGTAATGACACTTTTACTCAGGGCACTTGATCTGAAATGATGAAAGTTGTGGAGTAGCCAGCTGGTTTTAGTGCAACCTTGAAGACTGACTGACTAAGCTAGAATCAAAACCATTTGGACAGGCCAGGAAAACCAACCATTCAGTACTTGGCTCATCAGAATCGGCGGGTTGATGGTGACTTTAAGAAAGCCACTAGGAGAGGCTTCCATTGTGTCCTCAAACGCTATGATAAGCATTAATTCTGAACAAATAAGAATGTGTGCTATGCATGAACACACACATGCACGCACATGCACACACAGAGCGTAGGCTAACGATATATTTTTTATTGACTTTTTTTAAAAATCTAGGCTGCCTCATAACAGCTATGGGTTAATGAAAACACATCTATGAGAGTTGGTTACACAGATCTTTTAAAACTTGTCTTTACTAAGTTATGATTCATTTAACCATACATGCTGGGTATTTCAACCCATGAGGGAAATTTAACCCAGAGGTGGGCGTTCTCAGCCTCACATAAAGTCATGTGACTTTTGTCTTCTACGCCACACTTCTGTCAGGTAACATAAGGATCCCCAAATCCACCCACACAGTCCCCACGAGGAGCTCCCTTTGAGGTAGACAAACAGCATTCTGTTGTAGGTCACATAGCCTTCATCCACGTGGCAGCTGAGGTGCATGTGCTGACTCCACATCGTCACTGTGAATGGCCCCATGATGAAGAGGGGAGGGCAGACATTTTTCTGACATCTTAACTTCAGTTTCTTTAACAAAAACTCTCTCTTTTCCAGCAGCAGCTCCTGGGTCACATGCACAGGTGAAGGGTGGTCTCCAGCTGAGCACACTTGTACCCCTCACTCCTTTTCACAGGTGCCTTGCCCCATGCCCTGCAGGCACCAGGCCTTCTCCCCTCAGGAGGCTCCTTCTGATGCCATGGGCTTCCTGAAATGATTAGACAGACAGGATTTCCCTGGATGCCTGGAAACCCCAAACTTCTTTTTTATGTTCAACTCCCTCCTGATCCCCACAGATCACTGTGCTGTCTTGAGTAGTAACGTGGGCCAACCTTGGCTCATTCACATCGCGTGCTTCCTGGTTCAACTCTGCCCCGTGCTTTCTGCAGTAAGATGGCGTCGGTCTGGACCCTGTCTTCAGTCTGCTGAGATAACAGACCTCTCTTTTTAGCTCATCTTCATTTCCTCTTGTGTGTGACGGTAAGATTTATCAGTTATTAGTGTTTATTTCTTTTTAAGGCGCCTAGCCTGGTATTGCTGTTACTTGACTATTTGCAAACTTGCTTTGTGGTTTTATTGATGGCACTCAGGCGGAGATCTCCCTGTTAATATATGCAAACTCACAGCTCCAGAGAAGCTTCCCAGCCCCGCTAATGAGCGGATTAACAAGAGCGCTGCGATGTATTTAACCTGCAGCACTAGCTCTGTTTCAATAAGACTTCAACAGCCTATTAAATGAAGTGGGGGCTCAATTAGCCCACACAAAGGCCACTCTACCCACCGTGGCAGGGACGACCACAGTTAGCATCTGCCGAAGCAGCTCGTTGGAAGCTGGGAATAAAGAGAGTGACATGCTCTTGCCTGGAGCTATGATATAACTGAAATGGTGATTCTGGATCATCTGGGCTGACTGAATAGGTGACAGCATTGAAACCTACGAGTATCTCGCCATATGACAGTTTATAAAAGAAGAAAAAAAACAACTCCGCGTATTCAATGGTCACTCTGTTCCCCCTGTGCCTTATTCCAGGGGACTTCCCTCATTGTCCCTGGGTCAGCTAGTAGGAGACATGGTTGTGGATTTGAGGATGGTGAGCGTTAGGGTGTGATATGTGATTGGAGATGATGGTGGACACAATGATAGCTCAAGAGATGCATTATATTCCATCCATAGAGCGCCTCCTTCTGCAGTTGGGAGCTTGAACTGAGTTGTTATCTTTCAGGAGCGAGGGTGCTCCCTCTCCCAGGCAGATGAAGCTAGCCATTTCTTTCCTGAACTCAACATGCAAGAAGTACACCAACTGGATACTTCTAACCTGCCCTTAAATTGTGTTAGGGTAGTTGCACTATATTGCTGGCAGAGTAAGCGCCCTGCCAGGACATCCAAGCCCTGATGACAGCAGGACCTTGAGTCAGAAAGCCAGGCTGACTAAGTGGATAGCCATTCATTGGTTTAGGATGGCTTGAATCTTTTATGGTGGTAACACCCAAGTCCGTATCCATATCCTACTTAGGAAAATTATCTGTATGAAAGTTGCAAACTTATTTAGGAAAAAAAATAAAGATATTTGGGGTTGGTGTTCCCTCCTTTTAAATTTTGAATGGAATAACTCAAAACTAAGCAATGTGTTGCTATGGATTGACCTATAACTTTGGTTTTATTGTTTCACTTTTCCATCCCTTTGCCATATTACATATCAGCGGATGGTCTTACTCTGATTTTCACCCCATCGCTAGCCTCCCTCCAGTGTTCCATCACCACCTGGCTTGTCATGATGATTGCTGGCTGCACCCATCCCTCTATAGGACGCAAGCCTCCCATGGGCCAAAGTCTAGTTTTGCTTACAGATTACGCATCAAGGGTCTCCACTTCTACTCTCTTAAGGTATCAATAAAAACTTGTAGAATAAATGGTCAGAAAGAAGAAATGTAGCTTGTGGACTGGCTTTAGAATCATGACCAAACAATTCCTTGGGTAAGATTCTTATATTGGACCTTCTACCCTCAAAAAATTAGAGGAAAAAAATCAGTAAATTCATGAGCTACATGAAGTCACCAGAGCAGAGTGGTCACCATCGACCCTGTCTCCATCTTCCTGCACCACCCTGCTGAGGAAATGAGAAGGAAGAGTTTTCAACACTGTCTGAGTTTTATAGTGTGGACCACATGCCTACTAGACTTGCATGTCTCTAGGCATGTTCTTAGGTGTGTTCAAAGCTCTACTTTATTCAGCAAAAATTAGAGAGAAACTCCTAAGTTATTTCACAGAGGAGGTGTGCACTGGAGCTGGTAGGAGCACGACATGGTCTGCCCACTACACTTCTGCAAAAAGCATTAAGTTGTAGCTTGCTGGCATGATGGAGAGCAGGCTACAGGTGGCATGCCCGTGCTGTTGGTTCTGTGAGTCACCGCAATGCAACAATTATTTTATTCACTCATAAGTGCATGTTCATTACTTATGCTTCTAGATCAAAGACTGCTGTGACAGTGGCAGTTACCTTACCCTCCCCCTGAACTCAGGAACAAGAACATGAACAACTCTTATCTCTGTGTGTCTGAGTAGCTTCGGAGCTAAGATGGAGGCTAAAATCAGTTTCATCTTGGGAATTTGTTGGTAAGAAGGTTGATACCTACAGTAATTGCTGGTCTTGTATAAATGTTGAGGTAAGAAAGAACACTTGTGTGTGTGTGTGTGTGTGTGTGTGTGTGTGTGTGTGTGTGTGTGTGTGTGTTCTAGAGAGTCAAGAGCTGTCCTGTGTTTGTTAGCAAAAGAATCTCAATATAGATTCCAACAGCACTCCTGCCTCTGAGCCAAATGACTTGGAAAGCACACATTCTGTAGTAATGACACCAGTTCCACACAAATGTCACAACTGCCCTCTGTGTACACCTCTTCCTCTTCTTAGTGAAAGGCCCAAAAATGCCATGACAGGAGTTACATGAGCAGAGCCCCATTCTTACTTTCTGTCTGGTCACCAGGCACCAAGTCTGCCCTCCATGCTCAGAGGCATGCCCATGGCTCTCTTGGGCTTGTTTGAGATCTTAGGTTCCAGATTTGAGTTAGGTAAAGGTCTGAGTCAGACCAGTAAGTGTCTCACTGGTGTGGCCTTGCAGACTGAGGCTTCCGTCGTTTATACTACTGTGTACTTAAAAAGAGAACTCTCTTTCTTTAGCGTGTCTAGTCAATCTGCCATGTAACAAGCTCTTGTGGAATCTGACTTTCCAATGAAATCTCCCAAATCCGTCTGAATGATTGACATTAGTCTAACTTCTGTTGGGTCTGGAGGAGATATGACAGCCTCTACCAGCACTGTCTGAGGTAGTATCAATCACATTTAATCAAGGCTTTCCTTGTAGGTGAACATGACTTCCCACTCTGTAATGTAAATTCACTGCCACTAGTTTGTTTTGTGGGACTGCGCTTCTGTAGTACTGTTCTTCTCTTATTTCAAACACATAAATTGGATAGGGCTCAGATGATAGAGTTTGCCTAGCATGTAAGAACTCTGAGTTTAAGGCCCCAGCACTCCAGAAACTCTGCAAGTTGGTACTCTCCTGAAATATCAGCACTTGGGAAATGGAAGCCAGAGGATCAGCAGTTCAAGGTCAGCCTTAACTATGCAGTAATATTGGGGCTAGCCTGGGATACCAGAAACCCCTATTTTTTTAAAGGCAACTCTCAAATAACTAAGTGACCCTACTGTATTTTTCTATTATATAAACTAAAAAGTGTCTATAAGACACCATGATGGTAAAGCGAACAAAAACACTCAAAAGTCTGAGGCAGGAGAATTGCTACAAGTTTGGGGCCAGCCTGGGCTATATAGTGAAAACTTATCTCGAAATGAAAGGAAAGAAACTGAAAGGAAGCTTATTGGTGTGTGTGTGTGTGTGTGTGTGTGTGTGTGTGTGTGTGTACTAGAGAGCTTGACTGAATAAACCTGCCCCCAGGAACCACCTAAAAGCAGAAATAAGGGAGTCCTAACTAGTCTAGCTGTATAGCAAATTGTTCAAAATCATCTTTATTGGTTATAGTGGTCTTACAGGTCCTAGATTCAACTTGAAGAATAATTAAAGATATATAGATCTGCCAGCAGAGTGATACGGCACCTACCTTTGACCCAGGACTCAGGAGGGAGAATCTGGCAGATTCCTGTGAGTTCAAGACTAGCCTGGTCTATGTTAGTTCCAGAACAGCCATGAGTGCATAGAACAGACACTGTCTAACACATAGATACATGGATGATGGATTATGGATGGGTAGATAGATAGATAGATAGATAGATAGATAGATAGATAGATAGATAGATAGATGTTGAGAAGGGGGAGGGGAAGGCGGGGAGATCTGCCACATACCAAAGTGTGACTGAGGAGGGGTGCTGTTGCGACTTCTGTCCTGTGATAACCTCATTACCTCATTGTTGGAAGCAGAGAAACTCTGCCCGTGTGAGACAAGAAAGTTGGATCACTGTCCTCACAGTGGCACTGAGAGTCACTCAGACAACTTCAGTGAACTGCAATAAACATAATAAAGAAATAAGATCACAGTCCCAATGAATGCATCCACCACACAACCTCTGCACTGAAGGTTTGGGAGACACTTCAGAAGAGGGGCAGAAAGACTGTAAGAGTCAGCGGAACATGAAGTTTGCTGTGAGATTGTGACTTCTAAGACTGTCAGAAGCTATACCCATAAAGTCTCAACAACATGGCTGCCTAAGTATGTGCTGAATAGATCCAACAACAATAGAAATGTTAGCATGGATGGGGAGAGACCACAGGAAAGGAAATGGTCTTCCCCAGGGAAAGAGTACACAGACCAAACCAAGTGGTCAGTCCTGAAAACATACATACAAGTAATAGTATTCAGGCCGAGCAAGTTGAATTTATGTATTTATGACTCTGTGTGTGTGTTTGTGTGCGTGTGTGCACATGCACACACATGAGCACATGTGCACAACAGCAGTTAATGGAAAAGGAGGCCATGAATTTGAAAGAGAGCAAGGAAAGACATATGGAAATAAAAGGGGGAAATTGGTATAACTATAATCTCAAAAATAAAATAAGCGATTAAAAAAATTTTTTAAAGGAAGAAGATCCGTCCCCAGCTCCATGTGAGTGTGGCTACCATGACTAAAGTGGATAGCTTCTCAGATGGGTTCTGCACCTCAGGTCCTTCTGTGACCTAACTGCTCTCTGGATTCTGTGGATTTTATCTCTTTGCTGCTCCCTGAAGAGATACTGACCCTCAGAGAAAATGTAAGATTCCCACTCAGCAGAGTCTCTGCTCCTCTGCAAAGCAGTGATGGAAATCTCCAAGCACACAGAACCAAAGACAGGGTACTACCCGGGGCCTGGCGTGGAGCAGACTTGACATAACCTCCCAAAGTCACCCTGCCCTTGCTGCTGTTGGTCTCAGATCCTGGGAACCCCAGTCAGATGTGTTTGTCAGTTACCGTTGTGTGACTCAGTGTGGCTCGCCTACCTGCTGTTCATCCTCTGCCCTCTCTCCTCCTCCCCCAGGGTCTCTCTCCCCTGGCACAGACCATCCTCGCTTATTAATTCCCTCCTCTCAGGAAAGAAGGCAGTCCATGGGAAACCCAGGGGAAAGGCAGTCCAGGCTGAGTTCGAAGAAGACTCCAGGGCACTCAGACATTCAAGGGCATCACTGTGAAACTTCAGGGCAGCCTGTACGGTAAAGCAACCAACTGGCTAAGTTCAAAAGCAGGTGAGGCAATTCTGCATTTGCCTGGGTGCTTGAAGGAGGAAGTGTAACATCGAAATAATGTGAAGGAAGGTGAGGGAACCATGATAGGAGAGATTGAAGAAATGGTGAATACCTTGCTACTGTTTTAACAACAAAAGATCATTCTAGAACCAGCCTAGTTTGTAGATATAAGAAATATGTCTGGAGCCCAGAATGTCACTGAGCATGTTTAAAGAACTAGTCTAAATAAACTGATAAAACCTTGAGGCTTTGGGGAGTGGTGGGTTGTGAGAAAACAAATTATACACTCAACTCTGAGGAGGGTTGTTCTAGACTGGTTTCTGATCCTGTAATAACAGTCATGACCCAAAGCAACTTAGAGGAGAACAGAATTTATTCCATTTTTCAAATCATAGTCCATTGTCAAGGGATACCAGTCCAATAACTGAAGCAGGAGCCAGGAGGCAGGGACTGAAGCAGAGGGCCTAGGGATGGTGTCGCCCACAGTGGGCTGGACCCTTGTCCATCAACTAGCAATCAAGAAAACATCCCCAGAGACATGCACACAGGACAGTCTGAGGGAGGCAGCTTCCACCTCCCGGGTCTGTCAAGTTGACAATCAGGATCAGCCATGGCCAGGTTTTTCTGTTTGTTTCCTGTATGTGTTTGAATGCACCATTCTTTCACGTTATGTTGTTATTTTTAAAATGTTTTTGCTTAATTAGTACACTTACTGAAAAGCATCTGTGTTCAGCATGTGGGCTCATTCCTCACAAGGAACAGCTTGTACAGCCAGTGTGTCCGGATAGAAGGCAGAACCTGCCAGAACCTCCTAGAATATTCCTGCTCATTCCTCTTACAGCCCCTGCTTTGTCCAGGATACTGAGTAACGGTCCCTTCCCCCAGCAGGTGAGGCCAATTTTCCTACTTCTGTACATTGTTCAGATAGAATTGGTGTGCAATCAGGATCAGCCGTGTGTGTGTGTGTGTGTGTGTGTGTGTGTGTGTGTGTGTGTGTGTGCATGTAAGAGTAAGAAGACCTCAGGTATCCTTCCCTATACTCTGCCTACCATGTTTTTTGAAACACAGTCTCTCACTTAGCCTGGAAGTCATCTAATATCTAGACTGGCTGGCCTGTAAGACCAAAGGACCCAACTGTCTGTGCCTCCTCAGTCCTGGGATTACAGGAGCACATGGAGGGGCATGCTAGACATTTTTACATGGATTCTGGGAATCAAGCTCAGGTCTTCATGTATGTGTGGCCAGCACTTTGCTAACTGAGCCATCTTGCCAGCCCTTCCTTTCTGAGTTTTAATTAAGAGATGATTTTGTAGTGGGGGTGGGTAGGAATGACCACCTTTAAGCCCAGCACTTAGGAGGCAGAAGCAGGTGGATTTCTGACCAGGTGCCCAGCCTGGTCTACAGAGTGAGTTCCAGGACAGCCTGGGCTATACAGGGAAACTGTGTCAAAGAAAGAAAGAAAGAAGGAAGGAAGGAAGGAAGGAAGGAAGGAAGGAAGGAAGGAAGGAAGGAAGGAAGGAAATAAAAAACCACCAAACAAAAACAAAACAAAAAAATGAACAGAGGGAGGATTTAAAAGAGAGAGATAGAGATACATTAATCCAGAAACTACAAGGTTTAGCTGATGCTGTGACATTAATTACCTAAATGTTTTATTTAACTAAACAGTATTAACACATCCTTCCCCCCTCATTTCTTAAACTTTAGTATTTTATTACTATTTTTCACTAACATGACTATATGCATGAAGTTAAATGAAATAAAATGTTTAATCTTTGTCTTTATTTGGGTGTGTCTTTATTTGGGTGTGTCTGTGTGTCTATTACTCATTTCATGATCGTTGCTGCAAATAATTTTGGTGGCTAGGGAGGGGCTCACACGTGATATACGTCAGGTAGGTTGCTAGGAAGCCATTGGAGGAAGAACAGGAGCTTCAGCAAGCAAGATGCTAGTTTATCTCTTATGGACCTAAAAAAGATAGTTCCGCACTTAAATTGGTGGGAGAAGTCTGGTTCACATCTCCCTCCAAATTCGAGTGAAGTGAGACTTTTCAGTGAGCCTTAGATTTTGGGATAAAGATGAAAGGGCCATGCTCACATGTGTTTTGATAGGTCCACTGCAGCCTGTTCAGCTGGGGACAGAGCTGACCATCTGCTGGGATGTTCTTTGTGCGCCGGGTCTTTGTGTCGAGGTATATCATTATTCCAGATTGTCGGAAGGCAGTCTTGCACGAGGTGAGGTTTTGAATTCCTGATGGCGTGTGAATTTTTATCCCCGAGGTTTCTTCTCTCAGGGATGAATTGATTCGTTGGCCAGAAAGGAGGCTGAATTCCTACATCAGGTTAAAGGCTGCTGACACAGGGGTGTTTGGTTAGCAGCCCGCCCCGAGGGCTTCATGTGCATGGTGACAAAGCCACCCTCCCTCCCCAGCCCAAGCTTGGCAGTGGCCAGTTGCTCATGCAAGCTGTGTGGGAACAAAGCAGAAATCAATCCAGCTTTCACCTAAAAGTAAGTCAAGCCAAAAAACGAAAGCCCTGGTCTTCATTAAGGCCTCCTGCCCGGCCAAGCAGGCAGCCATCCCCAGGTTCATTTTGCAGATTTCTCCCTCGCGTGATTGGAGGAGCTTTGCTTCTGCTTTAGCCCTCACACTGGCCCTCATCAGTCACGTCTTCTTCAGATTCTTGACACGTTGCAAAAGCTGCCAAAATAGAGCACCTGACAAGGCTGGACAGATAAGTGCCACCTCTCCACCCTGGGGGCCTGGAGTCTAAGGCGGTGTCATCAGTGAGGCCGGTGTCTTCCAAGGCCTCTCCTTGGCTTGCAGGAGCTTCTAATGTGTGCTACTACCCTAAAATCAGCTCAGAAGAACACCAGTCGTCATGGATTTGGGCTCACATGTAAGGCCCGATTTGGCCCCAGCCGCCTCCTTAAGCCGCAAATACAAGTCATGAAAACCTCACAATACAGTCCCAGGTGGCAGTGCTGGGGTCAGGATGTTAACATACAAATCTGGGAGAAGAGCAGTGGGTATGCAGCTAAGCCCACCGCCTGGTCAGTCTTCCTGGTGTTTCTCAAGCCCGGCAGTAACAGGTCTGGTCCCACACCAGTCATCTCTGCCTTGCCTTAAAAGAAAATCTTCCTGGATTTAAATTCAGTTTCTAGCCAAGGCTAGACTCACACATGCCCTGGCTGCAAGGCCAGTGACAAGAAAGGACAAAGGGACAATAACCGCCCAGGCTTTATTCTAGGAGAGACCTGTGCATAAGGAGCCAGAATCCTGCTTCAGGGACAGGTCAAGGCAGGCAGAGGACAGGAAAGGAGGGGAGAGGAGGAACAAACACTTTTCTTCTATTGCCCAGTGGTTGGCCATGGCTAGGGGTGGCTGAGGGGAAAAAATGTGCCCCAAGTCTAGCCTGCACAATGTGATTTGAAATAACCTGGCGTTGTGAGGTGGCTCTTTCTAAACCAAACAGTTCATTCTGGCAAGTCTGGCTAACAGCTGAGGAGCAACTGCTGGGTTGCTTGTTAGCCCCAGCAATTAAATAACAATCGTTTAAGAATGGTATATGGACCAGTTGGGAGCGGTACAATGCCACACGTTGTGTATACAGTTGCCTGGACCTGCCGTGCCGTGTTGATAAGGCAGCAGATGGTCTAATAGACTCCATCATTGAGTAGTTAAATTGGTAGGGTCTTAGTTTAATAATCTTGTGTTCTAATGATCTAGGCGCCTGATGAAAGGCAGGGCAATTACTTGTTCTTGTAATAATGCCCAGTTGGCCTGGATGGAAGGGCCACTCACTCCTGCATGGTGTGATATAATTAACTCCTGTTCCCCAGAAACATGGCTAGAGAGGCTAGTTTGATAATACACATCTCACCTTGACGCTAAAAATCTAAAAGCATTTTCCAAGTTGAAAATGGGTCTTAAGTATTTAAAACGCAGGAAGATAGAAGATCCTGTAACCCTATGTTGGTATAGTGCGTCTGCTTCACTTTGGATCATTATGTTATAGGAGTCTAAAAATGGTTGCAGGAAATAGAAGGCACCTGTGTCGTATGAACCATTTACAGGTGAGGAAGTCATTCAAGGCCTTCCTAGGCCACGGAGAATATCTGGACATAAGCATCAGTCAGAGGAAACCAAATCCTAGGTTGGCAACATTTTCTGATATAGTCCTCAGATTCAGTCTACCAAATATTCTCTCCTGGCCGCTTTGCAAAACATCTCATTAGGGCTTCCAATATGTGCTATGATTTATATGGTCCACGAACTAAAATTATAACTTGAATTTTTTCACCTCCTAAACCTCTTTCTAGAGGTAAATGGAAGTGTGTGAACATTGTTAAAATATGAGTATGGATAACACCTTCGTGTTCCTCAAGATATGATGTGATTTAGACAAAGTAAGATGCTGATGAATGTTATGAATATGAATATATTCTTCAAAGATCAGTGCAAAAGACCAACAAAGCAACTGACTTTTTTCATGCAGTAAAGAGAGGGTAACTGGGCAGAGGGGCACACACCTTTAATCCTAGCTCTTGAGAGGCAAGGGGAAAGTGGGTTTCTGTGAATTTGAGGCCAGCCTGGTCTATCATGGTGAGTTCCAGGACAGCCAGAGCTACACAGTGTGGCCCTGTCTGGAAAACAACAATAACAACAACAACAACAGTGTAGAACAAATATACCAGTTAAGAACTATTCAAAATAAAATGAAATGAAATCCTTAGAAGAATAAACTTTAAGAAGAACATGTAAAGCTGGGCGGTGGTGGCACACGCCTGTAATTCCAACACTCTGGGAGGAAGAGGCAGGCAGATTTCTGAGTTCAAGGCCAGCCTGGTCTACAGAGTGAGTTCCAGGACAGCCAGGGCTATACAGAGAAACCCTGTCTCAAAAAAACCAAATCAGAAGAAGAAGAAGAAGAAGAAGAAGAAGAAGAAGAAGAAGAAGAAGAAGAAGAAGAAGAAGAAGAAGAAGAAGAAGAAGAAAGCTGGAGAGATGGCTCAGTACTTCAGCTACTTGCAGCTCTTGCAAGGACAAGAGTTTTGATTCCCTGTGCCCAGATCAGGTGGCTTATGTCCATCTGTAACTCTAGCCCTAGTGAATCTGATGCCCTCTTCTGGTATACAAGACCCAAAGGCGTGGTATACAGTCACACAAATTCTCATAAATAACAATAAATATTTGTCTTAATTTGCTGTCCTCTTGCTGCAACAAAACACAATGAACAAAAAGCAACTGGGGAGGAAAGACATTTATTTCATCTTATAAAGTTATTTCATCTCCTAAGTTACAATCCATCACTTGGGGAAGTCAGAGCAGGAACCAGGAGACAGAAGCTAAAGCAGAGGCCATGGAGGGGTGCTGCTTTCTGGCTTGCTCCTCATGGCAAAGACGTAGCCTGCTTTATTATGGCTCCCAGGATCTCCTGCCCAATGGTGATCCTCCTGCCTCACAGTCTTGCACACAGGCAATCTCATGGAGGTATCTTCTCAGCTAAGGTTCCCTCTTTCTAGATGATCCTAGCTTCTGCCAAGTTGACAAACTGTTCATCAGTTGGGGGTGGGTGAAGGTGAGGAAGAGAGAGAGAGACAGAGACAGAAAGACAGAGAGACAGAGATACAGACGCAGATACAAGACAGAGAGACAGAAAGACAGAGAAACAGAGACAGAAAGACGGAGATAGAGATACAGATGCAGATACAGAGAAAGAGACAGAAAGACAAAGAGAGACAGAGAGACAGATGCAGATACAAGACAGAGAGACAGAAAGAGACACAGAGTTAGAAAGACAGAGAGACATAGAGATACAGATGCAAATACAGATACAGAGAGAGAGAGAGAGACAGAGAGAGAGAGTTGGCTTATCTTGGTGAAGTTCCTACTCAGTCCATGAAAACCAGGTTTATGGTGGATCTTTGAGGGACCCTGCAATAACTTACCAATGTTGGAGACCACATGTAGGCTCAGATCGCAGAGCTCTGTACCATGTGCTCGCAGAACCTTTGTACAGGTTCAGTAAGCTCCCCCAGCTTACAAAAGTAGAATTCATGGTTTACTGCAGATAAATTAGCCTTCGTGAGTTTGAAATTCATATTGATTAGTGTTGCTCACATCAAATTCATATTTTATTATGGTGTTGCTTATAACACTTGGGCACTGCAGAGGGAACAGCTTCTCTCTCTGTCATCTCCTTACAATTTCATAGAAGATGGGATCAGAGTCTTCAACACTTGCTTCCGGTAGAGCCTGCCTGGTGGATTTTGTCCTTGATCGGAAGGGAGGGGAGTCTATCGCATTACTGGCCTTCATGACGATGCTCTCTGAGCCCTCATCCTCCGGCTGCCCTTTTCCTGGGGACGTCAGCTGCCACTCCTTCTCCTACCACTGAGTTATTTTCAAGCTTCATTTGTTATAAATGTTTTTATATGTATAAAAGTGATATGATGTCAGGCAAAATCTAGTTTTTTAGTCAAGAGTCATTGGGGTTCATTCCTCAACCTAACAAATGGATATCAACCAAATTAATTACTATAAATGTGCAGGCCATCATCTGATAGTGGGTGATTTTGTCTAACTTGAGACTTAAAACCAAATATTGGGCAGTCCCCCCAGTCACTGGCTCAGTCAGTGTCAGTGCTCCTCAGTCTTGCGTTCTCACCAGACCTATGTGCTATAGGAGTCCAGACAGCTGCAGCAGATGTGGGCTTCCGTTTTCCACCAAGCACTGACATACCGCTCAGCAGGTGTTAAGGCTCTGTTTCTTTTGGTTTGATGTTTTTAGCCTCTTGGCTTCCAGTTCCTATGACACATTTGTTTATTTGGAGACTCAACACATTATTTCTCAAACTGGGAAAAAAAACCTTCAAGGCAAAAACTATTCTTTCTAAGTCTAAGAACATTCTCAACACCAGCTTCCTTTAACCAACCAAAAAAATTCAGAGAAGAAAAAAATAGTGCTTTCAAACACAAAGGAAAGTATAATTGAAAATCTTTTAGGGACAAAGATGATTTCGTGATGGTTCTACCTTTCCTAGCAAAGGTATACATGTTGAACTTGCAAAGCTATGCACGACCCTTCGGAACTGTAGCTGAGGAGCCAGAGGCACTGGGTGAACAGGACTGGAGAGCAGATATTGTCTTTTTCATTACTAATGAAGTCTCATAGATTCAATGTCAATGTTGTCTTGAAGATTCCACATCAGGCAGTCTTGGCTTGCCTAGTGGGGCAGTTGGCTTATTGGGGCCAAGGTTGGGGCCAACTGTGTCTCCTGCCCAGGAGACCTGCCAGGGCATGGCTGCCTATACTGTCAGCACCAACGGAACTCCCTCAGGGAGCAAGCCTCTTAAGCACTTGATAGCATTAGACCATGTGATCTTGAGTTGGAAGGTATCCTAAGGGGGCTTGTTTGTAGAAGAGTTGTTAAAAATGCCGCCATGCTGGATAAGACAGGGCACCTGTGCAGAAAAGAAATCTCTTGCAAATCACATCTAGGAGACAATTACACACATCTTTAATAACTTAGCATCTGCTCTCAGATTTAAGGACTGTGCTGAATGCACAGAGCCTGGGCCATGGTGGAGCCTCATGATAAACACACCTGTTAAACCACAGAAGGGAGGAACTGACAAAGCCAGGGTTGGTGGCGCATGCCTTTAATCCCAGCACTTGGGAGACAGAGGCAGGTGGATCTTTGTAAGTTGAAGGACAGCCTGGTCTACAGAGTGAGTTCTAGGCTTGCCAGAGCTATGTAGTGGGACCCTGTCTCAAGAAAGAGAGGAGGTAGGATGGGAGAGAGGGAGGGAAAGAGAAGAAAAGAAAATGGCTGGATGAGGGGTTAGAGAGATCTCAGCACTGCGGCCTGCTGTTGTTGAAGACAATGGGGGTTTGGCTCCCAGAGCCATGTCTGGCAGCTCACCAGCACCTGTCCATCTTTAAGGGATCTGAGGCCTTGTTCTGGCTTTGCTGATGGATACACTCTAGCACATGTATCACTAACACACACACACAAATAAATACATAAATATATAAGGATAGATCTTTTGTATAAATGGATAAATGAATGAATTAAGTAACTATCTGTGGTTAAAAGATTCAGAAACCTGAGCAGGAAAGACATGAACTTGCTGGGTGTGTAACAGATCATCACCTAATGATCTTTTACTTCATCTGAAACTGAGTAAAGTCATAGTATCAGCTTCAGGATACTGTGTAAGATTGGTCTCACTGTTCATGTAAGTATCACAGTGTCTTACTGGCATAACCAGTAAAATAGACTCAATGTCATCGACAGCAATTAGATACATTTTATTTTTTTAAAGATTTATTTATTTATTTATTTATTATATGTAAGTATACTGTAGCTGTCTTCAGACACTCCAGAAGAGGGTGTCAGATCTCATTATAGATGGTTACAAGCTACCATGTGGTTGCTGGGATTTGAACTCAGGACCTTCAGAAGAGCAGTTAGTGCTCTTAACCTAGCTGGGTCATCTCTCCAGCCCAGATACATTTTACTTGTAAACAAAGTTTCCACAAATAAAATCTGGGCCAAATGATGTGCTAGCAAATTCTGCCAAACTTTTAGAAATGAAATAGCATCAATCCTTTTCAAAATTTTCTAAGAATGTTAAGAGAGGATATATTTATTGATACGCTCTGAGGCCTATGTTAATGCAATAATGGAAGCAAAGCATTTATGGGGAAAGGAAATCCCTGTCTGGAATACACACAGAGGGAAAGGTCGTTCTTTAAATAATTGAATCTAATATGGATGTATTAAAATTTTGTATTTAAAAGTAACAGAGAACATAGCCATCCCTCAGCCAATCCCAGGGTTTCCAATATTGGCTTAACATTTAAAACTCAGCAATGGGCAGGAGAGATGGATCGGCCATTAGGAACACTTGCTGCTCTTGCAGAGGACCAGAGTTCAGCCTGTGCTAACAGCTCATCGCTGCCCAGGACTCCAGTTCTAGGGGACCCTGCACCTCTGTCCCCTGTAGGAACCTGTGTGTACCCACACAGAGACAGACACAAACTTGTGAATAAAAAATAATAAGAACAGTTATTTACAGGTCAGTAAGTGACCACGTTGGTGTTTTTAAAAGTCTGCCACCATCACAACAGGTAAAGGGAAACTGCATTATTCAATAAAAACAGACTTGCATTGTGAGAAAAATCACTAAAGTCAAAAATAAATAAATAAATAAATAACTTCAGAAGAATGGAAAGAAAGTTTAAGTCTGGAATTAATAAGAAAGAGAGAAAAGAAAGAGAAAACCCATTAGCTTGACTGAAGACACTGACAGACAAGGCCCTCAGCCTTCGTCCTCTAGCAGGGCTGGGAGCAAGCAGCTGTAGGACACTTGGCGGACTCCGACCACAGATAGACCGGGGATGAGACCGAAGCCGAGCCTGAAGGCCCAAGTTTGAGGTCTCACATGGTTCGTGGAAAGAACCAGATACGAGTTAGCGTCTGACCTCCACACCCTCATGTGCACATGCCTACACACATATGGAAATAACATATAATACAGATTTGAAAAAAAAGAAAGAAAAGCAAGGATAGAGACAGGTTTGGGAGTTTATATTGATAGCCCCAGCCCTCGGGAAGGAGGTACAGGAGGAGAAAGAATTCAGGATCCTTCTCACCTTCAGTAGAGAGGTCAAGGCTCATCTGGGCTACGTGAGATACTGTGGCCCTGCCTCAAAAACTAAAGTCCTGTACAAAGAACAAAGGAAACAACAAGGCCACATAGACCAAAACCCAAGGAGAACACTGAAGTTATATAAGATATACCGTGTGCAAGACGGCCAGGTTCAGCCGCAGAACCTCTCTGGACGTGGCAATATGAGACCACCGCTCACAGGGACCACATCACACTCAGATCAAAAGTGACAATGACACTGCTCCAAGAACACACGCCAGGAAATCATCACTCAATGATGTACATCTGAAAGTCTCCTAAACTGGACCTCAGTGAACCAGGTGCAGAAAAAGAATAAAATAATGGAATATCCCATTTTCAAAAATGAAAAGATGATAATGTTGTTTTCCTACCTCCAATTCAATCTGAGGGTTTTTTTTCCTTCTCTTTTTATGGTAATAAAATTTAACTTTCTGGTATTAAGAAACAAGAATCATTAAAATGCATACATATATACATATATAAAATGATTTTTAAAAGGGCATTTCATTTTTTGAAAACTCATTATCACACATTTAGTTCTATAGTTTTATTTGTTTGTTGGTTGGTTGGTTCATTGGTTTTTCAAGACAGGGTTTCTCTGTGTAGCCCTGGCTGTCCTGGAATTCTCTTCTGTAGATCAGGCTGGCCTCGAACTCAGAGACCTGCCTGCCTCTGCCTTCCAAATGCTTGGATTAAAGGGGTGTGCCACCACACCTGGCTCTAGTTCTTTGGTATTTTAAATGAGAAAACATGGTTAAGAAACAATGCCAAAAAAGCCAACAAAAATATTAAAATATCTGGGGAGCCACACGATTGCACAAAAGGGCAGGAGGCAATGCTGAGGCATGCTGTACTTTCAAAATGGGAAACGCTAGTAAGGCCTTTAAAGTGATCAGCACAGACATCAGTTGCTGTATGTGTGCATCTAAGTTTAATTCGAAATATTGACATGAGGTCCGCCTGAGAGAAGATGTAAAGGAGAGATGGTTGGAGAAGAACATCCTAGCCTCTGAGATTAGCACTAACAAACTAATTACAGAAGTCACACTAACAAAATAATTATAGAAGTTGCCCCAGAGAGACAAGAACACACAGGAAACTAAGACACAGCAATGCAACATTCTGGTGTGAGGAAGGGACCAGGAGCACATTGTATGAAGGCCACTGGACATCCGTGGGCGAGGACAGATGTTTCTAATCTGTAAACAGACCTGTCTGAACCAGAGATCTAATTGTAGAAACCGGTTAAGTTTCAGAAGTAGATGTGGAGAAGAGGCTTGGAAGTAGGATAGCTTAAAATACAAAATCTCAATTCAAACTTAATAATTACATCTGTATAAGATTTTTAAATGTTTTAAAAATGAAGGTTAGGGAGAAGTCCGGGTGCCAGAGTTACAGAACATTGGCCTGGCAAATACAAGTTCAATCCCATCACAAGGCAAAAAAAGTTGCAGGGGCAACTGAAGAGAAAACACAACATGTTGCAGGTAAGTCGTCAATATTTGGATTAAGAATGTTTATATAAATTATTGTGAAAATGTCAATCTAAGCTGGGCAGTGGTGGTGCACATCTTTAATCCCAGCACTTGGGAGGCAGAGGCAGGTGGATTTCTGAGTTCGAGGCCAGCCTGGCCTACAGAGTGAGTTCCAGGGCAGCCAGAGCTAAACAGAGAAACCATCTCGGGGTGGGGGTTGGGGGAGAAAAAGAAAAGAAAAAGAAAAAGTCAATCTAATAAAAATGATTAATCTGAAGATACAGTTCACACAATTAAATACAAATTGGTCACTAAATGTAACAGTAATAGTTGACAGTGGTTCAAGCTGCCACACAGTTAAAAGTACCAAGAAATGAACACTTACATTTGCAATTAAAAGTTCTTATAAGTCAGTACTTGGGAGGCAGAGCCATGTGGGTCTCTAAGCTCAAGACCACCCTGGCCGACACTGTGGCTACACAGTGAGGTCCAGCCCTGCCCCAAAATGTATCTATTAACCCAGGCATAGCTGCATGTATCTGCAAATGCAACATCAGGAACAGAGACACGTGGATCCTGGGAGCTTGGTGACCAGCCGTCCTAGCCAAGATGGCTAGGCTCAATTTCAAGACTCTGTCTCAAAGGAGTAGATGTGAGTCAGAGAACAACAGAGAAGAGATTTTGGACACTCAATCCTCTATAAAAGAGAGTTCCGGGGTCTGGAGAGGTGGCTCAGCAGTTAAGAGCACTGACTGCTCTTCCAGGGGTCCTGAGTTCAAATCCCAGCAACCACATGGTGGCTCTCAACCATCTGTAATAGGATCCAATGCCCTTTTCCGGTGTGTCTGAAGACAGCCACAGTGTATCCTATACATAAAATAAATAAATCTTGAGAGAGAGAGAGAGAGAGAGAGAGAGAGAGAGAGAGAGATCCCTTTAGAAGATTAGAACAGTAAGTGAATAAATGCTAAGAAGCTAGAAAGGACGCAGAGGTGAGTTAGGGTGTGTTCCACCGGTTAAATGGTTTCGTGTGTAACAGAAACACTCAACTAATACTGAGATGGTTCTCAAGCTTGGCTCTTCTCACACCTGGCCAGGGAGCCGTGTTCACAGCGTCTTCCTCTCCACTGATGCTGATTTCTCCACCACCACCACCCACACTGTGAAGGAAACAAATGCTGTCTGTAACTCAGGAGAGCCAAGCCTCCCACCTAGGTAGCACCTTGGTTCGCTTTTGCAATGGCCCCCAAAGCCAAATGAGGTTCTCAGATGACTGTGGTCAGATGATTGTGATAAGGCTGAGAATCAATTCACCCCCAGCAATCTGACTCTGATAGGCACCAAGCAAAAGAACCCTTTTCTTTCAGAGAAGGAGAAAAACGGTTCAGAATAGAAGAGTCTGGTGAGCCACCATTTCTAGTTCGTTGTCCCCTGGCTGTGGGAAGGGAGCGTTTCCTGAGCAAGACTCCAGCCACGGCAAGTTCTGCTATTGAAGGGCCACTGTGCCCTCAGAACCCTCCTCTGGTCCAGTCACTTCTCTACTACAGAGTTCAAGGTTGTTTCTGGCTTTCATTGTAAGGTCTTTGTGTATTTTCCATTGATTTATCTCTTTAGGGAAATTTGGGGGAAAGGGAAAACCACCAAGGAAAAGTGAAAACAAGAAGAACATGATCAATAGGTGTGGAAGACTGAGACGAAGAAGAGGATTTCTGTTGGTTCCATGCAGGTTTCTGCATGGTTTCGTGCAGCCCACGCTGGCTTCCAGCTCTCTATGCAGCCATGAAGTGCCTTGAGCTTCCGATGCTTCTGCTCCCATGTCTCATGCGCTGGCTTTGAGGGTTCCCCACATACGTGACTTTCTGCAGTACCGGGAACCAAACCCAAGGCTTTCTGTATACAAGCCAAGGGCTTTACCAACTGAGCCACATCCCCAGCCCAGGAGAGCTGTTCTTATTAGGTTCTGATTGTTGTTGTTCTTTTAGGATTTATTTATCTTTTTGAGTATGGGTGTTACTGTGGCATGCATTGTCTGCAGGATGTGCATGCAGTGCCCTCCACAGTCAGGAGGAAAGATCAGATCCTCTGGGACTGAATTTACCCAGATGATTGCTGCCTGCCGCATGGGTGCTGGGATTCAACCGAGGGTCCTCTGAAAGAGCGGCCCGCGCTCTTAGCCGCTGCGGTGTCTCCCCAGCCCTCCTGTTAGGATTTTGGTATGGCTCCGTCTTGTAAGTTTGGGGGTGAGGAGGGCTATTCACATAGCACTTCACAGAGATCTAAACTAAGCTCTCCTGGACTCTTTATCCCTTATTCTATCTGTATGGACTCTAAAGCCCTGATCTGCATTTTGGACAGGGAGCTCAGACGTGCTAATTTCCTGGGCCTAAGGAAAGCACACCTGCGTGCCCATTCTTCCGCGTTTACACGTGACTGTAAGACAGGGTTTCTCGGCTACTATGCCTGGCATAAGAACTGGTACCCTGAGATGTTCAAAAGTCAGGGGAGACAAAACAGAGTGTGCTGTTCTATGCCTACGATCTCAGGACTCAGAAGATGAGAACAGCGATCAAGAGTAGCCTGTGCACTTGCCGGGCAAGTGGTGAGCTCCAGAGATGGACAGAGCAAGAGAGGGCAGAAGGCAGGATGTGGGGAGGGAAGGAAGGTAGAAGAAGCTGAAGGAACGGAAGCAGAGGGAAGCAGGGAGCAGGGGACTTGTTTCTGTGAACACAGCCTTGGTTCACCCAGGTGCTGTTTGTTGCATGCTGCGGGTCTTCTCTGCTTTGGGGTTTTCAACTACAGACCCAGCAGAAGTGGTCTATTAACAGCTCACACAGAAGTCTTCTTTGCCCTGCCTGAAGAGACCAGCCTCACCTTCCAACCATACTCAGCAGAGCCTACCCTAGGTTTAGTTAAGAGCTAACTGGAGCCCATGCTGCATCTTGTACCATCACTTACAAGAGCACACTTTTAAGGAAAAGAAAATGTAAGCCACCTAGGAAAGGGAGCTTCTGGCCAGAGAGGCTGTGATGACCACGGATAGAGCTAAGAACCTCGGAGGAAGTGTGGAAGTAGCCAAACTCTGCATCTGGTTAGAACTCCTAATTTTTCTCTAACCACTGGTCCACCTCTGAAGCCCCATGGTCTTTCTCTCCTAAGATGTAGTCCTCCTGCCCTGGTGATGTTGACAGTGGTGGCACAAATCTTTAACCCCAGCACTCAGATGACAGAGGCAGGCAGATCTCTTGAGTTCTAGGCCAGCCTGGTCTACAGAGCAAGTTCTGGGACAGCCAGTACTTCACAGAAAAACCCTACAGATGGATGGATGGATGGATGGATGGATGGATGGATGGATGGTGGGTAGATAGACAGACAGACACATAGCAGTCTTCCTGGAACCATATTATAGAGGCAGAGCTTCCAGCCTTGGCCATGGCTTCCACAGCTTAACAAGTTTCACAGGAAGCCCCTGTGTACATCAGAATCAGACATTCTAACCTAGTGGTCAGTTTTGATAAGTGGCTTATTCTGCACAATACATTTCACTAAGCATATGTGTTCAAAGGTGTCATGTACGCTCTGAAGTTATATGTCTAACAAGAAAAGCAACAGCCAGGACAGGGAGTCCAGCTGCTTTCCCCCTGAGTCCTGAAGCACCTCACCAGACTGGCCTCCAACAGCACTCCAAGACCAGATATGAAACCCACTGAGCGGAGCCAGGGCTGTGCTTTGTAGTAAAGTTTAGCCTAGAGGATGGGAACATGGTGCAGACTGTAGAGTGCTCGCTCAGTGTGCACAGAGACCTGAATTCCGTTGAGCACCACATAAAGTGGGGGGGAGGGGGGAGGGGGGTGCTGACCCGTGTTTGCCATCCCAGCACTTGGGAAGGAGAGACAGAAGAGTCGGGAGTTTAAGATCATCCTTGACTACAGAGAGAGTTTGAGACCAGCCTGGACTATGTGAGACCCTGTCTCAAAAATAACTGAACTTAATGGGTCACAGAACAAACCCCAAAGTCATAGTCTGGAAGAGACTGGCAGGAATGGGAGGGGGGTGGCAGGAGGTGTGGGGGGAGGCAGAGGAATCAAAACACAGTATACACACACACATGAAAACACAGTACACACACACACATGAAAACACAGTATACACACACATGAAAACATAGTATACACACACATGAAAACAAAACTAGCTGATGAAACCTTAAAAATAAACAGTAATTAAATAAAGCTTAGAATAAGATTGGTTGGTAGGGTGACAGGGTGGGCTGTCCTGTCTTGGTAAGGAAAGGGGCTAAAGAACAAGGGCCCTACAGAGCCACTGCGCAGCTCTGCAGGACTGACCGCCCTGGCCGCCCCAGGTTCTGTCTTTTCCTGGCACGGCCCAGGCTGTCTATGCCATACTCTTCCTGACAGCGTGGAGGTGGCTGTCCTGGTGCATACTGCACAGAAGAGACATTTCCCTGCACCTGCGTGTCTGCGGGCGCCTCCAGCCACATCCCGCAGTTGAACCATTGTAATGCGGCTGACCTTCCCGCAGACACCATTCACTCATAGGACTCACTGGTCCATCAGACAGCACCCTGGTGACATTCTTCCCAGCCGCTGGCAATGGCCTTTAATTCTTCTGGTATTTACCCAGGGTGAAGCCTCCTCTGGCTATAACACCTTTGTTGGTGTGAGCTGAGCCTGGTTTATCTTCTGCCCCCTCACCTTCAGGGTTTCACACCAATTTTGTCAGCGCAGAACACTCTCTCTCCATCCAGGTTCTGTTTGTGCTTTTGTGTTTATTGTTCTTTGACCAGTTTCTGTCTGCCCAGAGCCTTGCTGCAGCATCTGGACATCGGCGTTTCTGATTCTAGGTCTTTCTCCTAAACAACCTTTGTGCCAGAGTTAGCTTCAAGGCTTGTAACAGGTCATCTTGGTGGCGAGCTGGTAACCAGACTTAGAAATCGCAAGAAATTTTATACTAGAATCCACAATACTCCAAGATATATGACTATGTTAGCATCATCTTCCAAAAAATCTTGGAATGAGTTCTTGGAGAAGAGATCAGTGGTCACTGGCTTTGAAGGTAGATTCTGGAATCAGAGCAGGTCCAGACTCTAGAAAGGAGGCTTGAGTGAAGGCTCAGTGGCCGGGAGCATGCACTGCACTTGAAGAGGACCAGAGTTTGATTCCAAGCACCTACACTGGGTGGCTCACAACCACTTGTGACTGGTTCTGTGGGGCCCAATGCCTTCTTCTGGTCTCTAAGGGCACCTTCACTCAACTACCCAAATTTACCCTCAGATATATGCACGTGATTAAAATCAAAATCTTTTTTTTTTTAAATCACTGCATCCTAGACCCAGTGGATTAGGAAGCCCAGTGGTGTTGCACAGATGTCTCCAGGTGACTGTGAGGGGAGGGATGACACAATAGAACATTCATTGGCGCCTGCTTCTCCATACCCCAGAGGGCAGCAGCTGGCTCTCGGTTCTCACGGGCTTCGGGAAATGAGTCAGTTACCTTGAGTCTTCCTACCTACGAAGAAGCCTAGGAAATGTCCATTTTTACTGTGACCTACGAAACACAGTAATGCAGAATTCTTAAGTTTTACTTGATCGCATCTAACACAGAGACATACATGCACACACTGGATGTGTCCAGAGAGGGACTCCAAGGCAGCTGCGTCAAAGTATTTGCCATGCAAACATGGCCCGGAATTTGGCCCCAGAACCATAGAAAGAGATGCACACTACCATAGAGAGAGCCGGGCATGGTAGTGTGCATTTCTCATCCCAGGGCTGTGGCGCCAATGCCAGTTAGATCCCTGGGGTTTGCTGGACAGCCAGGCTAGTGTGCTTGGCAAGTTCCAGAACACTGAAAGACCTTGTCTCAAAAATCAAGGTGGGTGGGACTTGAGTAACAAAGCCTGAGGTCAGCCTCTAGTCTTCATGTGTATGTATACACACACACACACACACACACACACACACACGGCGTTGAATATCCCTAATACATTGAACATCATCACTCAGCAATAGGTCCCCTGCGTAGACCTGGCTATACAGCCAACTGGAAGCTGGGTTCACAGCTACTATCAAGGATCTACTACTTTAAGAAGTGGCCAAAGAGGCTGGAGAGATAGCCCAGCAGTTAAGAGCAATGACTGCTCTTCCGAAGGTCCTAAGTTCAAATCCCAGCAACCACACAGTGACTCACAACCATCTGTAATGAGATCTGATGCCCTCTTCTTTCTGGGGTGTCTGAGGACAGCTACAGTGTACTTACATATAATAAATAAATAAATAAATAATAAAAAAGAAGAAGTGGCCAAAATTCACAGTATGGCTTCTATTATCATGAGGTTCAAATCTCTAAGACAAACCATCATCCACAAGGGACTAGCTAAAGATAAGCTGGCCAGTCTTTGCCCTTCCTCTGATCTCTTTGAATTCTAGATATCATCCTGCTTCAAAGCCTGCCGATGTCCCGCTGGCCCCAGCTTCTGCAGGTCTTCACACTGGCTCCTGCTCTTAGAAACTTAGATAAAGGTGGGAACAAACATAGGCTGAAAATCGTTTGGGAACAGCAGTTTTTTTTTTCATAGTTTGTATTCAATACTATTGTTTTTGGAACTGCAAGAAAAAAAATCCCACAGGTAGGTGTGTGTGTGTGTGTGTGTGTATGTGTAGTGTGTGTGTGTATGTGTAGTGTGTATGTGTGGGTGTGTATGTATGTCCGTATGTCAGTCCAGCTGGAGTGACTGTTGGCCACTATTAATAGCTGTGGGAAAGGCACATCATGAGTAAACACCAGCTAACTCCAATGCACAGTTTTCAACCTGTAACTGGACGTTACCCTCAGTTTTGGGCTGTTCTTGGAGGATGAGGAGAACAGCAGACCACACTCTCTGCTTCATCTGAACATTAACCCGGGCATTGTTTTCCCTTTCTCATGGTTTTTCTAAATCTTCAGTTCTTTGAAGAGGTTAAGTCAGGCCCTGCTAAACTTCCCAGAACGCACTGTTTTATTCAGCAGCTCGAAGGAGGCCCAGAGTCCTCAGACGTTTGAGTCTTCAGACGTTTGTTCTCACCACGCCGCTCTGAGGAGCCGTGGGGACTGGATGCCGATCTATGGAAATGGCTTTCTGTGCGCAGCATCTGTCTCCCCAGACGCGTCCCGGGGCTGTGCTGGCACGCGGGCCCACGCAGCGCCCTCAGCCTTGCAACTGTTCGCCTTTGCTCCAGCTGTTACATCCCTGAGGAGAGCAGCCTTTTCCAATCCAGCTCTCAGAATGAATGTCTTAACCTCCATATTAGCTGTCAGTGATAAGTTTATGTCCTGTATGTGGCGGGAATAGGGCTGCTGACACTGTATTCTGAACCAAAACAGTGGAGAATACGCTTCTGAAAGTATGTAGACTCGCTGCAAACCAGATCAAGTTTGCTGGGGCGGGGCTGAACATCATATCTTCAAAATATACAGACGATTTGATTCTGCAGCCACAACTGAAAACCCAGTAAGCAACTACGGTATGCGACTTTTCCCCATTTGCCCAGGATTTGCTTGATCTTGAACTGAAAGTCTTGGTGGAAGAGCAGAGAATGTGAGTAACAAGGAAGAGGAAGGGTCTGGGACACAACTGGGCTGGCAGAGCGCTGGTCTTACAACAGTGAGGATCTGACTCCAATCCCCAGAACCCATTCATTAAAAAAAAAAAAAAAAAAAAAAAAAAAAAGTCCAGGCGTGACAGTCCAGGCCTGTAACCTCAGTACTTAGAAGGCAGAGATAGGCAGATCTCTAGAGCTTACTAACCAGCCAGCCTATCCTGATTGGTGAACTCCTGGCCGAGAGACGCCATGTCAACAAACACGGTGAACAGCACCAGAGAAATACACTGAGGCTGGCCTCTGGTCTCTACGGTCATACATACAGGTATGCATGTTATACTCCCAGAGATGAACACACACACACACACATACACACACACACAAGAAGTCTGGCTAACTGGGAGAAGAGAGAAGGAAGGAAGCCAGATGCTGGAGGCGAGGAGTGAATGCACGAAGATGGCAGGCAGGGAAAAGAACGAATGATCTGTGATTCATATAGTAAATATAATACATAATAAATATGAAGATGCCCTGAGAAAATAATTAATTTGTATGCTAGGCTAAAAAAAAAAAAAAATTCAATACCCTGAGGTCTCGTGTCCCGGATTAGCCAGAGGGGCTGAGCAGTCTAGTCCCTTAGTCCTTCTCCTCCTGGAGAAGACCTGAGCCACTCACAGACTTGTAAGCACTGTGAAGAAACAGCACGCCGGCCTGAGGCTCCTAGTTCAAAGTATTAGTGCAGACACTCATGAGCCACTGTGGGACTCTTAGACTCATCACGACTCTGCCCCATTGCTGTGGGAATCATCAATGGCCTAGGAGGACACTGAGGCATGGGCAGACAGATGGCGGTGTGGAGATCGTGGCATAGGCCGGATGCCCTGCTCCAGTGCCTGGCTGGCTTCAACTCCAGCTGCACTGTTAAGACCCCTGGAGATGTTCTCATCACAGCTCCAGGCCAAGAACAGAGCCTAGAACCACCCACTGGCCGCATGCTCCCTGCAATGTGTGCATTTTATGAGTTTTTGTTTAGTTTGAACCATTATCACCTATGTAAAATTCATTTGGGAAAAAAAAAAGATTAATTTGTCTCAAGTTCTAGCCCCTGGGACTGGGCCTTTCATGTGCCTGAGTGTGCATGCACACATGCTCATCCCCTCCTCCCCTCTCCTCCCCTTCCCCCCTGCCTTTCCTCCCCTCTCGCTCTAATTCTGGAATGAGGACCAGAATATATGCTAGTGATCTTCAGGCATTACTAAGACCCACTGTATTATATAGATTTTTTTCTATATGTGATTTTTTTCACATTTCCTATTTCTGTAATAAATATGATGCTATGTTCAATGAATCTATTTCATAAGGTTCTGTTCTGCCCTCTCCCCAGGCTGCCCCTATATCCGTTGCTTATGGTACACTGACATATCCAGTGAGATCAAAGTAGTTATCTGACTGAATACTTGAGACTACTTTTTATTCCCACCAAGAGAATAATATCCAGGAGATGAAAGTATTTCTTAGAATTTAACTACTGTCTCTGTGAAGAAGACCTGGGCCGAGACCATGAAGAAGTTCTGCTCACTTGCACGCTTTCAGGCTCATAGTTGAGCCCACTTTCTTAGACCTTGCAGGCTCATCCGCCCACAGTAGGCCTGGCTCTTCTCCAGCAACCAGCAACCAAGAGACTGCTGCACAGCCGTGTCTGCAGGCCGGTCCGATGGAGGCATGTCCTCAGCTGAGGCTCATCCACGCAGATGCCTCTAGTTTGTAACAAGTCAGCAAACGCCAAACAGAACAGCATCCTAGCTGCAGAATGTAATGTCTACAGACACTCAGACACTGCTACAAGTGAGAAAACGGACTGAGGCCCCGAAACCTGGCGACTCCCAGAGGAGAAGAAGTTACCTGTCTGACATGGAGGTATTTGTCGTACATTCTTTGGGCCGTAAACTTTCATCATGCAATCAGTACAAAAGTTGCAAGAGACAACCGTCTCCTTGTTCAAACTCATCCGTTTGAACAGCTTGATAGAAACAACTTGCCCATCTGGAGCTGAAGGGAGAGGAATGAACAGATTTTTAAAATAATTATTCATAAGATGTCAGCTCTCATAACACTGTTTCTTGATTATCCGCCGACCTGAGGGGTCTTGCTCTGCTCCCAGAATAATGTGTGACAAACTAGCATCCTGCTGGTCAGTGGTGACAAGATATTCTGGGAGTTGGAGGGGGCCTGCCAAGCTGGGCAGCCTGAGCATCCTTTGTCTATGGTCCACTGTGAGGTTTTGTTCAGTATATTTCAGGGGCAGGGGGAGCTGGGTGTGTAGACAAATGCCTTGAAAGTTAAAATAAGATCCTCAGTACCAAGTCCTGGGGAATAGGAGGCAGACAATAAATAATGGTTCAAAGAGATACATACATGCGTTCTCTTGGTGGAGTTACTTAGACATCGCGAAGGAAGTAGAGGTTAAAACAAAATAGCTCGGGAAGAGGCCTGATAGAGCACACCTATAATACCAAAACCACAAAAGCTAAATCATTACCTCAACAAGGTACTGGTGCCTTTGGGTCTCTTTGTTTATTTAAGTAACTTTACCCAAGAATTGTATGGCAAAGTTTGTGGCCCAAGAACTGTAAGACAAATAACTCCCCGTGAGACATGGAACTCTTGTCTCCCCTGAGAGATTCTCGCAGGGCTACTGGGCCTCAGTTCTTTCTTTCTGTTTTCAAAATCAACTATAGCTACAATTAATCAAAATCCAATAGGTTATCCTACCACGAAACTCAATACTAACAGACACCCTAAGAATAAAGAAAAACTGCCCCCAAAGTTCTAGGCGGAATCGCAGAGGAGGCCAAGCATTCCCTTTTTTACCCCCAGTTATTTGTGGGAGTGTCCAGTTCAGTTTTTCCATAAGAATTGTCCCCCACAGGCTCAGGCACCTGGACACTTGGTCCCCCAGTTGGTGGCACTCTTTGAGGATGTTGGGAGATCCTCCTAAAGGAAGCGAATCACTGGAAGGCAGCGTTGAGAGAGGATGGTCTTGCCCCATCCCAGTTCTCTCTGCTTTGTGATTCCAGTTAAAGAGGTATTCGCTCAGCTTCCTGCTCCTGCCGCCATGCCTCCTTGACATGAGGGACTCTCATCCCTCTGAAACCATAAGCCAAAGGCAAAAACAGAAAACCAAAACAAAAAAACCACTTTTCTTCCACAAATCCCTTTTGGTTGTAGTGTTTTATCACAGCAACAGAAAAGTAACTGATATACGTAGGAACTGAGAAACTCAGCTGAAGAATGGTCTCCGTCAGACTGCCCTGTAGCCATGTCTGTGAGTAGTGGTTTCCACAGGTGATGTGGGAGGGCCCATTCCACTGTGGGCGGCGTCATCCCCTATGTAGGTCAGGACTACATAGAAGACTGCTTAAGCATGAGGCAGCGAGTGAGCCGGTAACCTGTGCTCCTCTGTGGTTTCTGCTTCAGTGGCCGCCCTCACTTTCTTCAATGTCCTGTGACCTGGAAGTGCCAGCTGACAGCAACCTTTTGCCCCCCTTAGTTGCTTTTGGTCACACAGCAACAAGAAGGCAAACTGGAACAGATAATGTGACAGCTTCAAAAACAAAAGGGCAAAAGAGAAAAGAGACTGCAGAAATCAACTTTACATCCTACCCTGTTGATATCGTAGCTACGTGAGGCTGAGCAGGTCACCGAGCTCTTCTGAGCTTATTATTTTATCTTTATAAAAGAAGTCAAACCCTATAACAACACTCATCTCAAATGAGGTATCTCAATCAAATCCCTCCCCTTAGGGCTCAGGGACCTATGTGAAGAGGCGGTGGTGACTGGGAGCACCAGGGAAACAAGACCTTCCAGACAGTGAGACTGACATAGAGAACCCACGGGACTTGTGACAACACAAACAGGGCCTGCACCAGTCTAAGCCGAATGGGGAGCAGCGCCGAGGGGAAGTGGACAGACTCCCATCCTACCCCAGAAGTCATCCCCAGTTGATGACCACTGTGAATGGAACCTCAGTTCTCCCCAGTGAAGTCTCACTGGGGACACAAACCACACTCAAGGGCAGGCGCCGTGCCCAGCAGAAGATGGCCAACACAAAACAAACTCAGTGGTGGTTTTGGAAGGGTTTTTGTTTTGTCTCATAATGCTTTGTCTTGGCTCTTTTTTTTTTTTTAACCTTGTAATTCTTTTGCTTATATATTATGGTTTCCAGCTTTGTGTTTTTATGAGATTTTTGTGTGTGTGAATGTGTGTCTCTGAATTTATATGTATTTCTGTGCTCTTTGGCTTTTTTTTTTTTTAATTTTCTGTTTTTTGTCTTGTTTTGGTTTTTTTGGGGGGGGGGGGGTTGTCCTATCATGGTCTGTTTTAATTTTATTTTTGTAAATGCCTATTGTGGGTTTGGTCTATTGCTGCTTGTTTATGTTAATCTGGGTCCCCCAAATTGCACAAGAATCCGCATGCACATAGGGACATAAGACACTAAGGGAACCCTGCCCCCAGTTGGTTTTAATGGGTAAATAAAGTTGCTAGCTGTTGGTGACTGTACAGGGAGACAGAGGCGGGGTGTTTAGGATTCCTGGGCAAGGGACCAGGGAAGGAGGAGAGAGAGAGAGAGAGAGAGAGAGAGAGAGAGAGAGAGAGAGAGAGAGAGAGAGAGAGAGATCCACCATGATGCCAGGAGAAGGAGAGGAGAGGCACCATGCTTGAGATGTGTGGGACAGAGAGCATCGCTTCCACATAGGAGCCCCGGGATTGTGGCCCAAGGGGGCTGCATGGCTGGGTCTAGGGCAGCAAAGAGGGAATATACACTTTAGTAGGTAATAACTCAGGAATATTGGAGGGGGCAGATTAGCCTCGCAGAAGTTAGGATGTGGCCCAGCCATTGAACTGTTTTAAGCATATAAAAATATAAAGGCTCTCTGTCTCTCTGTCTCTCTGTCTGTCTGTCTGTCTCTCTCTCTCTCTGTGTGTGTGTGTGTGTGTGAGAGAGAGAGAGACTCGTGAACCCAGAATACTGAGGTGGTTACCAAAGAATGCGCTGCCACCACCTCCGCTGCCAGGATCAATTCAGTAGATCAATTTGGTATTACAACAAATGCCTGTTTGTTTTCTAATGAGAGAGAGAGAGAGAGAGGGGGGGGGGTGGGTTTGGATGGACAGGGAGGTGGGAAGGATCTGAGAATCAAACTGCAGTCCCCTGCAAGATCAGCAAGGGGCCCTAGGCCCTGAGTCAGCTCTCCTGCTCTCAGAGCCACGAGTGTTAGCCAGGGCCAGGTACCTGACCACAGCAATAAGAAAGTAATGAGCACGTATATCCACACCCCTAAGAACAGTTCCGACCGACCGGGTGATGTGTGCTTGTTCTGCCTGCAGGCAATGTGTGACAAAGGCTTTAGGAAACTGGGAGAGAGGAAAACGGGGGTGGGGGGTGGAGGTGGAGAGGAAACTGTGATCGGAATATATTGTATGAAAAATATATTTTCAAGAAAAAAATAGGCCATAATGCTTTACAAGGCAGTAGGAAGGACCAAATGGGGAATGGTATACAACACATCACTCCATAGGGATACATTATTGAATTCACTTTAAATATCAGATATTTAATATTAAATATTTTCTATCTTGAACTTCTATAGTTTTATTGAGTACCATATTTTATGTGGTATGCATGCTTGGGAGGTGTGTGTGTGTGTGTGTGTGTGTGTGTGTGTGTGTGTGTAAGTGCTCTCAGAGGCAGAAGAGGGCACCAGAGACTCTGAAGCTGGATTTATAGGTTATTTTGAGTAGAAGCTGGAGCTGCTCCCCAGGCCTCTGTGAGAGAGCAGTGTGTCCGCTGCCCTCTGAGCTGCAGGCACATTCCTGCAGGTGTGAATTCTGCCTCACTTCCCTGCCACGATAGACGATGTGTGCGTCACACCCCAAGCCAGACAGAATGCTTCCGCTCTCGTGCAGCCTCTCATCAGGTACAGGGTACACCCCAGAGCTTCCCAAAGCCTTTGTCACGCACTGTCTGCAAACAGAACAAACACACACCACATTGTCAGAGCTGTTCTTTGGGGTATGGATATATGTGTTCATTACTCTCTCATTGTTGTGGTCAAGTGTCTGACCCTGGTTAAGACTCATGACTCCAGAGCTCCAGAGAGAAGTCTCTGGGCTTAGGAGCACTGACTGATCTTGTAGAGGGGTGGAATTTGGTTCTCAGCCCTCACTACCACCTGTAACTCCAGCTCCAGGAGATCCGATAACCTCTTCTGGTCCCCTGCAGACACACACAGACATTAAAAATACGTTTTAATTTTTAAAAATAAAGGCCAATCTCTGTGATTGTCTCTGTCTTTCTTGATTACTTTCTAATATGTTCCCATCCAATAGGAACAGAACAGTGTCTTACCCGATTGGCTGGTTTCAACCATACGCAGACTCTGTGGAAGTCCATTGGCTGGTTTCAGCCATTCACGGACGCTGAGGAACCCCATTGGATGGTTTCAGCCATACACAGAGAGGAAAACACAAGCCATTTATTTGGGAGCAAATGCTAGAAAGCAATGATGAATTTGGGGAGTGACCTAGGAAAGGAAGAAACCCATTATGGGGTGTGCTAAGAGAGCCGATCTTTACTGTATAAACCTGAGCCTCTGTTCCCCTGGGAAATCCTAGGAGATGACACCGGACACTCACTCCTTATGTGGCACATCTTGTCACAGAGGATCAACAACCAGGGAGCCGCACTGCTACGAAGGAGCCGTGTGTAACAGTATCACTGCCGCGATGATATCTGCCAGCTGTCACACCTGCCCCGTGGGGCAGCCTGACTCAGGAATGAGTGGTGTCCGGCCACCTTTGACATATCGTATTAGTTGGATGCAAGCTACGTGTCATACACACACACTCAAGGAAGACAACACTCAAAGGAGTAAACAACGGGGACTGGGGAGTCATTGGGGATCCCCGTGGGGTCTCTTCACTGCAGGTCCTCGGTTGCCTAGGCTTCGTATTGTCTATTATTATGCATATTACCATCTCAGTAAACGTAAACCAGAATAAAGACCCTGAACAGACGCCATCCTGGGGTTAGGAAAACACGGACATGACAGTTCTGTGGTGACAACAGCCCTGTCAGGTCGCATTACCCAGCATGCATTTAACATAGTGAGATGCGATGGCCACATCACAGGCACGCTGAGCTGATGCTTTTAATTTGGATGTACAGGCAGAGCCTGCAGACACCTTTGACTCCGGGCTAGACTTGGGTCTGGGCTGTTGTACTCCCCTTCGCATCTACCACCAAGAGGACGGCTTTGTGCTCTCTCCATCCTAAACCTTTCAAGCTACTGTGTCCAAGGTAACAAGGACTATCATTAGGCACTGGGTTCTTTCATTTCTGTCAGAGGAGATTCCATGTAAAGTCTTGGAAATCGAGAGGCGGGCACATTGGGGTTCGGGGAGCTCGTAAGTGGCAAACAAAATTTGGATTTCCTAAGCAGTTGAGGAATTACAGAGCCCGTAAAGGCCCATAGGCAGTTCCTCCGTGATGTCACCTGAGAGCGCGCCCTGAAAATGCTCTCTGTGCAAGTAGCTGTGGCTTCCCACTTCCGTGTCCGCCCAATTGAAGGGTCTCTAGAAAGTTTGCAGTGGTTTCAAATGTCTCGTTTCTAAAGTCAGACTATGAGAGTTTTGTGCTTGGAAGTAGCACTGTAAGATAGACACTGCCCAGAAGCATCTATGGATGACCACGTGTAGTTGTGCTTGGCAACACCATTGATGGGAGAGATCGGACGAATCTAAAACTGAGAGGAGAGGAGGGTCTAAGGCCACAGGGATCATCCCCAATCTCTGTGTCAGGGGTCAGCCCAAGTAAGCTGCAGGAGGCAGCCACACAGTGTTGGCTTTTTGTTAGGACAATTAGCCAAACATTTTAAAGGGAACTGGCAAAACTGAGTATCTATCATTCTGGTGCTTGACTGTGAAGCTAACTAAATTAAGAAATACCTAAATCCAGGCAGTGGTGGCACACGCCTTTAATCCCAGAACTCAGGAGACAGAGGCAGGCAGATCTCCGAGTTTGAGGCTAGCCTTACAGAGTGAGTTCCAGTGCCCTGTCTCAAACAAACAAACAAAAACAAAGAAACAAACACAAAAACAATTCATTGTCTAAAAGGAACCCCCTTGAATTCACAGCCTACACCTGGCAAGGCTGGTCCAGACATTCAAGTTAGTTGGACATAGCACATCTAATCACAGAATTATGAAACTGCTACTTTTTCTTGTTTTATAATTATGTGTGTGAGAGAGGAGGGGGGTAAATGCACATGAATCATAGATGTCCTCTAGGACCAAATGGGGGCCTCAGAAGTTGGGTCCTCTACAAATGCAGGCTCCACTCACAGCCAATGGGTCATCTCTCCAGCCCTTTCATTTGGTTTGATGTGCTTGCTATCCTTGGGTTTGGGACTGTTTTCTTGGCTAAGTAACCGATTTGTTATGGGTAGCTGTGAGGTCACTGTGAAGCTTGTATCTTCAAGGACAACAGCCTTCCTCAGAAGAATCACGGGTTTGAATATTACATGTGGGTGCGGTTTTACTGTTACATTTTCATTGGATACACTTGAGCAGAATTCAATTATACAGAAATGCCCTTTAAAACTGACAGTTTTGTTTTCAGTGCACTCATAGGCAAAAGGAAGGATTACAGCAGAGCGTGTAAACAGCTGTTTCTTGACTTCAGCCGGCCCTGAGTTGAATTCTATTTCTGTTACATACCACAGAGTGCCAACTGATTTAAACTCTCTGAGACTCCGCTTCCCTATCAGGATAGGACTTCCATAGTTATTGCAGCAATTAAATGAAACCATCCGTTCGGAATGCTAAACATGAAACGAATGCTGTTTTTCGTTATTCTTGTTACTGCCTCAAATAAGCTATAGCCAGAGATCTAAACTAGGGAAACAATCTTCCTTTAAGACTAATGAGGAGGTCTTATATGATATAAATGTCCTGTAATGTACATGTATGCTTAAATGTTTGGTAGTCCTATTGAAATCAGAAAAGGAGGGTCTGGGAGAGTGGCTCAGTCAGCAAAGTATTTATGATACAATTATAAGGACTCGAGTTCAATCCTCAGCCGAGCCGGTGAGTTCCCGGTTCTCATTAAATAAGTGTTGGCCTCTGACCTCCGTGTGCACACATTAAAAACACCACGTGCACACACAAGAAATGAAAAGATAAGCTGAGATTAAGAAATGCATTCTCCCTATTTCAATATATTCTATATTTTAACATATACTCAACAGAAAAATGATTACAAGCTACACTCTACTTCACATGCCTTTCTTCTGAAAATGATTTGATACCTTATGCAGTGCGCTCTTGGGTGGAGTTCCCATAGACGCCAGAAGAGGGCATCAGATCCCCGGGAGCTGAAGTTATGGGTAGTTGGAGCCACCTGACGCGGCGCTAGGTTTTGAACTCAGGTCCTCTGCAAAAGCAGCCAGGGCTCTAACTGCTGAGCCATCTTTCCAGACCCAAGATTTCTTTCTTATATCTTTAAAACCTGAATGAGGCTGGGTGGTGATGGCACACATTTTTAATCCCAGCACTCTGGAGACAGAGGCAGGTGGATCTCTGTGAGTTTGAGGCCAGCTTGGTCTATAGAATGAGTTGCAGGGCAGCCAGGACTACACAGAGAAACCCTGCGTGAGAAAAAAAAAAATCATCATCATCCTCCATCATCCAAGTCTGTGTAGGAAGAATGCTACTCAGCATATCCTGAGTGGCACCCGTGGTGGTCCACACATGTGCAGCAATTGCTTCCACATTTACTAATCCTCAAACCTGCCTGACACCCAGAGACAAATGACAACTGAGGGCGTGGCCAGACCAACCAATCAGAGGGTGCCAACTACATAGACCAAGAAGTCGTGGACCAATGGGGCACAGGTGGAGGGTATGAAGGCACACCGACCCGCTTCTCACCTGGCTTCTGGAGTCTGTGTTGTTGATTCTGCACCTTCTTACCCGCTACCCCTAAGGGCCATCCCGAGGGGCCGAGGGCAACAAGCCTGAGTGTGTCAGACCCAAGCACGGCGTTATTGGGCTCCACCACATTTAAGGGGCTCAACAGCCTCAAGTGTTCCACAGTCACGACCTTGAAAGCTAATGGTCTGATGTGGGTTCATGAAGAAGGCATTTCGGCTGAGCGTGGCTAAAGTGCTTGTGCGGCACTGGCCAACACCTCTCAGACTTTATCACTGCATGAGAGTTACCTGGTGCTACGATTGCTGATTATAACTTGACAGGACTAAGGATCTCCTGAGAGAGATGCTCCTGGGCTCCGCCTGACAGGCTGTCTCCAGAGAGGACTAATTGACAAGAACACACCACATCCTCCAGCGAGTGGCCCGTTCCAACGGCTGGCTCAGGTATAAAGAGGACCAAGAAACAGCTGTAAGCCTGCCCGCCTCTGCTTCTTCCTGAGCCTCTGTGTCCACAGCAGTCGTTACTACAATGTCCTGCAGGCACCGACTCTGTCTTTGGCGGCCTCTTTGGCCTTCTCCTGTGGAGAGAATACTAGTGGCTCTCTGTGGAGGTTTTTGTCTTTTACTTTTTTTTTTTTTTTTTGATTTGGTTTTTTTCGAGACAGGGTTTCTCTGTATAGCCCTGGCTGTCCTGGAACTCACTCTATAGACCAAGCTGGCCTAGAACTCAGAAATCCGCCTGCCTCTGCCTCCCAGAGTGCTGGGATTATAGGCATGTGCCACCACCGCCCGGCTTTACTTTTTATTGTAATGCTAAGTGTTGGCCTCCATCCAATACCTGGAGTCTGAAAGTAGCCTCTGGGACCCAGCCCCAAGTTGATTCTGATTGGTGAATAAAAATGCCAGCAGCCAATAGCTGGAAAGAAGAGACATGGGCGGGGTTGAGGTTCCTGAGAACTTGTAGAGAGGGGAAGCAGAAAGGAGTCGCCCTGGAAGAGAAAGAACGTTCAAGAAGGAGAGCTAAGGAGAGAGATGAGCCGTAAAAACCCGTAGCCGCGTGGACTGGCCAATCGGAGTTAGAGCAGCCCAGACGGAACATAGAAGTTATTGGTGGGAAAGTGGATCCTAACAGCATAGGTAGGCAGTTGCCTAGCTATTGTGCCGCCTAAGGCATATTAAAGCAAAAAGGCTGTGTGTGTGACTTTCATCCGGCAACCTAAACCACTGAGGCAGGAAGGAACCTGCCTAATATTTTTACTACAGCTCTCCAGGAATCCGCCAGGCCTTTGGTGCTGGGGCGGGTCTGCCGAGGTTCCGGTGGACTGCCTAGCAGGAAGCATGGAAGCCAATGTGATCTTACCCCCGTTTTCTAGCATATGCTCAGTCTATAGGTCTGTTCTATTCTAGAGAGTCCTAAGCAATACACACGGGGAACACACAAGTTCCGTGGTTGAGTTCTTTCAGCGAACATCAATGCATTTAAAGGACAGGTCAGAAAATGGGAGTTCTCAATCTCTGATCTGTGGGGCCTGGGTCAGGACTGTGTTAATGTCCAGCAGATGCTAATGTTCTTGGACCAAGAACCACAGTTTCTGTTTCCTGGGTGTCAAAATTTGCTTCACTACCAAATGTACTGTTTTCAAACAAAATAGACTAGATGTAGCTGTCTAAACCACAGAGACAAAAGTGAAGAGGTGTTTTTTGTTTCTATGACATTGACCAGTTCCCGCTTGTGCTGGCCTTACACACTTAGAGTTGACACCGCTGCTCTGTTGTCTACTCTGCCATGTTTCTTGTGGGGCAACTAGAAACTAAGTCTTGCCACGGGGGTTCTCAGCTTGCTTTTATTTGTAAACCTACTGGTTTAGCGCGCCGTGCGAGCATCCTGGGCTCTGCTTCAACAGCATAGGCTCTGAGGGTAGCGCATATCATAGTTAGCTCTGGCTGTCAGCTCGACATCCCGGCAAAGGCAGGATCTCAGCTGAGGGACTGCCTCCCTCTGATTGGCCTAGGATGCTACGCTGAGTACTTGAGGCAGTTTGATGCCGTGAAGCTGATGAACTTACTTGATGACTTGTCCCAAGACCACTCCAGTCGATGGCCGTCTGCCTTCAGGGTCCATGTCAATTACCTCACATTTTGTTATACATACCACCCATAGTCGGGCAATAGATTAATAAGCACACATTTTCAGGTCAATTCGCGGGCCAGATGTTGAATGACGACGATGATGGAAAATGTGAATTAGTCTCATATCCATGGGGTTATAGTGTCTCCCATGTTGTTTCACTACAAGGTTCCAGTAATTCACCTGCTTTATGGCTCATCAGCTTTACGGCTCACCTGCTTTACGGCTCATCAGCTTTACGGCTCATCTGCTTTACGGCTCACCTGCTTTACGGCTCTCCAGCTTTACGGCTCACCACCAAGGTCTTGAGTGATTGTGCTTAGGTTTCGGAAATTTACTTATTCTGTTTGGCAGAATTCTTATGTAAGAAGTTTCTTTTCAAAAAAGAAGATCCAATTCTGTCCTTCTTCTAGACGACAAGCCTGTCTTATTTGAGATAGGTTCTGCTTTTTAAATTTCGAATTGCAGATAGGTCCAGTGGCCCAGGCTTGTGATCCCAGCTGCTCGGGAGGCTAGGACAGAGGGGTCCCAAGTTCAGGTCTTGCTTGGGCTGCAGCCCAAGTTCAAGGCCAGCCTAGGCAATGTTTTAAGACCTTGTCTCAAAATTTTAAAACAATAATTATAGTAGTAATAGTAACAATAGTTCTAGGGATGTAGCTCAGTTTCTATATTAAAGTTTAGGTCTCAGTGCTCACATTTAATTGGCCAGTTAATTATAAAATGACATGGTTGAAACTAGGTCAACAGAGAGCTGAGTTGCATGCTATATCCCAGGGTTGGTCTTTGGTTTTAACCCAAGGTCTCCTTATGTAGCTCTGGCTGTAGTGGAACTCGCAAGGATCCACCTGCCTCTGCCTCCCATGTGCTGGGATAATTGAAGGAGTGAGCCACCAGGCCTGGTTCATTGTTCGTTTTTAAAAGAAATTCGTTAACTTTAGGAAGGAGGGACTGGATCTACCTCTTATCCTGCTCCCTAGAATGTGTGAAGTCAGGTTTACTCCTTATATCGTTAGTCCAACTAATTTTCTGTTCCTTTACTATTTACTAACTTCACATTTTTCAAAAAAGATTTATTTATTCATTCATTCATTCTACATATAAGAGCACACTGTAGCTGTCTTCGGACACACCAGAAGAGGGCATTGGATCCTATTACAGATGGTTGTGAGCCACTATGGGGTTGCAGGGAACTGAACTCCAAACCTCTGGAAGAGCAGTCAGTGCTGAGCCATCTCTCCAGCTCTGTGACTTCACATTTTCAGTTTTTCTGATCATGATATATTTATTGCTTTCTTACCTAAATAAAATGGTTGTTTAATACAACAACTTTAGATTTGTATTATTTAAAAAATTGAAAGTATCTAATGAGCCATTGAACAGCTATTAAAATTTTGTAGTAAAACTTTCTTAGCAGCCAATAAACGATTCCTGTGATCTCACCCAAAGATGACTTTGCGATGACAGTAAACAAGTGTTGCTTACAGAGTGACTCACAATATCTGAAAATATTACTCAACTTAAAGCGAAACACAACATCATTTTGGTAATGGTGAGAGTTGAATTGCAAAACACACCTCACAAGTTAGCTAAACTATCCAGTTCTGGTTGTTTTCTAATGAGCAAATGCTACTGTTGCACCCACAAACTTGGTTGAATTTGTTACCTTTCTCAAGAGTCAAAGCAAAGTAACAGGCTTATACCCTGCTACTAAGATTCAAAGAGTCACTGCTGGATGGCTCAGAGGACTGTTACAAGTATTCAGATAAACTTACCATAAAAATATAAAAGACACCTTGCAGGAAAGCCCAGAGTACAGTGTGAACTGCATCGGCATGGTGACCCTGCCCTCATGGCTGTGCAGACATCTGAAGCAGCAGCCACATGCCACAGCGTTGGAGGCATACCCATAGATCTGAAACCACTGCACTAGCAGCAACTGAGACAGATGGTATCTTTAAAAACCAGGAGAACCCTGGCACACACCAATAGTCCAGCAATTGTGAGGCAGACCACCTGGATTTCTGTTAGTTTCAGGACAGCCTGGGCTATGTGATCAGACTGTATCAAAAAATAATGATAATAAAGTAAGTAAATAAAATTTAAGATAGTGTATTTGATCAGTTTTTTTCCCTTCTGGAGTTCTTCTGTCAATTTTTTGATAACATTATTTCTGCACCTATTAATATATAAAGTTACCTTCCTCCTTAAGTTTATAGCAGAGCTCTATATTTTGCTACTTTTGTAGAAAGAAAAACCCTCTTCAGTTCCATCTTAATGCATAATTCATAGTAGGAGCCCCCTTTTCCCTGAAAGCTACACACATGATCACCCTCTATGTGATATTCTGATTATATGCTTATATAATTTTTATTGATTTTTTTCATGTCTATTCATTCATCCTGAACATATATTTTCACTAACTTATAAACTTAGAAGAAATTTTCTAGGTACTTTGCTTTGGCTTCTTTGACAGAAGAGGGGCTTTGAAATAGGGCCTGGTGGTATAGGCTGAACTGGCCTAGAATTTCCTGTGTAGCCAAGGATGCCCCCTTGTTCCACCCACCAAGTGCCAGGTTTACACGTGTAAACCACCATGGCATGCCTCATATAATACCTTCAATCACATACTTTTTCAGATGTGCAGCATAGGGCTGGAAGATTCTGAAGGAGGAGAATTAAGAGTAGAAGAGGGAGCAGTCAGGGCTTTGTAGATGCTGTGGGGCCCAGAGCAATGTGGAGTCCTAAAAAAGAAAAGCATCCTTTGCTTGACTCTTCGATCTTGCAGATGGGCTTGACGTGGATACTGAACTATCTGCATAAGAACACTGGAGCAGGATATTCTGAGAAAACAGTGTAATGGGGTCCTTGGGCATCCTACCACCTGCCCTTTAGTTAATCTGATTTGCTCACGAAAGGCCAGTAGTGCTGCGCTCATCTGCAGCCCCCGCACCTGGGAGGTGGGCAGGGGCTCTGACAGGATGCTGTCTCAAGGGAACGGCCAGAAAGAAGAATCGGCCCAGTTAATGTAAAAGTCTCTGAAAAGAAATTGAAAATTAAGATTTTACTGTTCTCCTGATTTCTCCTAAATCTGGTTTTCGCTTCACACTGCCCCCCCACACACACAGAAACCCTTCCTCCCACCGAGTTTTGTGAAGTGTCATGTCTTCTTTTCACTAAATGAGAATCAAGATTCAAAGAAGCCTTTGATTTTCAAAATTGAGAACTTTCGGTTTGGTTTCATCTTTAGGTTTGGTGGGTTATAGGAACTCAGAACAAAATGAAAGCACTGGGGGGCCCCAGCCTCCATGTCCAGGACGGACAGGTGTGGCAGCCCTTTTGGCTCTAAATAAGAGTTACATAATCTGACTTACCTGCACATGGGTGACATCATCGTGGTGCCCTGACTTTGATGGAAACAAAACAAAAAAACAAACAAAAAACAAAAAAGCCAAGGGGGAAGAACTTGTCATCTTCTTATGTAAGGACTTGGGAGAGTCACTCCTAAAGATGTGCTGGTAGGTTCTGCAGCTCTAGATAGCAATTCCAAGAACAAGGTAAACACAAACTGTGGACAGAGAGCTGGCACCTCAGCAGTCAGAATGGCATGGCTACAGGCAGTGTCCAAGCTGAAAAGAAATTCACCCTGAAACAGCCCGCAGTCTTCCCTGACTTTGTGTAGCTGCACTGGAAAGGCCAGTGTCTGTGCTACACAAGGGGGATCATGCTCGGTGACACCTACCTGACTTCTCTAAGAAGATGGCTTGACCCAAGTAATGTCCTCTGGAGCCTCTAACAGCGTCACTATCACGAAAGGAGTGGAACAGACTGATCATCTGAAGCCCAAACTTGGCTGGTCAGAGCAACCACAGACAAAGGGAGATACGTGAAAACACCAGAGATGTGGTCTGACACACCAATCCTAAACACACAGAATGCCCAGCCCAAGGAATTAAACATATACAATCAACAAGGAGCTAAAGTCATACGTGACCAGACATTAGAGAAACAGAATGTAAGGGGAGAGAGCTCAGATCTGCAGGCACATAATACATTTTCGCTTATTAATACCTGATGTTTCATAGCAGGACTTTTCTTTTGAGAAAAGGTCTCATGTACCTCAGGGTAGCCTCACATTTGCTATGTAACCAAGGCTAATCCTGAACTCCTTTTTTTTCTAATTAATTCATTTATTTTTATTTGATGTGCACTGGTGTTCTCCCTGCACATCTGTGTGCGGGTGTCAGATCCTGTGGAACTAGAGTTACAGACAATTGTGGCCTGTCATGTGGGCACTGGGGATTGAACCCAGATCCTCTGGAAAAACAGCCAGTGCTCTTAACCACTGAGCCATCTCTCCAGCTCCCCGAACCACGAGTCCTCCCACATCCACACCCAGTTTTATTTGGTACTGAGGAAGGAGCCAGGGATTCATGCACGCTAGGGAAGTATGACCCAATGTGAGCCACACCCCTGGTCAGTAGGACATTTCTATTTATAACCATGCACATAGAATGAGTGGTATGTAATCTGAGTTAGATGTGCATTGCTGTGTTCTTAATTTGGGGAGGTTTCACATACCACTAACCTGAGCAGCAAGGGAGAGCCACTCTAAATCATATATATATATATATATGTATGTATGTATATGTATATATGTATATGTATATATATATTAGTATATATACTAATATATATATATTTTATACTCTATTATGTATGTAGATATACTCTATTATGTATGTAGATATATGTTTATATATTGTCTATATTATATATGTGCACATAGACATGTATATGCATATATATTAAAGATGAAGTGCAGGGAAATACAACTCTGGAAGTTCAGAGTCGGAGACTCAGTCATTCTGCCCCATGTCCACCTCTGTTGGATCCTGAAGCAGCTCCCCACCATTCGCCTCTCCTGCCCATCCACTCCAGTGACACCATCACTCTGAGACTGTCCTCTTCCCTTTCTGAATGGTTCTGACTGTGGTGAGGGCTGATAGCTCAAGTGGGAAGGCATTTGCCCTGCACACATGAAGACCTGAGGTGGATCCTTAGAAGACATGTGGCATGCACTTGGCTTCCAGCACTAGAGAGCCAGACCCTGGGACTCGGCTCTCTGGCCAATCAGCCTTGCCTAATCAGAGTCCTAGGTCCCAATCAAGAACTTATCTCCAAAAGGAAGGTGGGTGGGTCTTGAGGAATGACAGCTAAATTTGCCCTTTTGACTTTGTGCATGCATGCACAGGCACTTGCGTGTACACACACACACACACACACACACACACACTCACTCACTATACCCGAGAATCTGACAGGTGGCCAAACAAGACAGGCACTCACAAATCAAACCCACACTGCCCGCTAGCTCTGCTGCCTCTCAGATGTAATAACTTGGGGAAAGTTTCTTACTTCTCTAGGCCTCCATTTCCTCCGTTATTAATGATGAATACAGTCCCATCTGAGCTCTGGCTTTTGAGACATCAGAACAGAGATGAAGTCCCAGGCCCATGGGACCCCAATCCTGTACTTTTCTCATTACATCATCAGTCTCTCCTCATCTCTATGGACCTCCAGTTTGCCAGTGCCCTTTTGAAAACTGGATTCTCAGCGTGAACTTGTGTTTCCTGCATTTCACCCTGTACATTGCAGGATGTACTCACGCACAACTTAGAACCTGTTCTAAGTTCTGTTATTCTAATGTGCCCTAAAAGCTTACCTGCATGGAGAACCTTCAATACCAGATGAAGGCATGAGAATTATTTTCTTTTTCTTTATATTTCATAAAGCTGGGTTCAGTTTATATTGAGAACTCCTGCACTATTGAGTGGCAAAGAATTCATCTGAATGAATTCAAATTAAGCTTTTTCCCAGAGTTGCTTCAGAATTCAGGAGCCATATTCCACAAAACTCAAGAGTACCAGGGTTGTGGGGATGGAAGAATGGATAGTATGTTGTTTTCTGTGAGCATTCTGCAGTGTGGTGGCTTAAATATGCTTGGCCCATGGGAAGTGGCAATATCAGGAGGTGTGGCCTTATTGGCAGAGATGTAGCCTTGTAAGGGGACATATGTCACTGTGAACGCAGGACTCTGAGATTTTATATATATATATTTGTGTGTGTGTGTATGTGTGTATGTGTGTATCCAAGTCTGGCCAGTATGGTCCAGGCCTTCCTCCTGGTTGCCTGTAGAAGATAGTCTCCTCTTGGCTGCCTTCAGATCAAGATGTAGAACTCTTGGCTCCTCCAGCACCATGTCTGCCTTCACACTGCCGCGATTCCCACCTTGTTGATAATGGCCTGAACCTCTGAGCCTGTAAGCCAGCCCCAGTTAAATGTTTTCCTCTGTAAGAGTTACCTTGGTCATGATGTCTCTCCTCAGTAACGGAACCCTCACTGAGACACACACACAGTTGCTCAGATGCTTTGCTCCCACCCGGTCTTCACACACAGATGATGACTGACAGGCCAGCACGGCATTCTTCCATCCCACTGTGTCCCACTGAGGACCACATAGTGCCCTGTTTACTTAAACCAGGAAAATGTCTACCGCTTGCTCTGAGACATTGAAAACTGGGCTGTGCTTTGGGCCCTAAGACCACCTGCTTCTGCAAAATCACGCAAGAACACAAAAGCATCCTTGTGGGTCATACCACCCATACGTTAGGCTTCCCCAGCAGGCCCTAGGGAGCAGACAGGGGCTCCTGGGTCATCTTTCTCCATGGGCACAATAAAGGAAGAGTGCATGTCTCTGCGTTCCCATCACCAATCTTGTCTGACATCTCAATCTCTTGGCCGACGCCCTCTACCCCCAGGAAGCCACAGGTAAGTGTCATCAGACCCCTCTTAATCTCTCGGGACAAAGAGTGCATCTGTATGTGGGTTCATCCAATCCTGAGGAGGAGGAGGAGGAAGAGGAAGAGGAGGAGGTAGGCCTATACCCACATGAAAATTGAACATATTTTTGGTTGTTGTTTTGTTTTTTGAGACAGGGTTTCTCTGTGGAACAGAGCCCTGACTGTACTAGACTCCATTTGGCTGACCTAGATCCGACAGGCTCTGCCTCCCAAGTGCCGGGATGAAAGGCCTGCACCGCCACCCCGACTCTTAACACTCCTTCCTCCTATGATGCCCTTTCTTCTTCAGGGAGATTATGCCCAACACTGCACCTACGTGGCGGCTCACAACCATCTGCCCCTCCCGTCCCAGGGGATCTGACTTCCAAGGGCACCAGACACACACAGGGTGGTCAGATGTACATTCAGGCAAAACATCCATACACAGAATTTTTGTTCGTTAAAGGAAAAAAATTATTTCCAGGATAATATGTCAAGCCTGTTGTAATGCTTGAAAAAATCTATTTCCTTAATTCTGAGAACAATTCTGTCAGGTATCTTCTATGATCTCAGTTTTATAAATAAATAAATAAATAAATAAATAAATAAATAAATAAATAAATAAATAAATAAAGGCTCAGGAGTCTTTGGGGGGGGGGTTGGATTTGGTTTTTTCTAGGGTTTCTCTGTATAGCCCTGGCTGTCCTGGAACTCACTCTGTAGACCAAGCTGGCCTCGAACTCAGAAATCTGCCTGCCTCTGCCTCCCAGAGTGCTGACAGGCATGCGTCACCACCGCCCAGCTGGGGCTCAGGAGACTTAAACCATCATGGCTAACGCCACAAATCTGGGGTAACTTGGATTCAAATTGGCTTTCTTTTTTTTTTTTTAACAGTTGTTTTCCTTTTTTTTTATTTTTCAATTTTTTTATTCGATATAATTTATTTACATTTCAAATGATTTCCCCTTTTCTAGCCCCCCACTCCCCAAAAGTCCCGTAAGCCCCCTTCTCTTCCCCTGTCCTCCCACCCACCCCTTCCCACTTCCCCGTTCTGGTTTTGCCGAATACTGCTTCACTGAGTCTTTCCAGAACCAGGGGCCACTCCTCCTTTCTTCTTGTACCTCATTTGATGTGTGGATTATGTTTTGGGTATTCCAGTTTTCTAGGTTAATATCCACTTATTAGTGAGTGCATACCATGATTCACCTTTTGAGTCTGGGTTACCTCACTTAGTATGATATTCTCTAGCTCCATCCATTTGCCTAAGAATTTCATGAATTCATTGTTTCTAATGGCTGAATAGTACTCCATTGTGTAGATATACCACATTTTTTTGCATCCACTCTTCTGTTGAGGGATACCTGGGTTCTTTCCAGCATCTGGCAATTATAAATAGGGCTGCTATGAACATAGTAGAGCATGTATCCTTATTACATGGTGGGGAATCCTCTGGGTATATGCCCAGGAGTGGTATAGCAGGATCTTCTGGAAGTGAGGTGCCCAGTTTTCGGAGGAACCGCCAGACTGATTTCCAGAGTGGTTGTACCAATTTGCAACCCCACCAGCAGTGGAGGAGTGTTCCTCTTTCTCCACACCCTCTCCAACACCTGCTGTCTCCTGAATTTTTAATCTTAGCCATTCTGACTGGTGTAAGATGAAATCTCAGGGTTGTTTTGATTTGCATCAAATTGGCTTTCTTATCTCTAGGCCCATTGATTTTAATATTAATGATATTAATGTTCTGGTCTCTTCAGTAAGGTTTTCATCTCAGAAAATAGAATGCTCTGGAATAAGACTACAGCTCCCCTCCCTATCATTATTAACTTCACCATGGCCTGACTCACTCCTCTGAGAGAGCAGGAAGGAGAAAGGAGAGGACGCTTACCTGGGTGGCTGAGCCTTCGCTGCCCATTGGTGACACAATGCAAGCTTGGCGACATGGTCTTCCAGATAACGCAGAACGTTCCTGAGAAAAATACAGCAGGAACTCTGGTCTTGCACATGCTCTGTCTGCACACCATAGCGAGGTAAACCCATCCACAGCAGAAACACTGAAACCCCATGGTAAGTTATCCAAACACACCAGGCAGCCTCACATGTTTGAAAGTTTTATAATCTGACAGTTGATCACATCTGCAGAGGTCTCTAGCTGAATGGTGGTTCACAGGCCAACCTCAGAAACACCAGAGTTGCTTACAACACTTTACTCATTTTCTTCCCCAAGTGGCTTCGTAGTTAGTTGGACTTCATGTTTGTCTTCTCACTTTTCTTCAGAAACTCAAGGCCCTTTTTAGCCGCCTTCTTCTTCTTCTTCTTCTTCTTCTTCTTCTTCTTCTTCTTCTTCTTCTTCTTCTTCTTCTTCTTCTTCTTCTTCTTCTTCTTTTTTCCGTGAGCCCTTCATATAAACTTGGAATCTTTTTGCCAACATCATTCCCTCCAAGGCAACTACCACACTGACCAGTGAGCTCTGTGTGCACAGAAAATAAGTTCAATATCCTGTGTGTTCAATGAAAGGAAACATGCAGAGTATTTTATCTTTGAGAATATTTTAGGTAGAAAAGAATATCTTCCAAGAGATAAAAATACTTCAGGGGTTTCTTTGGTTGGTTGGTTGGTTGGTTGGTTGGTTGGGGTTTTTTTTGTTTGGTTTGGTTTGGTTTGATTTGCACCATACCAGCCTGTCTTCACACCCCATGTGGGTCTCCCAATTATTAGATTTTAGCTACTAAACAAGCTGTACATATTTTGTTATGTATCAGCTTGTTTTGTTTTGAGTTGGGGTCTCTTATGTCCCAGGCTGACCTTGAACTCCTGATGTAGCCAAGGGTAACCTTGAATTGCTGGCCTGCCTGCTTCTGCTTCCTCAATATGCTGGATTACAGGTGGGCACCACCATGCCCAGCTGCTCTGAAATAGTGACTTTCAATGTGGGGTTTAAATGGACCTATAGCTATTTAAAGACTTAAAATGTTGTCTACAAAAGACTTCAATCCCAGCACTTGAGAGGCAGAGGCAGGAGGAATGCTGTGAACTGAAGGACTAGCCTGCTCTGTACAGTGACTTCCAGGTCAGAAAGGGAGGACTACATAATGTGATCTTGTCTCAAAAGAATACAAATAAAACAAAGCTATTGATTGAAAAACCACACCTAAATTAAAGGAAAGATATACCATGCTCTTAAGTTGAAAGACAACACAATTAAGATGTCCTGAAAGTGAGTCACAACTTCAATGCAGCTGTAGTGGAACCTTCCTCCAACATAATAGCACCACTATCAACACCCTGACTTAAAACCAGAGAACTAAAACTACTAGATTGTAGAACCTATTACAAAGCTTATTACAGTCAATACAGAATGGATTAAAGGTCTAAATATAAAGCCCAAACCAAAGAACTACTAGACAAAAACAGGAGGAAAAGCTTGTCCATACCACTCTACACCATGGCTTCTTGAATATCAGATAAAAGCTCAGTCAACAGAAGTGTCACTAGACAGACAAAGTCCCATTGAACTGAAAAGCTTCTGCAGGAACAAGAACATAATTCCTGAGAGAAGAGACAACATATGGAATGGGAGAAATTTTTCAAACCATACATCTCATAAAAGGTTAACACTCATCATGTATAAAGACACAGACAAGCCAACAATAGGACAATAATCTTAATAGAATGGATGAAATATCTGAAGAGTTGTTTCTCCAAAAAGAAGGCCTGGAGAGATGGCTGGGGGCTGGAGAGGTGGCTCAGCGGTTAAGAGCACTGACTGCTCTTTCAGAGGTCCTGAGTACAAATCCCAGCAACCATACAGTGGCTCACAACCATCTGTCATGGGATCTGACACCCTCTTCTGGAGTGTCTGAAGACAGCTACAGTGTACTCACATACATGAAATGAATAAATAAATCTTTTTTTTTTTTTTGGAAAAGGGTTGTAGAAGAGGAAGAGAGAAGAAAAGGGGGAAGGAGAAGAAAAGGGGGGAGCAGGAGAGGAGAAGAAAAGGAGGAGGGGGAAGCCACCATACTGATGGCCAACAGGAAGATGAGCAAAAGTTCAGCTTCATTAATCATCAGGGAAATGCCAATCAAAACCACAGAGTCCCATCACCTCACACTTGCTAGAACAGCTATTACTAAAAAGAACAAGATACAGGTCCCAGAGAGGCGGTGGAGAAGACAGAACTCTTGTAAATTAGCATTGCCATGGGGCCAGGACATGGAAGGGCTTCTTTAAAACAAACCCATAGGAACTACTGTCTTACTCAACAATGCTCCTGGTAGGTGCACAGAAAAGAAAATGAAGTGTTCTCTGCCCCTCTGTGTTGACTGTACACAATTCACTGGAGTCAACCTACATGACCATCAGCGAACAATCAGGAGGAGAATGAGGTGTAGCATGCTTCTGCAGCAGACTGTCTTCAGCCTCAAAAATAATGAGATGCCGTTTGCGCCCGTATGGAAAGGCCGGAGGTCATTGTGTCAAGTGAAAGAAGCCGGGCCCAGGAAGACAAACATCCGCAATCTCACTCACTTACCGATGGGATCTGCAACAGCTACTGACCTCATAGAGCAGTGGATCTCAACCTTCCTAATGCTGAGGCCCTTGAATGCAGTTCCTCATGTAGTGGTGAAATGTGCTCCCCCCCCCCCCATAAAATGACTTTCATTGTTATTTCATAACTAATTTTGCTAATGCTATGAATTGAAATGTAAATATCTGATACATAGGATATCTGATATGTGACCCCCGTGAGAGAGTCGGTGGATCCCCCAAAGGGGCTGCGACCCACAGGTTGAGAACCACCATCTTAGAGGCACTGTGGAATGGTGGTCATCAAAGCTTGTGGACGTGTCTAGGAAGTTGTCAGTCAAATGATAGATATAGCTTTAGTTATGTAGAATAAATTTAAAAATTGCTGTTATATAACACAACCAGCACACTCAGTTACCATCACACCATGCTGTGTCCTTGAGAACTGCTAATAAAGTTAGGAGGGAGAGATGGCTCAGCAGCTAAGAACAATACTGCTCTTGCAGAGAAACCAAGGTCAGGTCTTGCCTCCCAAACCAGACCTGCACCCTCATGTACATACCGACACACAGATACACAGGCATATATAAGTAAACATTTTTTTAAAAGAAAGTCAGGCTTGGTGGCACATGCCTTTAATCTCAGGACTCCAGAGGTGTATCTTTATTAGTTCAAGGCTAGCCTGGACTGCACAGGGAGTTTCAGGTTCCTAGGGAGTGAGACCCTGTGTAGTTGAGATCCACTGCTCTATGAAGTCAGTAGCTATCAGCCATTCCATTCATAAGAAAGGAAGGAAATTACAAAGAAAATGGAGTCAAGTATTGTCACAACAAGAAATGATAAACATGTGCAATAATTCCTGGGTTAATTAACTCCATGTAGCTATTCTAAATAGTATTAATATCTTTCAAAACATTTTGTATATGAAAAGCATACTTTTGTCAATATAAAATGGGTAACTTTAAAAGACCTATACTAAGGGACTGGAGAGATTGTTCAGTGGTTTAGAGAACTTCCTTCTCTTCTAGATGAAGTGGGTTTGGTTCCTAGCACCTACATGAAGCAACTCACAACCTGTAACTCCAACCTCCAACCTCACTAGGATACTGTTCTCTGGCCTCCAAAGGCATCCTTGACTACACACACACACACACACTTGTACACACAATAAATGTAAAGAAAAAAGTGAATAAATTCATTTCAAACCCATGGAAGTCAGTTAACTGAGGACAGGAATTTTTGGCCCATTCATTCCTCTGGATACCCAGGGCTCACTGGGTAGGCGGCCAGAACACGTCTTCAATGGCTGGATACCATGAAAACCTTGAACATTGTCTCTACCAAGTTGAAAGAATGTTGGATATGGAGAACTGAGCTTTGACTCCAGATGTGGGCAGGGGACAAAGAAGAGACTCAAATCTACAAGTCACAGCTGGCAGGGGAGAGATGGCTCAGTGGTTAATGGCACTGCCTGGTTTTACAGAGGACCTAGGTCTAGTTTCCAGAATCCACATGTTGGCTCCCAACTGCCTTCAACTCCAGGTCCAGGGAAAGCCAATGCATTCTGGCTTCTGCAGGCACCAAGCATATGCTGGTGAAACATAGGTATACACACAGGTGAAACATTCACATATATGTAACAAAATAAAATAAACCATGAAAGATAGAAATCCAGTTAGAAGAGAACTAACATGCACCGGGCATGGTGTGTAGGCCTGTAAGCTCAGAATTCAGTGATGCATGCCTCCAAGCTCAGAATTTGAAAGGCCAAATCAAGAGGGTCAGAAGTCCAAGGTCATGTTCAGCTTGAATTGAGTGAGTTGAAGACCAGGTTGAGCTACATGAGACCTTGCCAAAATAAAATAAAATAAAATAAAACAAAATAAAACAAAATAAAATAATGTAGAGATTCCGACTTGAAATATAACATAGGCTTGAATGAACTCTTTATGTAAGTCTTAAGACATTTATTATGTCCCCACTCCACAACGCATGGCTCAAAAACTAGGTATTACTAAACAAGAACTCACTATCAGAAAGCACAAGCCCTGTGCACTCTGATTTTCACACTCCTTCAACAAATTGTTGGATTAACCTCAAAGCATTACAGTAAAAAATAAAACCTTTTGTTTTGGGGGTTCTCTTTAATTAATATCCAAATTATGAGACCAAGCTATAGGCCACTGTCGTTCTTGTAGGTTGAAATGGCTGAGTATTCATGATTTCTAACAGTCACATGTTACTCAATCACCTTCTGGTAAATTCATGACATTTGAGAACCTCTGTGTATTTCTAATTCCTTGCCCTGCCAGTCCCAGCCAGCTGTGAAGCAATTTCATATCAGACCTGGTGCGTTATCTTTAAAAGTGTCCCAACCGTGAGGGCGGGAGGAAAGCCTTCCCGCTATCTCTTCCCCACTGGACCCCTGCCCTGGTTCCTGCTTGCCAAATCCTTTACTGTGGTTTTCTGATGTGAGCTATTATCCACGAGAGTCCCAGAGCTGAACTGAGAGCGCGCTCTCGGAGAGCGCCACCAGAATTCCCAGAAGTGAAAGCTTAAGTCTTTGACCCTCCAAACTCCCTCTTTTTGTACTTAATCAACTGGCTAAATCCTCCCAAGTGAAAAGAAGGCCGGTTTTGTAGTCTGTAGCTTGCTGAGGCTGAATGCTCCTCATGACAGCAAAGCCCGTGACCAAGGATGAGTGATTTCTCACACTTAATCTGCTTCGGGTCCACTGGGCCCCGGAACCCAGACATTCCCCACACTTCCTGCCTTTCTCCTCCCATTGGCATCCATTAGTTACAGGCTTTGGAGTGCACCTGGGGTTACTCCCCAACTGGGGTCAGACTTTTCAGCCACCCTCCACGCCCCAGTCTCTGCAGTTGGATTTTTATAAGAGAGAACGACTTCTACCCTTGTCATCCTGTAACTGGACTATTTCTAAGAACAAAATGGAGATGCCAGGCCAGTAGCTTAGGAAATGAACAAGAGCTGACAACAGACATTTTAAGTTTGGCTCTATATAGCCAAAGAAGCAATCAACAAAGTGAAGAGGCAGCCTGAGGAACAGGAGACAAATCATTCCCAGCTGTGCATCCAATGGGGGATCAATATCCAGAATACATAAAGAACTCAGAAGTTGAGTTGTTGAGAGATGACTAAGTTGTTAAGACTCTACATATGCTGCCTTCACATGTGTACACATGTGCACACCACACACACACACACACACACACACACACGCATGCACGCACACGCGCACGCGCACACACGCACGCACACACGCACGCATGCACGCACACGCACACGCACGCACATGGTGGATGGGGGAGGTGGGGTGGGACATGGCATGACATGGTTTTCCGGCACTTGGGTGGTTAACCCCCACCCCTTATATAGAAGTACTCTAATTAGACACAGTGTGATTTTTTAAAAAAAGACATGAAGGGGGACATGCTGCAGTGGGGCCTGGGGGAAATGAAAGTTTCATATGATCATAATACTTGTATAAAACTCTCAGAGTAAATTTTAAAGCAATAATCATTATAGGAGTCAGAAAGATGGCTCAGAAGTTAAAAGCACTGACTGCTTTTGCAGAAGACCCAGATTCAGGTTCCAGTACCCACATGGTGACTGACAACCATCTTTAACTCCAGTTCCAGGAGACTTGACACCCTCTTCTGGCCACTGTAGGCACTGCATACACAAACGGACATTCAGGCAAAACACCACACAGACAAAAGAGATATTAAAATGACATTTTGAAAAGTAAAATAATAATGATGATGATGATGATAAATAATGAGTAAATTAAACAATTAAAACACAAATAACCCAAACAAGAAATGGGTAAATTAACTGAGGGTGCTATTCAATGAGGAAATAGAATACATACATAAATATAGATAGATAGATAGATAGATAGATAGATAGATGAACAAGAGCTGACAACAGGCATTGTAACTTTTATATATATGTGTGTATATACATATATAAATATATATATACATATTATACATATATACAATATTCAATGTATATATATATATATATATATATATATATATATATATATATATATATTGAATATCCTTAGCCATTAGAGAATGAAATTGAAAATGCCACTGAGGTTGCTTCATGTGCCAGTCAGAGTGGTAGTGGCTAAGGTAACATCTAAAAAGACAAGTACACACACGAAGGTACAGGGCCAGGTCCTGCTGGTAGGAGAGTCCAGCTATTCAGAAATCAGTATAGAAATCCCGCAAAGGACTGAGAATGAGCTACCCTCTGAACCAGTCGCACCAGTGTTGGGCTATGCCTGGAGGAATGTGATTACTCCACAGGGAGTCTGCACATCCATGTCTGCGAAAGGGTTCCCAAGAACCAAGCTATGGGAACCCCAAGAAGAACGAAGACATGGCGATTTGGGGGTCAAAGAATGGAGCTAGAGATCACCACGTTTAGTCAGTCTTACAGACAGCTTACCAATGTGGAAAGGAAAATAGAACAGAATTGCAAATAGAAAATAAGTACATTAAAGAGGTTCAGCATTTTTAGTCATTGGAAGATGCAAATCCAAGCTCCACCACAGTTCCGTTTTGGAGTGCCAACAGCTCAGCTGGTTAGCTCAACATATGTACATGGGATTCCATCTCACTAAACCAGATGGCTATCTTCAGGAAAGTCCAACCCACAAATGCTGGTGAACATGCAGAAGGATGGAAAGGACCCTTATACATCCACGTCAACTCTGCCCACAGATCTTAGTGCCCGGGGAGGTGCTTGAAGCCATCATTGGGGAGCTCACATCCTGGGCATTGAGTCTGCCTGCTGAGTGTGGCCTCAGTGATCTCATGGTTGCCAGGTGTGGCAGTTTCTTTGCGTGCAGCTGAGACAAAACGCCTGACAGAAGAAACCGAAGGAAGGACGAGTTTGTTTGGGATTAAATTCTGTAGGTGCAGTCCTTCGTGGAGACAGGGTGATGGGCGGCTGGTCACAGCGCATCTTCGATCCTGTGTGCCGCTGCTCTCTGCGCTCAGGCATCCCCCTCCCCCTGCATGCCACCTCCAGGTTCCTTCCTTCTTCTAGTGAATTCCCCAATGCCTGCTTATCATGTGTGCTCCATTAACCTCCAATTCCCACCCTCACTAAGCTCTCATGGCTCCAGTCTCACAGCCTGATATCCCAAGCACCACCCATACAGCCGAGTTCATTTTGCTTATTCAAATCGACTAGCTCTGGGTTCTGTGCTGTGGTCTGGAGATAGCATGTCACTGGCAGTATATCGAAAACAAAAGCAATGAAATAAAAACAAACAAACAAACAAACAAACAAAAAACTGAAGGAGGTTGTCTCTGTAGTCTGGGGGCGGTTGTTAATGGTTAAAGTTTGGGTTTCTTTGTTTTAGCAGTCCTGGAAATTGAAACTAAAGTCGTCCACATCTGAGGCAGGTGCTCACCCACTGAGGTATCTCCCCAACTATATTTTTATTTGTTTGTTTGTTTTCTATTACTTATTTATTTCCCCTTATTTTAAGACAGGGTCTACTAAATTACCCAGACTGGCCTTGAATTTACTCTGTGGAACTGGCAGGCCTTGAGCCTGCTATCCTGTTCCCTACACTCCTTGAATAGCTGGTGTTATAGGCCTGCACCACCAACGCCAGCTTAAGTGGTTATATTTAAAGATCCCATTCTTATTTACCGGCTTTCTAATTTCAGGCACCAAGACTCTCCTCTACCTTCTGAGGGAGAGCCCTCCTCCAGTCCCTCTTCAACCTGGGAGGGTCTCTCAGCACAGTGGATGCCTGGCGTCTGTGGTACAAATACATACCCTTCAGTTACAGCATAAACATCAGCTCCTGCTCTAAACAGCTGGAGATGTGAGGAGAGACTGAAAAGCTACCCAAGGTGAGAACTCCAAGTATCTGTTCATTTGTCTTCATTTATATAGTGCACGGGGATCAAAAGGGCCACACAGCTGACTAGCCGGGCATGGTAAACAGATAAGCATAAACACATTTCCGCCACCAATGCGTCCACCAGCAAGACAGTGACAAGAACCTCCATTTTTAACTCTCAAACCATGACTGTAGATTACTAGCCCTGGTAGAATCCCAAGCAGAACACAATCGCTATTAAAAATTAAACAAAAGTTCCGAGTATTTTGCTAAAACCTCCGAGGCTGCTGAGGAGCAGTGACATTGGAGATGAGGGAGCTGAATCTCAGCTCTCAGGAGCTCAGTGCTTTCTGCTCCAAACCTGCCCATAAGGGTCATCACAGCCTCCAGTCGGGAGCTCTGCAACCGAGCCTGTTCGAGGACAGCCTAGGAGCCCAAGATGGGGCTCAACTCTTGCCCCCTGACGCTGTCATTTTTCGTTGTTTAAACCTGAGTCAAAGGTGGACTGGAAAGTAACTCAGCTTTTTGGTGCAATTAGGAGCGTGATGCATGCTGTGGCCTGCAGCCCTGCAGAGGCTCTGAGTTCTCATCTGCTCATTTTTAAGTGGTTTAATTTTGCCTCTGATTGCCAGGTGCTAAAATATGAGCCCTCACACTTGTGAGTCACCCAAATTAACCACGCTGTGGCTCTGCCCTCAGAGAGTTTCCTAGGTGTGAACCCAACTGTGCCCTAGACCCATAAAAACATTTTAGTCAAGATTTCCAGGGTAAATTCTAGCCCACCCTTGTCAAAACCACACAGGCTCCCACCTCACCTCCCTGCAGCGCACCCTGGGTTTGTCACTGAGTCTCTGATCCTGCGGCTCTTGGTTGACTGTGGGAACTCAGGCAAGTGACTTTGCCTTCCTGAGCCTCAGTTTCTTTCTTAGTGAAGTGGGTGCTTAAAATAACACAAAATTAAATGGTGTGTCCAAGCCCTGTCCGTGACTAGGTACTCTCCTCCCCTCCGTGATTTCGAGGACAGCCTGGTCTGCAGAGTGAGTTCTAGGACAGCCAAGGCTACACAGAGAGACCCTGCCTCAAAAAAAAAAAAAAAAAAAAAAAAAAAAAGTTTGCAGTAGTTAGAAAATTGAAATATGCACATCAGAAGTAATAAACATATGAAATAGATAAATGGCAGATGAGCTGTGCTTCACTCCTAGGATGTGGGAAGACCACAACTCATTCTTCTTATTTACCATTGGTGTGTGTGTTTATTGTCTGCGTGCTGTGATTACAAGTATATGTCGCATGATTACATGTGGTGTGTGTGTGTGTGTGTGTGTGTGTGTGTGTATACGCGCACGCGCTCATGTGGAGGCAAGAGGACAGCCTCTTGTATCTTTCCTTAGGAATACTGTTGACCTATTTTGAGGCAGGACTTCCTACTTGGCCTAGAACTTGTCAGGTCAGCTGGGCTACCTGGCCAGGAGCCCCAGACACCTGTCAATCTCCTCCTCTCCCATGCAGGGTGGGAGGGGTGTGACTGGGGTGGGAGTGGGGGGGCAGGTGGGGAAGGTTCAAAGCAATGCTGCCACACATAGCTTTTTGCACAGGTTCTGGGAATAAGTTAGGTCCTTGTGCTTGCATGGTAAGAGCTTGCTGACTACACTGTCTCCAGCCTCAGCCTGCTGACTGAACTGTCTCCAGCCCCTACGATGCCTTGTCTTATGAAAGCATCCTTGATTTCAAAGATGAAAAATGTGTAGAAAACAGGGATGTCAGAAAAACAATGGTATGGAGTCAGCAAGCTGTGGGAAGAGTGTCCTGCAGAGACGAGGAAAACGGGAAAGTAGATGTGCAAAGGCCTGTTCTGACTTTCCCCTTCCTCTTTAAATCTTTCTATTCCGTTCCTTATTTATTTGATAGGCACATGTGCGAAGGCCAGAAGACAATTTTTAGGAGTCCATTATGTCTTCCCACCACATGGAACACAGGGGCCAAACTTTTTCGTGCTTAGCAGCCTTTAGCCTCTGAGTGCTCTTCCTCCTCATCATAATCTCCCTCCTCCTCTTCCTCTTCTCCCTCCTCCTTCTCCTTTTCTTCCTCCCCCTTCTCCTTCTCCTACCCCCCTCTTTCTCCAACTCCTCCTTCTCCCCTCCAACTCCCTCTCCTCCTTCTCCTTCTTCCATTTTTTTCCTCCTCCTCTTCTTTTTTACTTAGTGCAATCCACGTCATTTTTTAAAACTCTGTCAGCTATCTTGGGAAGAAAGCAACTTTCTGGATAAACAATGAGCTATCTCACCACCCAGGCTCCAGCCCTGACCACCCCAGCAACAACCCATCAGACTAAGAAAGACTGTTTTCCAGGCTCTATTGGAACAGCATTTGTGGGTTCACACACTGAGGGAAAAGAACTCATAGCTAAACCTCCTGCCAGTCTTGGCTCCCTCCTCATAGACATGTTGATGGACAGAAGCAGAAGGCTTACAAAATCTTTTCAACCCACCTTCGCTCCGGTCACCATGACTAGCAGTTGCACAGGCAGGGACTCCTACATCTCCGGAGACAGCCATATTCATTACACACACCTAGCCGTACTGACTGTAGTCTTAGGCATTCTACATGCCCAGTCTGCCACATCTCATCACCCTGTGTCATAAATAGTCACTTAAAGAAGCCAGAAATCTTTCTCTGTCTCAACCCAGAGATGCCAATTGTCTCTGCCGATTGTCTCTGGGGTTTCCGAAGCACTATAGTTGAGGAGAAAGGACTTTTTAAAAATATGGATGACTAGACCAAAAAAGTTGAATGGCAAATGGCCAGGGCTTAATGTAGTGACTAATACTCTGCCAGGGCCAGGCAACCATTTACCAAATACATGCATAAGAACAGGCAATGGGGAGAAGGAGGAAATAATACAAGCAACTTGACTTTCAAGCACCCCATTCAGGATTTTTCACAATTGAAATTGGGAGAAACTTGACTGCTCTTCCTTTCACAGAGACATCAATGTCTAAGAGAGTTTTGACCTTAGGTGCCCAGGGATTTAGAACTTAGGGGTGCTTGCTCTTTTGGAATCTTATCCAGGTAGGTTCTTTTTTTTTTTTTTTTTTTTTTTTTTTTTTGGTTTTTCAAAACAGGGTTTCTCTGTGTAGTCCTGGCTGTCCTGGAACTCACTCTGTAGATCAGGCTGGCCTCGAACTCAGAAATCCGCCTGCCTCTGCCTCCCAAGTGCTGGGATTAAAGGCGTACACCACCACTGCCTGGCTGGAACCTTATCCAAAGAATAAAGTTTTGAATATGGATTCCAAGATATAAGTATTATGGGGGGATAGATGGATGGATGAAAGATGGCTAAATCAGTAAATGAATGAATGATGGATGGACGGATGGATGAATAGATGGATGAATGAATGGATGATGGTTGGTAGATAGATGGAATTGGGAGCCAGGCAAAGTGCACTGACAGATAGCTCATAGAGGGGAAAATCACCTTGTACCAAGAGTACCCAGAGAAAAACCTGTAAATAGATAGCAGACATCTCTATAAGAAGTAGAACATCTATAGATCATCTATAGACAACTCTATAAGACTTAGAGCCAAAAACAACAGAAGTGTGGAGTGCAGCCAGCAAACTGAAGCTGTGTTCCAGTCTCGGGGACACTTACTTATAAGTCAGATAAAGAGGTGTGGATCCTAATCAATGCCAGCTAGGCTATAATAGCCAGGCATTTAATCAAATGCTAATTTATATGTGCTGATGTGAATATATTTTTACACATGGTTAATATTCATAATCTATTGACTTCATCCAGGGGATTGATCTTTAATCTTTGTGCCAGTGGGCTTCATATAATCTACTGAAGGCCATAAGGGAAAAAAAAGAAAAACTGGAAAAGAGGAAATTTTATCTCAGTACTATGAAGTCAAGTCTTGAGTTTCAAGTCTACTGACCGGCACTACAGACTCCAAGCTTAACCACACAGTAGAGTGTGTTGGTGTAGTGGTAAGCATAGCTACTTTCCAAACTTGCCACATACATCACAACACATGAACCAACTTCCTGAAAGAATTCTCTAAATAAGCAAGAGCCCTCTGCATACATATGTGCATAACTATGTGTATGTCATAAACACACACACACACACACACACACACACACACGTGCACACACCTCCTACTGGAGGTTTCTCTGGAGAAATTTGATTGCTATGGGAAACTTCATATTATTAAAAGGCAGTGTTCCATAACCTTCCATTTGATTGCTGTAGGAAAATACACATTAAAAAGTATTTCACAATCTTCCTTAGGCAGTCACTACATCTCAAAGTGCTCACTCTATGTCAGACAAAATGGCAGCTCGGTATGTGTGCAACACAGAGAAAAGGAGCCAGAAGAGCTTCTGGGAGCTGCAGTTAAGGAGGCTCTGCTCTTGAAGTTCTAGCAAGAGACGGAGCTCTGTAGAGCTGGCCCCCTAGTGTAAGAGCTGCATTGCTTTAGCTGGAGTTCTGGCTTCACTAAGTTAGCAGAAATCTAGCTTGTCCCTGGTGTCACCCTCTGTTCCTTCCCATCTGTCACTTCACACGTGTGAAGACAGACTTTCTTCCATGCTTTGCTGAAGCTGGGGACTGCCTGAGTTTTAGTGCAGCTGATTGCCAAATACTTTGCTTTCTAATTTGAATGGCTGAAGCAGCAGAGAGATGACAGACTCCTCTGAAGCTTGTGAGGGAAGAGCTGCTTAAACCCCCCAGGGTCCTGGGAGGCTGAGCGACCTCAGAAGGATGCCTGCAAGGTCAGAAGATGTGCACACAACCTAAGTGCCCACTCCTTCCACAAAATACGTAAACAAACATTTTAATAATCTTCCAAAATGGGCCTTGGCATGCTTTTCTGTGTTGGGTAGTGAAATTCATGTAAAATGGGATTTAGTCTCTTCAGTTTTTAACATTTTTTTTGAGGATTTCATTACATGACTACTATATTCCTATCACTTCAAACCCGACTTTTCCCATTCCAGCTCCTCCTGTGTGAACCCAACTCTCTCTTGTTACTGACTTCTTTAATTGATATTGTTTTACACATACACTCTGTATATATGTATGTGTGTATGTATGTTATATATGTGCATGTATATGTATGCATGCATGTATGTATGTATGTATGCACCCTGCTGAGTCTATTCAGTGTTACTCATCTGTATGTTTAGGGCTGCCACTTGGGGTTCAGGTAACCTACAAGTGGCTTAGTTCACAGAAAAGACTGGTTTCCCCTCTCTCACTTGCCATTAATTGCCAGTAGCTCTTCACTCAGATGGTGGTTGCCATGAGACGTACCCCACGGTTCCTGGCATGTCATCTGGTGGTGTGACTGTACAGGTCTTGTTTAGGCAACCTCGTTTTTAAGATTGTATGGGCTCAGTTCTCCTGTCTCATACAGAAGACCCTGTCTTATAGCAGGCATTATCTTGCAGAAGGCATCCTGGTGCTCTGGCCCCATCCTCTCTCCTTTCCTAAGCCTAAGGTGTAGGCGTTGTGTTGTAGGCATCCTGGGAACAAGCACCCCTATAGCCTATTCATTGCTTTTTGCATTTTAACTAGTGAGTTTCTGTGATGGTGTACATCTCCTGCAAAAAGAAGCTTCTTTGATACACATTTATCTGTAGGTATAAGTATCTATCGGTTACTTAGAATACAGTTAGCAGTTATTTTAATCAAAACAGCTGTAGCTCTCTTCTAGGTTCCATGATGTTACAGCCAAGCGTAGTTGGCTAGGTTTACAGTACCTGGCATGAATTTCCTCCAGTTAAAGTACCCATTCCTTACAGCGCATGGTGGTGCACACCTTTAATCCCAGCACTATGGGAGGCAGAGGACAGAGGGACCCCTGTCTAGTTCTAGGACAGCCAAGGCTATTGTCTTGAAAAACCAAAATAAAAATAGGGCGGCACAGTCCATTAATGTTACTACTTTGCTACACTACACAACTGCCACATCTGTTCTAGAGCTTGAGCCTCACCCCATGAGGCGGCCCACATTGACTAAGCAGGTCATTATTCAATATCGGACCCCTGAGTCCCTGTACTCACAGCTTTGATTTCTGCCTCCGTAGGTTAACCCGTGGTGGACATTTCATAGGACAGGATATGCACTATGCACCTGACTTCTGGACTGGCTTTTATAATATTCTCTGGGTTCATTTCAGCCTAATGTGGATCTCTACATCATTTTGTTTTATAGCTGATCAAAATCCTGTGTGTTGAATGCTACATGTATTGTTTTCAACTCACCCTCTGAATTCAACATTTGAATTGTCTTCATCTTTGACCTGTCTCAAATAAAGTCACTCTGAATAACTAGGTATAGGGTCAGGGAGAGGGCTCGGTGGGTAAAAGCCCTTGCAATACAGCTCTAATAATATGAGGGCGGTCCCTGGGGCCCACATAAAATGGACATGTGTGGGTGCTCAGGTCTGTAGTCCCAGTACCTCCACAGGGAGATGAGACAGGAGAACTGGTGACATGCCCACAAAGCAAGGCCGCTCAGGAGGAAGATCCTGCATAGATACAGTGTAAGAGCAGAACCAACTCCCCAAAAATGTCTACTGACCTCTTCCTAAGAGCCTACACACACACACCACACACACACACACACACACCAAAAAACCACCACAACACAACACATCTTTCTAAAATTAAGATATTATTTGTTAAGTCAAGGTTTCTACTCCTGCGCAAACATCATGACCAAAAAGCAAGTTGGTGGGGAAAAGGGTTTTTCTAGCTTACACTTTCCACATTGCTGTTCATCACCAAAGGAAGTCAGGACTGGAACTCAGGCAGGTCAGGAGGCAGGAGCTGATGCAGAGGCCATGGAGGAGATGCTTCTTACTGGCTTGCTTCCCCTGGCTTGCTCAGCTTGCTTTCTTATAGAACCCAAGTCTATCAGTTCAGGGATGGCCCCAGCCACAATGGGGCTGTGGTCCTCCCCGCTTGATCACTAATTGAGAAAATACCTTACAGCTGGATCCCATGGAGGCACATCCCCAACTGAAGCTCCTTTCTCTGTGCATAACTCCAGCCTGGGTCACGTTGACACACAAAACCAGCTAGTACATCACCTAATACTCATTTTCAATTTTTCGGGACTCCTTGGTCATGTGGTAACCCTGTTACCTTGTCTGCCTTGGAGGCTGAAGCTGCACATTCTCCATCTTCTCTCACGGAGTATAAGAGTTTGGGCATCTTGTTATCATGAGTTACAGCCACTGTCCAGTATGAAGCGGTCTCATGTGGTTTCAACATCCATTTCCCTAAGGACCAGGAGTACTGGGCGACCTTTCTTTGTCATTTGTGCCCGTGTGTATAACTTTGGGGGTGGAAATGTATATCCAAATCTTTTGCCAATTTATCACTTACTGTCCCCTTTCTATTCATCAGGGGTGGGGGATGGGGTGCACATCACAGCCAAACCACAGCACTTTTCCTTGTGTTGGTTAATTCAATTTTCTGTGTCCTGATGTTCGGAATCATTTGCGTGTTTCTAAGAATTTGTCTACTTCACGTGGATTTTCTACTCCATTATGTGCCAGCTCATATTTTCTGTTTGAGACTTTTTTTTGCTCCTGTAAGGTTGGTTGGTAGTAGTGGCCCACTTTCGCTTCTGGTATCGTTGAGTTGAGTCATCTTAGTCTAAAAGGGAGCTTTTGTTCATCCTTTTCCAGAGTGGTAACTTTCTGGTGTCCCTTTGTTGTTTTCCATCCCTGCTTCACTGATTTTCACCTTCAGTTCTTTCTGCTGGCCCCAATTTCAGTCTGTCCCTTCAGTCTCTAGCCTTGGTGATTCTCAGCCTCCTGCCGCCGAGAGCCTTTAATACAGTCTCATGCTGTGGTGACCCTGACCATAACATTATTTTTGTTGCTACTCTATAACTGTAATTTTGCTAGTTTTGAAATTGTCATGTAAATAACTATGTTTTCCCCTGGGTCTTAGGGAACTCTGTGTAAACGATTATTGTGACCCCAAAGTGGGTCTCGGACACCCCGCCTTGAGAAATGCCACTGGCTTCTTGTTGTATAAAGTCAGGTTATTCATTTGAGATCTATCTTCCTTCCATTTTTTTAAGGATTTATTTCATCTGTGCATATGGATATTTGGTTTCTGTGTATTTCCTGTCTGCCTGGCTTACTGATTGATGGTCAGGAACTGTCACAAGGTTGCTGTAGATTGAACCAGGGTCCTCTGCAGGAGCAAAAAGTTTCCTAAACTCCTGAGCCGTCTCTCCAGTGATTTGGTTCCCTTCTTCTAAAAATTTCTCACTTGTTCAAAACCAGGCTGGTCTATAGAGTGAATTGGAGGACAACCATGGCTACACAGAGAAACAAACAGAAATAAAAACTGTCTTACTTATATGTGGTCATGTATGAACATGTGTGTGAGTGGTGTGGTATTCCAAAATGCAATCACACAAAAGGGGCCACCTCACTCACAGACGTAAATAACTGATACTTTATTCTCCTTTAGAAAAATGGCGCTGGCCAGGCAGTGGTGGTGCATGACTTTAATCCCAGCCCTAGGGAGGCAGAGGCAGGCAGATTTCTGAGTTCAAGGCCAGCCTGGTTTACAGAGTGAGTTCCAGGACAGACAGAGCTACACAGAGAAACCCTGTCTTGAAAAGCCAAAAGGAAAAAAGAAAAATGGCTCTTTAAGTTAGAAAAGAATAAAGAAGTCCAGATGCCCTAAGAGGGTAAGAAAGGGTCAACAAAGCACATTTACTGTTGGTGAAATGGCCTATCAGTTTCCCTAAGTCTGTGCTACATAAAGTATAGTTCACGAGCCAGGAGTGGTGGTTCACACTTTTTCCAGCAGAGGCTGAGACAGGTGGATCTCCGTGAGTTTGGGGCCAGCCTGATGTAAAAATGGAGTTCAATGACAGCCAGAGCTACACAGAGAAACCCAATCTTTGAAAGAACAAACAAACAAACAAACAAAAAAACAACCACCCCCCAAAGTATAGTTTATAGATCACAAGCTTTTGGATTTTTCTTGTTATATAACAATAATATTTCCTCATGTTGTAGGAAATAATATTAAATCATATTGTAGCACTTCAATATTTATAATCCATTCACCACAAACGCTCTCTCTCCTTCCCCCCTTTGTCCCCTTTCCCTCCTTACCTCCCCTCCCCATCACTCTCATTTTTAATAAAAATGCTCAATTCACTCTGACTGGCCCTGAACTCAGGATAGCCTTAAACTACTGAGACTGCAGACATATTCCTGACTTATGGGGTTTCTAGGGATCCAACCCAGGTCTTGCTAAGCAGGCACTCTATTGAGTTACACACCCAGGCTATGCATTCCTCTTTAGCAAATTAGAAAATATTTTTAGAGTTTTGCAGTGCCTACACAGGCATACACAGCTTACGCCAACTCTGTCTACAGTACATCTTAGGACTATATGCCTGGACAGATCTCTATAGCTTGCAAAATGAAGTGCCCTTTGAAAGTTTTAGTGAATGTCTAACAACTTATATTTTTCCGAGATCTATTCAGGATGGCTATAGTAATTTAAACATGGGATAGCATTTTGATTTGGAATCTATCTGCAAAATAAGCCCATGTCCACTACTATATAAGCTGCTTCAGTTTATCTTAACAAAACTCCCTCCCTTCTGCAGCTCGGCAGCCTATTCTGATCCTATGACACTACATTTTCTATAACACCTACTGTTTTATACACGGCTCTCACCAGCTGCCTGAGAAAGCAACTTTGGTGCTGAGAACTTTTGGGTTTAAAGCTTGGCTCTCTCCACAATGGAGTTATAGTCAGCCATAAAGAACTTGTCATTTTCAGGAAAGAGAAGGAAGTTGGAGATTGTCCTCTGAAGTGGACTAAGCCACACACAGAAAGACCAGCAAGGCATATTTTCTCATTTGAATATATATATATATATATATATATATATATATATATATATACACACACACCACGTATGTATGTGCGTACAAACTCCAATTTGCAGCATAATTCTTCTGCAACCATGAGTTGTATATACAAACAAACATTCAGACATATGTGTGTATGTACATGTATGTGCATGCGGTTGGGAAGAGAAAATCAAAAGGAGACTGGCAGAAGGAAGGAGACCAGGAAGGGGGGGAAATGGAAGAGACAGAGGCAGGCATGTGAGTATGGTCAGGATAGATCATGCACTTGAAGGAAATCATCTTTAGGAGACTCATCACTTCATATAAGAAACATGAATTAATTTTTTAAAGAAGTGGTTACAAACTGGCTTTCTCCAGTACAGTCATGAGTGACTTGGCTTCATCTCTGCATCTCTCGGAGCCAGAGCCTCCCATCCATAGAAGAGCAAGAGACTTTGCAAGGCTACTGTGAACATCAGATGTGAAATATTTAAACTATCCAAAGCCTGCCACATCAGTCCTCAACAAAAGGAGTCTTCATAAAGATGCCTCCTGTCTCCCAGGGTTATAGCTCCTTTATCCCGTTCAGAGCCGACGAGCCTCCCTTATCTCGTGGGATCTTCACAAGGGAGGCGGGCTACAGGTTATCTCTGCAAGCTGAAGTGCCAGACAGCTAATAGGACGGGTCTGAGATAATTAGTCATTCTCTGTATAAAACAAGCTTGCAAGGGGAAGAATATGAAGCAGACATCCAAAGTGGGGAAACAAAACAACTGAAACAGCACAGGGCTAAATGCAGCCATGCAGTCTGATCGAACCACAACCAAAATGCCAGGCGGGGACAAAAGTCCCGAGCAAACACCATGCACAATGACAGCAGAGATGCGAGTCACTAAGTGAGGAGTGTCACTCGCTCACGCACTCACTCGCTGTCTGGGTGTCAGTGTGATGGGCAAAGGCTTCTTCCTTTCCTCAATCTTTAATATTAAACTTCTTCCTCCTTGATTAGGTAAAACCTGTTATGCTAGAGGTGAGACAGCACAGATTCATATTGATGTAAAATGTCTGCTTCTCTGTAAATATGTGTGATCAGATTTATTTTCTAAATGACAATGGGAAACCATCCAGATTTGGACATTCATTCCCCGGAGGATAGGAATAAAGATCTCAGAGCTCAAGCCTAGCCTGGAGGCTCCATTTTCCCCTAACTCAGCACCCACAGGGTGTGTCTGTGAGGATTGACAGAGGCTATCATATTATGCTTTTACAAATCCCGACTTCGGAGGTATAGTGGCACATGCCTTTTTCAGTTCCAGCACTTGGGAGGCAAAGCCACTCAGATCTCTGTGACTTCAAGTCCAGCCTGATCTACAAGACACCAGAGCTACTTAGTAACGCCCTGCCTCAGCCCTCCCTCCCCCCCCTCCCCCGCACAATCATTCCAATGCCAAAGTCCAGGTCTCACACTAGAGCAAATGAATCCACATCTCGGGGAATGAGGGTGGGCTCTATCAGTAGCTTCTCAAGTCATTCCCTGTGCTCCAGACCTGAGAATGTTGTCCCTGTACCACAGCTCTGAACCAGACTGAACCGGCATCTGGATGCCTCTCAGCTTCCCAACAATGGCTTCTCTCGGTCCTTGGACCACACTTGTTTAGCAAGGGTATGTAAAAATTCCTAAGCATTTTTTTTTCAAAATGTATTTAGGTTCCTGCTGTAGAGACACCAAAAGTTTTGGGGAGATTGCCTCAGACCTTACTGTCTCTGCAGACTTGCAAAGATTATGACTAGCCAGGCGGAATCCTCTGTGAGACTCATCACTGAGCCTGGTCAATTTTCACGGATCCTGTAGAGGCAGGACGTTGGCTCCAAGTCAGGGCTCTCAGCCTGAGAGCCTGGCCTCAGGTTCTGAACTCTAAATAAATTCGTTTTGAGGCAGGATGCACCTGTGTCAGGCCTAAGACCTCTAAGACCTCATTGATAGTCTTCAGGGATGTTATATATTGTGTGTGTGTGTGAGAGAGAGACAGAGACAGAGAGATAGACAGAGACAGAGATAGAGAGACAGAGGGGGGAAGGGAGAGAGAGAGAGTATGTGTAGAAGTCAAGACAACTTTCAGGGATAGGTTTTCTCCTTCCACCTTATGGGTTCTAGAAGCCAGGTCCTCAGGTTTCACAGCAGGCACCTTTACCCACTAAGTCATCCCGATAACCCCTTGGGGATACCAACTGGTTTTGACTTTCTGGGGAATTTTTAAATTTGTAATTAAAATATAATTACATCATTTTCTCCCTTTCCTTTCTTCCCTCCAGCCCCTCCTGTGTGTTCACCTCCTCTTACTCTTCAAATGGCTGACCTCTTTTTTATTACTATTGTTGCTGTTGTTGTTGTTACTGCCGTTGTTGTACATATTTGTGCATAGACATATTAACACATCTGCCGAGCTCGCTTACTGACTGCTGCTCCTGTGTACACAATTGCAGGCCTGGCTGCTTGGGAATGATGAGGCTCATCCTCGGGGAAGAAGAGTTCTCCCTCTTGCCCAGCAGTCTTTAGTTGCCAGTTTTTCTTTGTCTAAGGTGGAGTCAGGGGAAATACATCATGATATATTTAAGTCCAGCACGAAATCCAAGAACCTACATTTTAACAAGAACAGCCTGTCTCCCAGGTGGTCCTAACGCACAGCCTAATGAAGGCTCCTTTAACCAACAGGGCTAGAGGCCAGCAACCCGAATTGGATCCCTGATTCTTCCCTTGGATATCTCTGTGTCCTCATTCATTCTTATTTGTTAACAATTAATCAATACCAGGACACTACCCTATGCCCATTCTAGTCTCTAGAGACGTAGCATCAAGCAAAGTAGATGGTAAGTAAGCCCTTCCTTGGTGAAGTCTGCATTCACGTGTAGCAGGTGATAAACGTAGTAAGGGGAAATTAAGTAAACAATGCCCACAGAAGAGTCACAGCTGCAGCCGGCCCAGAGGACCCGTTATTGGGAAGATAACTTTGGAATGAAGGTTGGGAAGAGTGGGTGGGTTCTTCAGAGAGGGGAATTGGAGGCGTGAAGGCTCTGAAGTGACAGTGTGATGGAGTTCTGCTACTCTTTGAGATCTCTGTGATAAAATGCCCGACAGAAACAACTTAAGAAGTCAGCTTCGCTTGTGGTTTCAGAGGATCGCAGCTCACCTGGGCAGGGAAAGTGAGGTGAGGACGAGGCTTGGTCCATGGAGTAGGAGCGTCATTGGCATACCACAGAGGCAGGTCGGAAGTCAGCGACTCTCAGAGGCCCCATTCCTAGCTCTCTCCTTCCACTATCCTGCTTCCAAAAGAAGGGCTCCGCAGCCTTTAACATAGTGCCGCCTGCGGGGACCAAGCTTCAGAACGTGAGCCTGGGGGCGGGGAGGGGGGTGCAGCAGGGGGCGGAGGGGCTCAGAATATGAGACGAAGTATTTCGGAGTCATAATACTTGGTGCGTTCAGAGTAATAAGACTAGCACAATGTAGAATGAACCGATCAAGCCAGGGGAAGAGTTCACACAGAATGGCCTAAGCCACCAAAGGATTCTGGGAAAGGACTGGGAGCTGTTGGGAGTACTGGAGCCGGGAATCGGGGGTGATCATCTGATCAGTTTTGTGTTTTCAGGGGTTTCCCAGTTGCTACATTGACAACAGACTGTCAGGTGAAGGCCGAGCACGAAGATCTGATGGGAGACCTTTACAGCTTTCCAAGTAACAGAACACATGTCTGTACTCTAGGGGTACTGGCGGTGGTGTGTGTGTGTGTGTGATTTTATATCATATATGTATATATCATATATATACATAATTTATTGGTTGATTTATTTAATGTGTGAGCGCTCTGCCGCATGTACACCCACACATCAGAAGAGGGTTGTGAGTCACTGTGTGGTTGCTGGGATTGAACTCAGGAACTCTGAAAGAGCACCCAGTGTTCTTAACCTCTGAGCCATCTCACCAGCCCAGGAGGAATATATTTTGAATAAGTTTGGAAAGTCAGAAAACACACAGTTTTCTAAAGGTTTTTGTTGTAAGATTAGGAAGCCAAAGATCTTCTGTGGTAAACATTACTTCAGTCATTGATTCATTTTATTCGTATTTATTTTATTTGTATTTTTTATCTTGTCTCATGGGTAAGTACAGGGTCTTATGAACCTCAGATTGAGCTCTAAGTGGCCCTGTGACAGGAGTTTTAGGATGCCAGGCATGTGGAAGCACATTTGATTTCGACAGTGCTGGAGATTAAAACTAAGACTGTGCATGGTAGGCAAACACACTACCAGTCAACCTACAGCCCCGGTTGATTTGTTCGGAAGTATATTCCTGCTCACTGCGCAAAGCCTTGGGAGGTATGTTGGTAAACTCGATTCTAATGACACGGGGACAGTAACTATTCACCTGGTGTCACAACAGCCAGAGCCATGTGCTGGGTTAGGATTTATAGATGTATTACTATTACGATAGACCCTTAGCAAATATGAAAGCGTATTTAGTTTACAGAGGTCTGTGGGGGGCAAGATGCAAGGGACATGGAGAAGAAATACAGTCAATGGGAAGTAGAACAGAAAAACCAATCTGTTTCTATTGCTATGATTTCCCCAAAGACCAATGTTCTTGTTTATTTGTTTGTTTACTTTCATTTTTGTAGATGGTGTGGTGGCCTACTACCAAGGTCAGGAATCCGTAATCCTGACGTGTGGGGCCTCCCACTAGGAAAGTTTTTGGAGTGCCTTTGAGGGCAAGGATGGTGTAGCTTTTCAAGGTGACATAGTTGCTGGGGTTAGAATCCCACCTGTGGTGAGTTGCGACTCCTGGCGACAATTTGAGTAGTGATGGGAGAGATTGGGAGACAGATGTTCACGGTCAGCTAGAGGGGAGGCGCTCTGGAATGCTGCTAAGGGCCCTGGGACATCGGACATTCCTATCTTTCCCGTCATCCTGGCAGGACCATCTGATGGCAGCCACCCCCGAGGCCGAAACCACAAAATATAGGAACCACCTCAAACCAAATAGCAGAGTAGGGCTTGTGAGAGAAATAGTGTCCTCCCACCCACGAGTGTCACAGGGCCTTTCACTCTGGCAAGAAACACCGGTGCTGCTTGTGTCTTCGGTTTGATTCCAGACATGGCGTGGCGTTCCTCACTTCCCCACCGCTTCCATTCTTCCCCGCCCCCTGTCTTCCCCAAAGAGAGAGGAAGTGACTTTTCTTTTTGTTGAGAGGTCTCTCGTAGGTTGGATCCTGGCGAATCTGTTTGAAGAAGTTTTATTCTGGAGAAATTAACGGGCGGCCATGCACAAGAAAAGAGACAAATTGTTCTTTTGCTTCCAAATAAATGGTTGTTTTTGCGACACTGCCTGAATTTAAATGGTCTTCAGTTTGACTGTGAAATTAACACCTCTTTGAGGTTAATGGTGGGGGTGGGGTGTCATTCACACCTCTTCCAAAGCTATTGTTTGTCTGGAATGCAGAGGGAGCAGCAGCCACTGGCAGGCAGGCCTCTTCCCTAACCTCCTCTCCAGCTTTGACCGAAGCTGCCTTCTGGTCCCTAGAGCTCTGGCAGAGGCTCTACCTCATCCCTAGTGTTTGAGTTCCACACTGAGGTACCTATGCCTTGTGCCCACAATGCCAGGAGCAGAGACCCTGGCATGTCATCCTGGCTAGCGGCTGAGTGCTTCTGGGCAATCTTCAAATTCTAGACCCATCCAAGTTGGATTTGTGGTTCCGTTGTTGTTATTTCTTGGGTTTTGCTTTCTTTTTTACTCATACATTATTTCTTTGTACATGGTGTTTGGCTTCATAAACGATGACTTTTAAATCAAGTGTTTTAACTGTATTCACTAGAGTCCGGTTCACTTCCTGTCTCCCAGTCCTCCTTTATCCTCCCTTTGTTTACCGTATTTCGTGTCCTGAGACAGACAGACAGACACACACACACACACACACACACAGTCTCACACTTGTAGCATAGGCTAGCTTTGAACTCACACTTCTTGGTCTCTGGAGTTCTGGGATTACAGACGTGGGTGGTCACACATGGCCTTACCCTGTTATGTCTCCACGCTTCCTTCCTTGACTAAAACTCTAGGAGTTTACAGACCCTAGAATCATCGATGCTTTCAAACTGGAGAGCCTTAAGTCTCACGCCCTGGCACACTTCCTGTGAGGTAAGATGAGGTAAGATCATGGAATGATAGTAAACAAATGGCCTCTATGAGCAGTAGACTTGTAGAAGTAACATTTTCTTTTGAGGAAAGTTCTGTGGAGCCGAACATCATCAGCTGCTAAGGGTCCCTGACATGCGGTGGGCTCTGTTTGCATGTCACAGCGCCCACCTGCCTTTGATATCTGATAGGAACTCACAGTGAGCCGAGTGTCTTAATCATGCGAATGCCCCTGTTCATTGATGTCAATAGTGAACACTAAAGAAAGGAATATCAAAGCTACCTAAGGAAGAAGAAGGGAATGATATGCTGATGGTGCATTTTGATATAAAGATAATACATATATTTATAACATAAAACTGATAAGTTATCCAGGTGATAAACCAGTTCAAAGCAGCTTAGATCAGATCAGATTAGATTAGATCAGATCAGATCAGATTAGATTAGAGGCAGGTTTATTGGGAAGCTGCTCTTGGGCGAGTTCACTGGCCTAAAGAAATGAGGCCAGAAGAGTTGCCATGGGTAGAGGGAAAGACAGAGAGAAAGGGCAGGCTCTCAGAGAGAGAAGAAGAAGAAACCAAAATGTCTTGATTAAATAGGGAGGTGCCTCTAGCTGGAAAGTTTAGAGTTGGGGTCCAGGTATGCCAGGGAAGGGACTGAGGGAGGCTGGGAGAACCTGGAGGCCAGGTCTGCTTTGGTATGTAAAATATGCAGCTCAGACCCTTGTACCAGGGTCCTAAACCATGCAAAAACTTAGAAAGATATCAGACAAAAAGAACAAAATTAAGTTATCTGTAAGATGCACATTTGGCTGCCAAGGACCTGATTGCTCCTGTTCAGATTTTTTTCCATGAATATACTTTTCTGAAGAAAACATTCTGGGCCCGAGAGATGACTCAGCAGATACTGGTGTTTGCTGAGTCAGCTGGCCGACCTCAGTTACCTTCTCAGAGCTTTGCAGAGGCAGAAGGACAGCTAGAGTCCGCTAGGCTGTGCTCTGACCTCCGCACTCACGCTGAGGTACTTAAGCCTTCCCAGCATGTACACACACACACACACACACACATCATAAATAAAAACCCACCCTAGATTTATAAATTCTTATTACACAGCTTTGAGTGGTTCTCATTGCATTCCCTTTTGGTTTTAGATGTTTATTTGCTTGGGTTTGTTCTTGAGACAGCCCAGTGTAACCCAGGTTAGGCTCTTTAAAAAAAAAAAAATTATTATTTATTTCATATGAATGAGTATTTTGCCTGCGTGTATGTCTGTGTACCACATTCGTGCCTGTGAAGGCCAGAGAGGGCGTCAGCTCCCCTGCAGCTGGCATTACAGGTGGTTATAATACATGGTGTGAGTGCTGGGAATTGAACTTGAGTCCTTTGGTAAAAGGGTCAGTGTGCTTAACCTCTGAGCCATCTCTCCAATCAGTCTTAAGCTAGAACTCACTATAGGTCAAGGCTAACCCTTGAACTCCCGATCTTCCTTTTCCAGCCTGCCAAGTGCTGGGTTTATAGGTACGAAGCAACAGCAGCCTTGGCTTCTACATATCTACTGATAGAAACTTACCTGCAGTTAATACCTTGTTACTTCATTTTGTGGATATATTTAATTTACTTATAACAAATTCCTTTGTGTCACTGTTGACAAGATGGGACTGTTCCTCTTAGGCTGTTGGCATATGTTACAGGTCATTCCTTATAGTCCACCTTAATGTCATCCCTCCAAGCCCAGGTGACTGACAGGTAAAACTTTGAGGGCTCGTGTGGCATTTCAAGCACAGAAAGTCTTTGAAAATACATCAAGGGTTTAAGAAGTGAGGCTGGTTGGTTGACTAATGCCTCACAACCTGCCTCAGAAAAATCTCAAAGATGACATTTATAAAGAGAAAATTTCTTATGATCTCTGGTAAAGAAGTGGGTGTCAGTCAAATAGAAAGGGCTTTCCCTCTGGGGAGCCAAAAAACCAAATTTGACACATAACAGACTTCAGTTAGAAAGCTTAAAGCAACAATACATTCAGGCTTAATTAAATTACAGACAGATTTTAAATAAGTAAACTTTATATCCTGGAACTTATTTATTTTACATTTTTGAGATAAGGTAACTTTTGTGGTCCAGATGACCTTGAAGTCAGGATCCTCCTGGAGTCTCTTAAGTGCTGGTGGATCATGCCCAATTTGAACTTCTTTGTTTTGTTTTATTCTATGAGGTTATGTTGAATAGGCCAATCAGAGAGCTCCTGATTCTCCTGCCTCAGCTTCCCAAATATCTGAGGATAGTTACGGATGTACTTTGCCAACCCCAGCTTTGAAAAAGCCCATTTCTAAGTCATGGTGCAGAAGGAATTAGAAGCAGTCTTAACTGTCCATCGTCAGGGGGAAGATGATTTGATCATGCCTTAGGTGTGTGGTAGAATGTGACTCGGTCGATACAGTCACAAGCTCTGTCTGCCTATCAGTGGTTTTGAAATGATGTCTCCCCATGCAGCTGCCTGGCCTGGTTACTCTTTTGCCAACTGGAAATAAACCAAAGTCACCCAGGAGGAGGGACTGTTGATTGAGCGATCCCTTCCTAAGATTGCCCTGGGTGCTCGTCTGTAGGGCATTTTCTTGATTAATGATTGACAGTTGAGGGCTTAGGCCACCAGGGGTGGTGCCACCCCGAGGCAGGGGGTCCTGGACTGTATAAGAAAGCAAGCGTAGCAAACCTGAGAACAAGTCTGCAAGCAGTGTTCCTCCTGCAGTCTGGTCTCTGCTCTGATTCTGGCCTCCAGCTTCCTGCCCTGCTTGAATTCCTCCCTTGGCTTTCCTCAGTAAAGACCTGTGAGATGGGTAAGCTGAGTTCCTCTCTTCCTAAACTTACTATTGGTTGAGGTGTTTTATCACAGTAGTAGAAAGCAAACTAATACACCAGCATCCACTTGATCATCCTGCCTCAGGCTCCCTAATGCTGGGGTTATAGGTGTATCAAACACACACACACACACAAAGAGAGAGAGAGAGAGAGAGAGAGAGAGAGAGAGAGAGAGAGACTGCCAGGAGAGAGAGAAGAGGGCCAAAGAGAGAAGATGGGGTGAAAGAAAAGTCATGGAGAACCTGTGTCACAAAAGGAGATGCCTGGGGAAAAGGAAGGCTGTCAGCAAGAGGGTGTAAACATGAAGTAACATGAAGTGTAAATATGAAGCATAGTGAAAAATGTGTATAAACTGCATCCCGGTGAAACACAGTTTATATGAATGCTAACCAAATATATTAGTAAAAAGATTTGAAAAAAAATATTGACATTGCTCAGGTTTGTCATATGTAAACTATTGATTTTCCAACCTTCTAGATCTTCCACGTCACTCTGGAGGAAAGCTGCGGTGAACGCCATTGACTTTCAGAGACACGAGGATGTGGAAGACGGGGATGCCCCGGGCTCACCTGCTCATGCGGGGAGCAGCTGGCTCTCTAGGTCTGAGATATAAAAGTTTCTAAACTTTTGTTTGTTTGTTTGGTTTGGTTTGGTTTTGTCACAGAGTTGCTCTGTATAGAGCTGGGTGTCCTGGGTTCTAATAGACCAGGCTGACCTCGACCTTACTAGGATCTGCCTGCCTCTGCCTCCCAAGTGCTGGGATTAAAGGCTTGTGCCACGACTGCGCTGCCTGCCTGTAAACTTCTAAAAACTGTTTTCAGTTTTCAATGTTGTAGGTATCCAGTTTCCATATAATGTGTTAGTTTTAATCTTACACACTCGGCTCCTGTCACGACTGTTACTGCCAATTTGTGTGTTCTGCAGAGGAATTAGGACATGGACACAGTCATGTTCTCAAAGCTCTGCTCTAGAACCGCTTGGCCTGCCATTAATATACTAACATTCATTCACAAAATACGTGCTGTCTGAGGTCCTCTCAGCTTCACAGAGCAATCTCCTAGTCTTAAGTACTGGCTTTCCATCTCACCGCGTCTACGTAGCGAGCTATGAGTGAGCTCAGGTTAGACCAGCGTGCTGATTACTCTCTGGGAGAAGGGACAGATCTTAAAGCAAGGGAACAAGCAGCGCTCACCCTGTTGTTAGTGGCAGCCCCTGAGTTCGCTATGAACCTCTTGTACTAGGTCAAAATGAAAACTAACCTACTGGCTACATTTCTAAATCTTCCCTTGGCTTAAAGAAAGGTTCATTGTTGGAGAAGTATTCAAAAAAGAAAAAATGAGAGAGAGAGAGAGACAGAGACACACAGAGAAACAGAGAACTAACAAGCCTCACCAGACAAAGTAAAGACCCTCAGTCACACCTTGGTTTCAGAAAGGTGAGTATATTTGCATCAGCTGCAGCCTGGAATCGCAGGGAAAATGGCAACATTTTGCCTTAAGTGTACACTATCATAACAGGGGAGATTGTGTGAGACATGTTTACATTAAACTATTATGTGCATCTGCTTTTCTTCTCACAATATAGTAAGCCCAGGGTCAAACTAATCCGTGAAAGAAAAGTAATATTTGGGGCTGGTGAGAGGACTCATCAGATATTGCAAAATCTGATACTTGAGTTAGCTCCTTGGAATCCACAAGGTGGAGGAGACAACTCACTACAACACATTGTCTTCACACACACACACACACACACACACACACATGCACATATACACACATGCACACATATACACAAACATATACACACATGCACACACATGTACACACACTCACAACTCTGCATGCCCCCACCCCAACTAAATGAATAAATTTTTTCTTAAAGAAAAGACAAAATGAACTGGAAGCTAAATATAAGAAATAGAAAAGCAGCCAGAAGTGGTTTCTAGAAAGGAGAAAGGAAAAAGAATCAGTAGCGCTCCGAAGCCGACACGGTCGGGCTGGAAGCTGTACAGAGTTGTTGCAGTTCCTACTGGCATGGAGAGACCTATGTGTCTATTTTCAAACCACTGAGCAGTGAGTTTAGCCACAGTCACCCCCGATTTACCATTTGGGGCCTGCTCCATGTGTCCCCAAGGGGTTTCCTGGCCTCTGCAAGGAAAGCGGGCTCCCCGTCAGGGGAGCAGTGCCACAGAAATGGCTACTGTGGGCAGCCCGGCACCCTTGCAAACTCGAACGAGGCTGCTGTCTCCTTCGCTGCTTAAAGGGTCTTGGAGTCGGTTTTTAAGCTTGGATTTAAGCTTGGATGTGTGTGTAGACAGAGCTTCAACAGAAGCGCCTCTCACCCACTTGACAATCCGGAAGCCTCTGTAGCCCCTGCCCAGGGTTACATTCCTTCTCTGTGGCAAGTTCAGCAGCATAAGCTTCTAGAGCACGGGCAGAACCATAGAGCTTAAAAACACAAAGTCAAAACGACCTCTTCCTGTTCCTCTGTAGGTTACAAAAATAGAAGAAAGTGGGGTGCAGGGAGGCAGAAGAGGGGTGTCGAGCAGACATTCCTAGGGTCTAAGGCCTCACACACTCGAGTCTCACACCTTCCCTGGGCTGTGTAGAGGCTGCTGCTGTTCTAAGCAAGCCTGCTGCGGCCTGCAGGTCGAGGGGGCTTCTCTGGTTGAGCTTGTGATAGTTGCTGAGGTGAGACTTTAGTTACAGGGCTGTTTTCAACCAGATGTTTTCATCTCACTGGGTTTAAAGTTACTTTCGCTTTTGTGAACATAACTGCTCTCTGGCTAGAGGTGAAGCATTCAAGCCACCCCACACACACACACCCAGACCTCACCCCCCCACCCCCACCCCCACACACACACCCTTGGGCCTCTAGGAAAGGAGCCTCAGGGGGACAGTGCCTCCGACCTGGGTCCCTGCTATTTTCCTCGAACTTACCACGTGCAGTTGGGAAGGCATTATGTCCCTACTTTTGAGTGTGTGTTGGGGGGGGGAGGGGGCAGCGTATATGGGTGTGCCAGAAAGTCAAGTCAATTGTCATTCCCCAGGAGCTGGTCACCTTGTTCTGTGAGGGTCTATCACTGTCTTGGAATTTGACAGTTCATCTAGACCAGCTGGTGGGAGAGCCCAGGAATTAGCCTGTTTCTGCCTCCCAGCAGTGTGGGGAGGAGGCGCACCACCATGCCTGGCTTATAAATTGTTTGTTGTTGGTTTTTTTTTTTAAATTGTGTTTGTAGTAAGTATGAATATGGGCTCACACGTGTCTCAGCACACATGAGGTCAGAGGACAACTCTCAGGAGCTGGCTTTCTATTTGCACTATGGGTTTCAGAGATCGAACCCAAATGTGTTTGTATCCACTGAGCCATTTCTCAGGGCCTTCCATGTCTGACTTTAAAAAAAAAAAAAAAAAAAAAAGAGTCCCAAGGCCTCATACTCATAAGGCAAGCACTTGGCCAACTGAGCCCTATCTCCAGCCCTGTTCACCTTCTTTTCTCAGGAAGAAACTGAAACTGAGCTAGGTTGCAAGGATGAAGTAGAGGAAGAGGGGAAGGGGAGAATGAGGGGGAGGGAGGGGGAGAAAAATTGACTCCTGAAAGCAATCAGGGTAAACTGAGGCTGAGAGAATATTAGTTCTCCAAACTGCTCCCGGAGACTTCTGCTGCTTACAGATGCGACACGGGAGGACCAGGACACCCTGCGACCAGGACACCCCGCGACCAGGACACCTCGCGGCCAGCAACAGAGGGAGCCCAGGCTTTTCTTAGAACCCGGCTCTGCGCCTTTCTAATGCAGAGGGGTTTGTGTATGGTGTCCTCTCGCTGCACCATGTGGGTCCCAAGGACACTCCTACTAGAAAGGAGAGGCCAGCCGGCTCAAGGAAGACCGTCTGTTCCTGAGCGTCCGCTTCCGTCCCCTGGAGAGGGGGCCTGTGGGTAGAACGTGACTGAACCCAAAGGCTCATGGTTCACGCTCCAGGTACGGGTTCCAGGGAAAAGCCCGCCAGGCCTGTCTTTCCAGATTCCTCCTGGCTTTCCAGTGAAGCAATCTTCCCTTGCTCTTGGGCATGGGAGGGTCCTGGGAGTGGAACTTTATGGGCCAGGGAGAGAATGGGTCTAGGTTTTCTGACCTGCTTTCGGGTAGAGCAATTCTGGCTCTTATGACTAGCCTTGGGACATTGGAATTCTGGTTTGTGGTTCTCTGTCGGGGAGAGGGAGAGTTGGGAGGAAATTGTCTGGGAGAGAGCCTGAAAAGCCTCCCTCCTGAGGCCACATGGGGGCCCCAGCCTCTAGGGTGTTGTTTCCTGAGTTCTTCTATAAGGTGTCATCAGAACCAAGTCACTCTGGGTAACTTGGCTCCTGGTCTTCCTCTGTCCGGTGACCTGTCTCTGTCTCGAAGGCCGCATTCCAACAAAGGGGAAGAAAAAGAAGACATCTTCATTCGCTGACAGACTCCTTTTTCATTTTAATTTTCTAAATTAAATCTTATTTTAGTGTTTTATACACGAATACTGTGTTTACATTATTTCCATCCCACCAACTCTCCCGTGCCCCCACCAACTCTCTTTCAGACTTATGACTTTTGTAACTATCACACACACACACACACACACCACTAAGCCCCATTCATTTAGCGTTGTTGACCTACAGAGGATTCTAGAAGCCTTTGGACTGAAGAGAGGAGCTAAAGGGCATTGCTGACATTACATCTGTGAGGGAAATTCTCCATTTATGAATGTAATGAGATCTGGGAGGCTAAAACCCGAGAGAGAGAGAGAGAGAGAGAGAGAGAGAGAGAGAGAGAGAGAGAGAGAGAGAGTGTGTGTGTGTGTGTGACTTAGTAGAAAAGGAAAAGCAGGCATGATGGAGCTCACTTGGAATCCCAGCACTTGGGAGGGATGAGCAGGAAAATGCAGATCCTTGAAAATCAGAGATGCAAGAGCCCCCACAAGGTGGAGGTATACAGACAGCTCAGTGGTGGAGTGTTTGTCCAGCATGCCTGAGGCCCTGGGTTTGAGTCCTCAGCTCTGTTAAAAAAAATCAGAAGACAAAGCATCTCAATAAAATTATAGACAGAAAGAACAGGGAATTAAAAGAATTGCTTTTTAAATGTTTTCATAATTAAATGCCCGATTGAGGTCACCATCAAGAAGAAAGAAAGTGAAGCCCCTCTGCGCACCGTCTGCGTTGCTTCTGAGTACTAGAACCAGAGGGGAAAATCCCAAAGCTTCCAAAATGAAAAGCAAAAATTAACACAGCTAAGGTTCAGAACAGCTTTCTCCTCAAAACTACGGGGTGGGGTGGGGGGTGGGGGGAGAGAAGGAAGTGTGGGGGGAAGAGGGGACATCATTGGAGTGGTTCTGAGCAAGCGTGGTTTCCAGTTTAGGATTCCAGGCCAGGAGAAACAGCTACAGGTCAGCATAGATGAAGGACACGTTTACAGATATCAGATCTTAAATCTCTTATTTCGTAAGTGCTTTCTCGGGGTGGGGGTGGGGGTGGGAGTGGGGGGGGGGCATAACAGGAGACCAGACTCAGGAGAGACAGAAGCAGGAGAGAGATCCAGAACTCCTCAGCTAGAGTAGCGGGAAACCCAGCGCCTGGCTGAGGACGAGCGTGCTTGTTTGTGTTCGGTTTCAGTTATCTGCGTAATTGAACCGAGGGTTTACAAGAGTTATTACATGTTATCAGCCCCCTAGGCTGTATTCTTTTTTTCCCACTACTTCCTACACTCCCCTGGGTGCTGGGAATTAAACCTGGGCCATGTACTCCCTAGGCAAACACTCTCCCACTCTGCAGACTCCTTCCTACCCTTAGGAAGCCCTGGATTCATTTCCCTTCGCAGCCTCCTCAGCATTTGCTGTCACACAGTGAACCAGCATTCTTATTTGGATTTTCTCTTATGTGTGTGTGAAGCCAGAGAATAAGCTCTGTCATCCTTCGGGTGCCATTCACTATTTTATTTTATTTTATTTTATTTTATTTTATTTTATTTTATTTTATTTTATTTTATTTTATTTTATTTTATAAACAGGATTTCTCACTAGTCTTGAATTCACCAAGTAAGCCCCACAGATCTATCTGCCTGTCTCCACCTCCCTAGCTCTGGGATTATAAGTATGCACTACCATGCCAGACCTTTTACATTACTTATTTATCAACTGAGTTCTGGAAACTGAACTCAAGTCCCCATGACTGCAAGGCGCACAAGTACAAGTACACAATGTACTTCATTGGCTGAGCCATCTCCTGGGCCCTCACTTTCCCAGTTTAGCCTTTTCCTGTTCTGGAACTAAATGGCCAGGTTGCTCTCCATGATCACTGCCCCTAGTCTGATTCCTGACGTTCCAGGTAGTTTTGTTTTGCTTTCTGCAACCTGGTGGTGGAGTCAGTGGGTTAGAAGTAAGCCAAAGGCAGAGAAGTGCTAACAAATAAGATCGTTTATAATCAAGACATGCACACAGATGCATGAATAAAATTTTCAACAGGAACACAAGAGACCAGGAAGGCTACAGGACCCATCCAGAGAAAGCGAGAATAAGTAGATTTATCAGGGCAGCACACATAAGAAATGAAAGTTCAAGATGAAAGGAGCCCAACCTTCCTACTTCAGACACAAATTGGCAATTAGCCTAGCCTGCCTTCCACAGCAACCACAGAAGGCTATGCCATGCAAACAGGAAGTCCCTACCTCAGAAATCTTAAAAGCCCCCCATGGAAACTTGTAGCCTTTTATCTGCCCAAGGTCTCTCTCACCTTTGCAGGAACAGACCCCCTAAGAATGCTTTTCTCTGAAGGCTGACCAGAGAGCTCCCATGGAGACAGCTGGGCCTATAAACTCTGAGTTCCCCAGCCATGGTGACCAGCCTATAGGTAAGCACAGGGCCCACAGCTATGTAAAGGAGAATCTTCTCCCAGGATTTTTAAAGATTCTTACAGATGGATGTGGGTATTGAGGAAGCGCCCTGCTCTGATGTACTGACAACAGTGGGTACAGAGAGGGCCTGTTCCTGTTTCTTCTATCCAAGCACAGAGGCTCAGAAAATGGACCCAAATCCACAGCCTCACACTGCCTCACACTGCCTCACACTGCCTCACACTGCCTCACACTGCCTCACACTGCCTCACACTGCCTCACACTGCCTCACACTGCCTCACACTGCCTCACACTGCCTCACACTGCACATGACACAGTGCCATATACCCTGCACTCTGCACACTGCTTCACACTGTGCACTGCCTCACACATACTGCAACTGCCTCACACACACTGAATACTGCCTCACACACACTGTACATTGCCTCACACACAGACACTGCACACTGCCTCACACACACTGCTCACCACTTTACACTGCATAGTACCTCACACATACTACATGCTGCCTCACACACACTGTACACTGCCTCACACACACTGTACACTGCCTCACACACACTGTACATTGCATCACACACACTGTACATTGCATCACACACACACATAGTACACACTGCCTCACATACACTGCACACTACCACATAGTACGCACAGTCTCACATACACTGCAAACTACCACACACTGCGTACTGCCTCACACACACACTGTTCACTGCTTTACACAGCACACTGCCTCACACACACTACACACTGCCTCATATACACTACACACATACATACCACACATATAACATATACAACACACATAAAAAATATATACATACATACATATGCACACTATACAAAAAATAGGCACATACACATGCACACATACATAGATACATTCCCCCTACAGCACACACTTATAAATACCATACCACCCACCCATTCCCACAATACATACATATCATATATGCATGTATACACATACATATCATACATAATCACATATCCATTTATACATATACAAACCACATACACATAGCTTCACACAGACATTTGTATACCACTCCCCCACATGTCATGCATGCTTACATATCATATGTATATACAAGCATATATACAAACTACACACACATACACATACACAAATATAAAAGCTTCTTTTGGTTTCTCGGGACAGGGTTTCTCTGTGTAGCCCTGGTTGCCTGGAATTCACTCTGTAGACCAGCCTGACCTCAAGCTCAAAGGTCTGCCTGCCTCTGCCTCCCAAGTGCTAGAATTAAAGATGTGTGCCAACACACCTGGCTAAGCACAAAGGTTTTAAAGTTTCTAAATCCCTCTGGTTCTCTAGGTATTGGCTTCCATTCCTGTGACAGACAGGAGCCATGAGTTCTGTCTCTACTGTCAATCTGTCTATGAACAGTCACCTCCTCATGTACTTGGGTATCAAATGCTCAGTGGGTAGAGGATAAGTCTCTCTACACAATGCACTGTGCCGCCTAAGAAATGGAACTGACAGAGTAAGTAAGGGGACACTAAGGATATTGGGGACAGCTAGCAGCCTCTGTCACAGTTGCCTCCTAGATATCACTCCACAGAAGTTTCCCTGCCTCCCTAGGAGGAGGACCCATCAAAGAATAATGCAGGTTTTCTGTATTTGTGCTTCATGTTGCTTGTGGCAAGTTTATTAAACATACAAAGGCTTAACTCAGGGATGAGAAGTTGGATTAAAGATGAAGCCAAAGGCCAGAGGCCAAAGCAGGGTTTTAAAAGCAGGGAGAGAAGGGAGGTAAGCCTGTGGATACAGAAATAGTGCATCTTGTTTGCACAGGCTTGAGTAGTGGGTGGGCTGAGGGCTAGCTAGGTGTTAGAAAGGGCATCTTGTACTAGAAACAGCCCTTAAGAGGTACCAGAGAAGGCAGAGCTAGTCACTCATCAGATGCCAGAAGACCCTGAGCATGCAGCTGTGGTTAAACAGGTCGCAGGTTATCTCTGGTGACATCTCCCGCCCTTCCCTTAAGCCCCTGCCTTCTGTAGGCCAGCTTGGCATCCTTTCTCACTTTAGAATTTATCATCTCTCTAAGGAGAGATCTCAATTTGCAGAATCACCAAGAAGCTGCAGTTTAACACCCATTCCATGACACGGGAGCCCCCCTCACCAAGAAGCTGCAGTGTAACACCCATTCCATGACACGGGAGCCCCCCTGGCTCTTCAACAATGGAGACAAAGAAGAGGAAGAAGGGAGGATTTGGGGGTGTTGCTAGCGCTGGAGAGAGATCAGTTGTGGGTGCCCCCCATGCTGTGATAACCTCTTCACCAGGACCGTGTAGAACCTGGGTGAGCTGGACCTGCCTCTGCGCTTCATGTCCAGTGAAGGGGCATCCTTCACATGCACTGTAAACAGAGAACTGAAGGTTTGTCTAGAGCTTCTGACGTTCTGAGCTCCCGGACTCGCCGTCCTGCCCTAAACACAGGGTCTTCAAACTGAGTTCTTAGAGATCCTTGAACTGTGAAACAGAGGTGACTCTTAGTTGACTCACACTTGAGGGGGTCAACACAGACTGTGTGGATGGGCATCTGACCCCTTTCTAGGACATCCAAAGTGTGAAGAGCCAAACTGAACTACATCACTCCGTGTCACATTTTCCTGGTCCATCCTTGATGTCAAGAAAGATGGAGTCCTCCTTAGTTTTAACTGTCAACTTGACACAACCTAGGAGCGGCTAAGAAGAGGGTCTCATTTGAGGAACTGCCCCAGGTTAGGTTTGTCTGTGGGCATGCGTGTGGGGAATTGTCTTCATTTTTAATTGACCTGGGAAGACCCAGCCCGTTGTGGGTGGCATCACTCCCTAGGCAGAGGCTCCTGAGCTGCATGAGACAGGAGCAAGCCAGAGGGAGCAGTTATGCAGCATGGTACACTCTTGCCTCTCTGCTCGTGACTGGACAGGGTGTGATCAGCTGCCTGAGTTCCTGACTGGACTCCCCGGAAATAATGGACTGCAGTTGTGAAGCTGCCAAGCAAACCCTTCCTGTCCTGAGTTGTTGGCCAAGTGTGTTTAATCGAAGCAACATAAACAAAACTAGAAGAGATGAGATTTCTTTATTTTTTTAAAGGCTGAACAATGCTACTTTGTAAATATGTATATATGTTATCTAGACATGGAATTATACGTATGCCATCTTTTTCTGCATTCCATCCATTGGTTACATGTCTTGCCAGTACAGATGCTACAGCAATGAAGATGTGGGTATGCAGATGTCGTGGGCTGGTACACCGATGTCCTTTGGATGAATCTGTAGTCATAAAATTGCCTGCCGGATGGATCATTTGGTTGGCTTTCTGATGTAGTAGGAGATGCTCTTCTGAGAGTAGAGAGGTTTGACTAAGGTGGGAAGGCCTGCCCGGAATGTAAGCGACAACAGCTCCATAGGCCTCTTGACCGGATGAAGGAAGAGTAAAGACTGTAACCGGAACGCCAGCCTTTGCCTCTCACTGCTTCTGACTGTAGATGCTGGGCGAATGGCCTTCTTGAGGTCCTGCCACCAAAGCTCGAGCCCTTTGTATGACTTTACCTTCCCCGGCTAGTGTAGACTATAGCTTTTCACAGTGTGGGACAAGTGAACATTCCCTTCCTTAAGTTTCTTCCATCGGGGGTTTTGTACCAGGGATTCACACAATAGCGGTTGAGCCAGCAATGGGAAGTAGAGGCTGAGGGTCAGATGCTTAAGGTTATCCTTGAGAAGTTCAGGCCAGCCTGGGATACGTGAGACACCCCCCCCCCAAAAGAAAAAGGAGGTGTAGGAGGAAGAGGCAATGAATTAAAAATAAGCTGTTCTTGTTCATATCAGCCTGTTTTCATGGCCCCAGGGCCCCAGGGCCCCTCCTACCTTCTTCCTAGAGGGTCTCATCTTCTAGGAGAATCCTAAGAAAGCCAGACAGGACATCCATCCTCCTCCTCAACCTACTGCGAACATTACCCAATTCCTGCCTGAAACGAAACACTGTAACTAGTTTCTGCCAGTTCGGAATAAATAATGGTGTGATGTCCTTCCCTTTACTGCCTGACTTTTGTTAGACTCTTGGAACCAAATAAGATTTCAGCCAGAAGTTTCCAAGGAAGAACTCCCAAGCAACGACTTCTCTGGACAACTATCTGCTCTCGTCCAGCGAGGCCCACCCTGCCTTGGAAGCTCACCCTTTGGAAGAATGGGCCTCAAGCCGGGCAATCCCTGCCCCACCAAAGGCTCACAGAGAGCTGCTTCTCTTTTGAACGTCACAGCTGAGAAAGTGGTACCTGGAGTTGGGTGAGCAGAGGCCCAGGAGCTGCCAACCTCACGGAAACGCATAGGGCAGCTCCCCAAACAGAACTCCTTCTGCACATGCTAACAGCAAAGGCTGAGAAACTCTGGCTTGTTGGAATCTAGAAACTTCTTGGTTTGGTGGCTGTACTTCCTAGACAAGAGCCTTGCCCTAAGCCCTTTGATTCTCTCCCCGTCTCTCTGGCTCTGACAAACAGCTACTTCAAAATAGCAACATGCTAAGTCTATCTTAGACACGCCAGTCAAGAGATTCAGAGCTAAGATTTTAACAATTCGAGGCTGGCACTCTGCTGTTAAAAAAAGACAAGGCCTTGAAGGTGCCGGGGTGTGAGCTGGAGACGAAGTGTCAAGCCCAACTTTTAACTCCAGCCTTGCTGCTTTTGGCTTTTGTGGGCTCAGGTCAAACTCTGCCCATCCTGAGGTGGCTGTTCTGTGGTTTCCTTCCGAGTTCCATAGAACTCGAAGAAACAAACACTGGCCATGGTTAAAGCGGGCCTTGGGTGACGGAGACATGAGCTATTTATGGTTTAGAGTTTTCATTTTAAAATGCTTCTTTAAAAGAAAAGTGGGATGTGGTGCTTAATATTCTAGAAGATTCTTCACACTTAAAACAGGATCTATTGCTTATTACAGTTATCTGTTCAACCAACCCATTACTTATTCATTTGCGAAGGTTATACTTGCAAAGATAAGGTGGTGTATGTTGCAGGGAACATTATTTGGGGTTTTTTTTACCCCACGTTAGATCATTTAATTCCCAAATAAAAGCACTAAAAGCCTTGAAGCACTAGGAATGAGCAGATATCAGCCCTATATGCTATTTTGTTTATTTCCCTGTCAATAACCCGGAGATATTGTTTGCTGCATTCTTCCTGGGCCACTCTTTCTCCAACAGGCTGGCCCTCATGTCAGTGCACTTACAGTCCACCTACTGCACCTTCTACCTCCTCTTCTTTCTCTCTGGCCTGGGCCTCAGAGGCCAAGCCTGGCAACCGAGGTCCACCCACCCCTCTTCTGCCCAGCTATAGGCTGTAAGCATCTTTAGTCGACCAATAGTTCAGGCTGTAGGCGGCTTCATTCTGACAGATAGTTTTAAATTAAGAAGCAAGTTTTGCACAACAAAAGCTGGCATACGTGAGGGCTCTCTCATCTTGAGGCCACAAGGCCTGGGATACCAAATTTAGCATTACAATACAAAGCAAGAGACCAAACCTCAACAAGCACACCTGAAAAGCTCAGGAGTAGGAGGTGCAGGGGAGGGGGAGGCAGCCTCATCCTCTACTGTATACATTTTAGAAGCAATTCCCTAAGTCTTCCTAGTTGCCTTCTCCTATAAAAGGGAAAGGAAAATAATTTCTACCTGATGGGCAGATGTTTTCATATATCCACCAGAAGTGCTAAAGGGATGAAGTCATCTATAAAGTGCTTGCTATATAAGCATGAGGATCTGAGTTCAAATACCCAGACAACACATTAAAAAAAAAAGGCAGACATGTGATGGCACATACATGCTCTCTCAGTCCTGGGAAGGTAGAGACAGGCAGGTTCCTGAGGCTCCGTGGACAGCCAGCACAGTCTAATGGCAAGTTTCAGATCAGTGATGTCTTCATCACTGTCTCCAAAATTAAAAGTGGATAATGTCCTGTGGAACACTCAAGATTGACCTATAACTTACACACACGTGCATACCCATATACACTCGTGAACACTAATTCACACACACACACACACACACACACACACACTTAAATGCCAGCCAGGATTCTGGTACCTGGAGGTTTTCTATAGACATTAAGCCCTTATTAAAAGGCAGGGGCTCCAGAAGGACATCTACACTGATGGGTAGAGTGCCTCTGGGATGCACAGGAGACCCTGGGCTCAAGCACTCTGGAAACGTAGGCACGGTCCTGCAAGTCTGTCATCCCAGCCTGTGGGAGCCAAGACAGGAGGATCAGAAATTCAAGATCATCCTTGACTTACATAGGGAGTTCGAGGCTAGCCTGGGATTAGAGACAGCAAAGGAGAGAAAATGAAAGAGAAAGGAAAGGAAAAGAAAAGAAGAAACTAGAAGCCAGGACACTATGGTGGCTGGCCTTTGTATTCAACAGATTACAAAGAAACCACCGTGGTGACACGGAGTCCAGAAGCTATGATGAGGTAGAAGCACCTCGAACACCTTTAGAGTGTGTGCTAATCAGCAAGACCATAAGTAAGAGTGTGAATAGAAATGAAGAGGAGGGTGGGGGCCAAACTGGTCTGTACTTGCCAGAGCTCTGTACAGTCGTGAGACTGCAAACTTCAGTGGAACATATTATCTGATTGTCGTTATAAAGCACACAGGCCTGCAGCTTAGCCAGGGTTCACCTCTTCTCTTCCTGCCTGGAAGTCTTTCATGGAGTCCTCCTTTATGGGGGAGAGATGGGGGGTAGTTCCAGGCTGGAGGTTGGGCTCCGGTTTTGTTCTTGAGTGCTAATTCAGAGTCAGGGCTAAAGGGGGCAGCAGGAATCCAGAGTCTGTTCTCACTCAATACTCAAGCCAATCCCCCAAAACATATGGAGGACACCCCTGGCTCCTGCTATAACTATGCATGTTCTCTTCAGAGCAAATCACGCTATGGTAAAGAAACAGGCTTGGTAGAAGGGCATAGAGAGAAGTTAAGACAAAGACCTGTACCCCTAAGCTTCTCCTGAGAGGGAAGTGTAGGATGGATGGATATGGATGGACTCTAAGGTAATTTTAGGGCAGATCTTAAATATGGAAGCAACAGTTTATTTTATTATTTTATTTTACTTTATTTTATTTTATTTTTGAGACAGGGTTTCTCTGTGCAGCCCTGGCTTTCCTTGAACTCATTCTGTAGACTAGACTGGCCTTGAACTCACGGAGGTCCACCTGCCTCCGTCTCCTGAGTGCTGGGACTAAAGGCGTGCATCACCATTACCCGGGTTGAAAGCAACTGCTCTAAAGAAGATGTTGCAGCAGGAAACTTTGAAAGAAGTAAATCTTTCAAAGCCAAACCATCACATAGAGTGGAGGAAGGAGACCAGGGGCCACTCAGAGGAGGACCAGAACAAGGGGTCCAGGGAACTAAGAAGACTTTGAACAGTAGTCTTTAAAGGGTGAGTTTATTGGTGGTTGGTGTGGGTAAGAATAAGGGAAAGGAATCATCTCAGGCAGCCCCTGGAATGGGAAAGCTTGGGTCTGGTATCTTAGGTTGGTAGAGCTGTTTATAACATATGTGTTACATATGTTTATTACATATGTTTGTTTTATTGACCATATATTGTGTGCCAGAAACGGTACTGGGAATTTCCCTCCTAACTTTTCACATTGAAGGCTCGGTATTTTTATCTCTGTCTTGAAGCTGAGGTAACATGCTAAGAAAGCTGACCAGGGTCACGTGGTTAGAAAGGAGTAAAATCAGAAGCTGGGTAACAGTGGTTATCTGCAGGGTCCGCCGTGGGTTGACGATCATTTCTTTCCCCATCCCTTACTCCACCGTACAGAAGAAATGTTCATGGTTTTCTTTTGTATTTTAATAGATTCAAGCTATTTATTGATGTCAGTGAAACCGTCTGGTAGAGAGAATTCTTTTTCATACTGTCTGTTTTTAGATTGGACATGTGAGATAGCATGACTAATGTTCTGGTCAACACGCATAGTCATGGCTGAACTGAAACTCACATCTCTCCACAGTTATCTTTTGGGAAGCTTGCCATGTGGTGCTGCAGTTCCCTAGTCATGGCTTTCTGCTTCTCACTGGCCCAACCACGTGCCAGATGGGAGGAGACGAGGAGGCAAGCACGGGTTCTATGAGGCAGATCATGCAAGCTGCACAGTACTCACATATGTAAATGCTATGGTGAAGCCTACCACTTCCTAGACATACTAATGATTAAAGGATAACTTTTAAAATAAAGACCTGAGCTGGAGGTGGTGGTACACCTCTTTGATCCCAGCACTCAGGAAGCAGGGGCAGGAGGATCTCTACGAGTTCAAAGCCAGTCTGGCCTACACAGTGAGTTCCAGAACACCCAGGGCTACCCAAAGAAACTCTGCCTCAAAAAACCCAAAACCAGATAAATGATGATGATGATGATGATGACGAAGATGATGATGATGACGATGATGATGACGATGATGATGATGACGACGATGATGAAGATGATGATGATGACGATGATGATAAAGATGATGATGATGACGATGATGATGAAGATGATGATGAAGATGATGAAGATGATGATGAAGATGATGATGACGATGATGATGAAGATGATGATGAAGATGATGATGAAGATGATGATGATGATGATGAAGATGATGATGATGACGATGATGATGATGACAATGATGATGACAATGACGGCAGCATGATAATAATAATGACTTGAGGTTGTTCTTGGAAATATGTACCTAGAGTTGAAGATGTCCCTCCCTGTAGTTGTAACACTAGGCAGACATTGCTCAACTAGGAACAGGCTATACCCTAAGGCTCTTCTCTATGACCAGGAAAGAGAATATCAGTTCAGTGAACAGTTAAAGATTTAGCCTCTTGAATATTACATCTCTGGGCTATCTAGTCTCCCTGTAGTTACCGTCCACGGTGTTGAAATTCAGTCTCTAGAAGTTGGAAGTCATCCACCCCCCTCTTCCCCCACCATTGCCCACCCCCTCACACACACCTCCATCTGTAGCTCAGTCATTTGAACCACAGGAGTCTCATTCATCTCCTCCCATGTCTCCCTTAACATTTAGTTAACTTTTGAACTAGCTGAATGGCCTTCTGTGTGGGGCAACAGACATAGAATAGAAAGAAGCATGCTCCGCTGACTGATTCTCCCTGGAGAATGTTCTGCTACATGCTCAGGGGAAGTAGCATAAAGTCCTGTCAAGGGTAAGATGGAAGGTTTTCTTGATACAACACCAAAAACAGTTTAGCCCAGATGTGTTAGAAAAGTCAGGGCATTGAGGAGGCGGGAAAGATGACTCACCAGTCAAGCGCAGAGGACCAGAGTTCAGTTCCCAGCACACACATGGCTCTAGTCACACCTCCAGCTGCAGAGGATCTGATACCCTCTCCTGACCTTAGCAGGAACCGGGTGTACATGTAGCACACATACACACATGCTGGCAGATACTCATACACATACATAAAATAAATTAAACAAACAGAAACCTTCCTTTCATATAAAAAGCAAGCAAAGGGGCTGATGAGATGGCTCAGCAGTTAAGAACACTGACTGCTCTTCCAAAGGTCCTGAGTTCAAATCCCAGCAATCATGTAGTGGCTCACAATCACCAGTAATGAGAACTAATGCCCTCTTCTGGAGTGTCTGAAAACAGCTACAGTGTACTTACATATGACAAATAAATCTTTAAAAAAAAAAAAAAAAAAAAGCAAGCAAAGATGAGGGGCAAGTCTCTCTGATGACCTTAGATAGGGAGAAAGGAAACCCATGTTTCTTTCCCTTGCATGAATCTGAAAACCTTTCCTGGTGCTCTTTGAGGAAGAGGCCCAGTGGCTGAGCAGGTCAGCATTTAGCAAATGCTAGCCCTGGTGTATGGAACAGAGGGCCACTGCCACAATGATACACCTCCTTATGTATCTCACAGCACAGTTGCTTGCCTTCCTTCCTTCCTTCCTTCCTTCCTTCCTTCCTTCCTTCCTTCCTTCCTTCCTTCTTTCCTTTCTTTCTTTCTTTCTCTCTTTCTTTTTTCTTTCTTTCTTTCTTTCTTTCTTTTTCTTCCTTCCTTTCTACCTTTTAAAGATTTGTTTATTTTATGTATGTGAGTACACAGTCACTGTCTTCATTTACACCAGAAGAGAGCATCAGATCCTATTACAGATGGTTGTGAGCCACAATGTGATTGTCAGGATTTGAACTCAGGACCCCTGGAAGAGTAATTACTGCTCTTAACCACTGAGCCATCCCTCCAGCCCCCATTCACAGTTATTTTTAAGGCATGTTTTTGTTTTTACTTTTCTAGTCACTGTTTGCTTAAAAGTTGTCATTTTGACAATCTTTATATTCTCTCTCCTCTCTCTCCTCTCTCTCTCTCTCTCTCTCTCTCTCTCTCTCTCTCTCTCTCTCTCTCTCTCTTAATTTTATTAAACCTGAAATTGGGAATGAGCTAAAAAAAAATAAACAAACACACAAATGAACAAATAAATCTTGTGGATTCTAGGGGTGATCTCACACAGATTAATAGAAAGCCAATACACCATTCAGTTACAGAAGGATGAAACTGTGGCCTGGTGTTCATCACAACTGACTTGGGAGGAACTCCCAGGACAATTTATAAAGCATGTAAAATTTAAAAAAAAAAAAAAAGAGTGGGCTGGGGAGATGGCTTGGTGGGTAAAACTCTTGTGGCGCAAGCCCAGTGGTGTGAGTTCAGATCCCAGAGCCCACAGTGACAATCTCCTCACAGGCAATTGAACCAGTTCACTTGCCTTCCATTTTGTTGCTCCCTACTGGGGACAGGGGGCCTTCGAGAGCATTCATTGATTTTCTTGTCCCAGGCTCCCATCACTTAGTAGTGTAGAATAGGAGTTACAGCAGTAGATAAAGAAATATTAAAAATATCTTAGAGAACATTATTCAGAAAAGTGTGATAACCACGTCTGCTGGTTCTTTCTCTCCGCTCCCTCTCTACTCTCTCTGCAGATGCAGAGTCTGGGCCCCTGTCAGACCGATCGATCCCTGTGCTGCGTTGAACCTAGGGTTTTCCCATGTGAGCTCAGAGACTATTTGGCATCTGTGTGTTTCAACAATTGCTCGCTCGCTTGGCACACCATGGCCTCTGAGGCTGCATCTTTTCAGCTGAGAACACAGGCTTCAGCATTTCTGTGATGTAGGAGGCTTCTGCTGGCCCTGGTGCACCGGAAAGTATAGGGCGCTCATCTGAGAACTGGGGAGTGGGAATTAAGCTCCCAGTTTAGATGTTTACAGAGAGTATATATTGAAGCAAGTTCAGCCCTGCAGTCCAGGACCCTAGACTGACCTTGAACTCACAATCTTCCTAGTTCCACTTCTCTAGGGTTGGAGTGAGGGGCACGTTTCCCCACACCCAGCCTTACAGAGTTATGATGCCATAGATCTTTCTGATCACTAGGCTCACTCTAAGATGCAGCTAAACTAAAGGCCTCACAATGGAATCTAGATGAGCTAGCCCCAGGGAGAAAAACCAAGATAAGATAAACTGGTTACGTCAGAGGTCTTTGCCCCCAACCCAGGGCCTTGACTCATTCAAGTGGCGGAGATAGTCTGCAATAGCATGGATTCAAGTCCCTGAGTCTCGGTCTCCATTCCTTCTCCCGCTGCTGTTCTATAGCAGAAGCCCCACATTTCCCTTCTATTTCACCTGCTTTGGAAAGATAGAATAAAACCTCTACCTGTTCTAGTGAACAAAACACAACAGATAACCCAAAGTGTGAAGTCAAGGCTATGTGAACAACTGCCTTGAAAGATACACAGCCCATTTGGAGTGGAAATACGTGGGCTGGCTGACAGTGGGAGTTTCTCA